>NW_020954577.1:18549209-18556748 GCF_900497805.2 Vombatus ursinus | reverse complement strand
CACACACACACACACACACACACACACACACACACACACACACACACGTACACACACACACATCCAGTTAGTAACTGAAGTTTCTCCAAGAAAGGTCTGCATTGTACCTGGAGCTGAACTACCAAGCAATGGGGATTAATGTGTTGGTCTGGAATTACATTTCATTTAACCAACTGAAGTTCAAATCCTGCCTCTTAGACCAACTAGCTCTGTGACCCTGGGCTAATTATTTAATCCCCCTATCCCTCTGTTTCCTCACCTGTAAATTAGGATAATATTAATGTATATAGATATATACAGTTTGATTTTGGGAAAAGACCCATGATTTCATTCGCACAGAGAACTTCCAGGCAAGGAAATTCCTTCTTCCAATTCAGGTCAGTACTTTCTTTGCAATTTAGAGTTTTAGACAGTTATCTAAAACACTGAAGGCTTAAGTGTCTTGCGCCAGGTCAGGAAGCCAGTAGGTGTCAGAGATGGGACTTGAACCCAGGTCTTTCTGGCTTTCAGTTTAGCTCTTTCTCTGCCATGCCAGGCTGCCTTTTCTACATCAATGTAAAGGTAACATTTTCACATAAAATGGGATAGATTTCTCCTCCCTGGCAGTCTTCAAGCACAGCTGGATTGCTATTTGTTGGAAATATGGTAGACAGGATTCTTATTAAGTTCTGGATTGGACTAGAGGCCTTGGGGTTCTCTTCCAACCCTAAGATTTCAGGGTTCCCTCTTGTCACCACACCACATGCCATGGGGGTAACCTGTAGTTCTTGAAGCTTATGCCAGGCAAACACAAAGTCTGGTGGGTTTTCCCCAGCTGGAGAGTCTCCTGACTAATCCTGAGAACAGTATTGGCCATCCTTGGAGCAGACTTGCTAAGTCCAGAAGGGCTCACCACTAACATGGCTGCTCCCAGAAGAGGGGAAACTCTTCAGCTGTGGTCCTTGGGAAACAGAAAAAAATGGAAAAGAGCTCCTAGTCCTGGGTGGCCTCTTTCTGTTGCTGCAATGATAGTGGTGGGCAGAGGAAGGGGAATAGGACCCTATGTACCATGCTTTTTTGTACCAAAAGGAAACATCTACTGACATACTAGTTCTCTAAACATAAACTCTTTGACAACCAGTTAGTTACCAGATGATTGATGGAACTCAATCCCATCTTCAGTGATATTTTCATTATAAAAGAAACTAGAAGAGCCCTTTCTTTGGTTAAGTCATGTTTAATATGCGCCATATCTCTTTCCATGGTTCCATTAGGATGAGATTCCTGCATACAGCCCCAGTGCTCGGTATATGTTAATCAGTGACAGATCGGTGACCTTGGTGAATCAGCAGCAGAAATTTCCAATAACAAATTGACAAGATAAGAATATGAATTACAAGATAAAAAGTTGAATTCAAAAATAATCTAGACAGAATTTCCCCCTATTCTTCAATTATTTCTTTAGTGTGCTGTGTCTAAGATGTGAGGTCAGAACAGCTGCTGAATGCTAAACTATATGTTGTCTGCCATTTTTGTTTCCTCCTTTGTTTCTGAAACTCTAGGAACAGCATCCCAGGGACCTGCTGGATAACTGTGGATGGCCAGGATCCTTGGTGTGGAGTTACACAGAGTCATAAAATGTCATTTCCTCTAATCTAATGAAAGATCTAGTTCTTATCAGCAATGGAAAAAAAATGCACTTTTATGGGACTTAAAGTCCCATTGAAACCAGCAGTCAAGACCACAGAGAGTTTTGACATTATCAGCATCCTTTTCACTGTCACTATTCCATCACCATGACTGAGACTCAAGGTCCTGATGCCATTGATTACAAGCCTAGGATAAAACAATCACAGCCATAAACAAATGGAATTTAATGAAATACCGAAGAAACCAGCGAGTGATGAGACTCAGTAGAACTCTGGCCAAGCTGCAGCTTAAAATCTGAGAAGCAGCACCAAGAGTTGTTTTCAAACCAATGTCGTGCATACACTGCCATGATGAAGAGGAGGAAAAGGGGACCATCTACATCCCAAAGAGTCATACCTTTTGTGCATATGCTGCCAAAATGGGGAGGAGGAAAAAGGGACCCTCTGCGCCCCAAAGAGTCATGCCTTTTTATCCATCCTTTTTGGGTGGCAAAAAACTGAAAACAACATGCCTATTGATGAAGGAATTGAGTAGATCAACCGTGGTGAAGAAAAAAGATGGAATATTATTGGGCAGGAAGAAGCAGCTAATATGTAGAATTCAGAGCAACCTAGGAAGACGTGTGAACTGATGCAAATCAAAGGAAGCCAAAGGAGGCCAACAAGGTAGATGGCGGCTACAGCAACATAAATGGACTACCCTCTAAGGGAACAACAGTCTGAGAAATGTGTTGAGATTAATTAGACAGCCCTTGCTAGCTGCTAACCCTGGATCACCACCATCCTCCTCCTCCCATCAAAAGGTTTCAGAGGCAAGACAGGGAGGATTTTTTGGAATAGAGTTCTACAGGGGAGGTCAGCCCAGAAGGAGTGGATCACAGGACCAGAGGGCTGCAGATCCTGATCTGGACCTGGAAGGAACCTCAGAGACCATCTAGAGCAACCCCATCATCTTACCGATGAGAGAACAAAGACCAAATACAATGACCATCTCAAATCACACAGAAAGTAAATGACAGAAGGGTTATTTGAACCCAGGTCTTGTAATTCTAGACCAAGTCACACGGCACCAGCTGACCTGTCCGGGATGTAACTCCAGAGAGAAGATGAGAGAAAACTGGCTGTATTGGCAGACTTAGAGTAGAGCAAGCCAAGCTGTGCAGAGCTACTGATGGGCTTTGGAGACAAAGTGTCGATGTATCCAGGCGAGACAAGGAAAGGCGCTCCTTTGGGCATCCCCTCTCAGCAGGCATTCCCAAGAACAGTCAGCAAACTTAATCAGATTGAATTCACCACCCTTCACACTTCCTGTACACTGAAAGGATTTGAGATCTATGTTACTCCTTCGTTGAAGCTGCTCATTTTGGGGATGCAAGAAACAGTTTAAGCTTCAGTTTAGGACCTTCAGAAAAGGCAATATGGCAGTGCTCTGCATCAGGGTCCCCATGCCCCTCCTTCTCTTCCCATCCTTTCCCTTACCTGCTTTTCTCTGTTTCTCTCTCTCTCTCTCTCTCTCTCTCTCTCTCTCTCTTTCTCTCTCTCTCTCTGTCTCTGTCTCTCTCTCATCTCTCTGTCTCTCTCTGTCTCTCTGTCTCTGTCTCTCCGCCTTTCTGTCTCTCCACCCCCTCACCCCACCAAGCATGTCCCCAAAACTCTTTACAACTTTATCATTGGATCTCTCCTTTATCCTAATACACTCAACTTACAACCTAGTCTACCTCCTTACTCACCAAGTCATGGTTCATATGACTTCTACTGCCCTCTAAACTATGATGTAGGTATGTGTGTGTGTATTTTCATCTTTATATGCTCAATGCCTAGTACAGAGCATGCAACTAATAAATGTTTCCTGAATTGCTTGAGTAGGATTATTTAATTTTCAAAAATGAGAAAGGTGAGATGATGAAATTCAACAGATAGTCACTGGTGTCCCGGCAGAGCAGAGATCTCAGCATTATCTACCCAGATGGTCTCTTGTTTTCTTTCCTACCATCGAAAAAATATTCCATCAAAAGGTGTCTAATTATATTTCCACATAAATCATTCAGACAAAATTCTGAATGGTTTTTCATAATCTACTTTAAAATGATTTTATCCCAGATGACACAGATACTCACACTTGCATGTCTCCAACCAAGAACGTATCTGGAATCAATGTGAAGGCTCATCAATTTCTGGACAGTAAGCTCCGACTCCTGTTCTTAGGACTATGTGTCAATGGTGAAGAATTTCTCACGTGACATCCACTAGACTTCTTGAAGCTGCACTAAAAACTAATGGTCCAAAGAAGGCTGCAGTGAATGGGTGACGACTAATCACTAATAATGAAGTGGCTGGCTATGTCCCCAGTGACCACCCCTGGGCTCCCTAACCAACCCGGATGCTGGCTCCTGGTGATTTGTGTGGGAACGAGAGACAGCAGCATCACATCTCTCTCCGGTCCCTTTCTGGCGCTCACGACTTTGTTGCTGACAAAGCCCCTGTCTGCAGCTTTTATGAAGCAGCGACAAGTTCTTTTAACAGAGCCCCCCTCCCCCCACCTTGTTGGCTGGTTGATGGTCTGAAAATATCTAATCTCTACCTGGGTCTTTGTCTTTCACACCCACAAAGCTTTCTGAAGGATCAGAGCCCTCTCCCCTGGGCCTGGGCCTCTTCTCTTCTCTCATACAGCTCCATCTCAGGCATTCTGCATCTACCCCCTAGCTGCATTCCCTTTGGAGGGTTATGGATCTCACCCCGGAGGTGCCACCATGTTTGAGGGCTGGAGGCAACAGGCACCGTCAGCCCTGAGCAGCGGCTCCTGGAGCACCTCCCAGTCTGGGTGGATCCTTCTGCAGCATGAGCTCTGCACTGGCTCTGCTCCTTTTCTTTCCAATTTCTGAACATTTCACTTGTGTTTTGAGATGACAGAATAGTTATTGCAAGTCTAATACAATAACTCAGACACGAAGCTTTCCAAATAGTCACGTAGAAATTACAGTTCCTCAGTGATAATTCTTTTCAGTAGAATGACAATTAGAATGCGATGATTATCTTATGTGGCATATACATATGTATGTATGTACTTCAAAGTTAATACTGAGCTGACATAGGACAAAAACAGCAATTTCAGATATTAAGTAGTGGGGAAAGAGTCCATGGGCTACGGGGAACCATGGTCAGAAGTAAGGAAGGGAGGTGGAGCAGACATTCAGTTTTATTTTTCGTGTGTGTGTGTGTGTGTGTGTGTGTGTGTGTGTTAAAATAGAGGTGTCACGACTAAGCAAAAGTGAAACTTCTCTTAGTGTTGAGAGACAGACAGAAAGAGAGGAGAGTGAGAGTGAGGGAGAGGAAGGCAGTTAGGGGAAGGGGGAGGGGCAGGTTAAGTTGAGCCATGTCAGTTTCTAGGTTCCCTTTCATCTTTCCCCACTGTACGATCCACTCCTCTGTAGCAAGCCCCTGCAATGACAATCGGCCAGCTGTCTTTACCTGTAGCCAAAACCCATCGTCATAAGAGTACATATGTTGTTGTTTGTCCTTCGTTCTTGAGGAGGACCATGATCTCAAGAAGGTGATCTCACAGCCAGGATACAGAAGTTGAAGCAGGCAGAGAACTCCCTCAAGAACACAGTTGGCTCACCAAGGAGTGATGTGTCCTCAAGCATGAAGAAGTGGGAGGGGACAATTCACTAAATCCCACGGTGGTGATTGTTAAGGAAACTGCCAGATTCTGTCTAGGCAGATCACTCCTTAAGTGAGCCAGTGAGCCAGACCAGATTCTGATTATGTTCAGCTCAGGGGAGTAGGGCCCATCGTTTGCAATCAGATGGTCACTTTCCCAACGCTCAAAAGTTACTGGGCTTCCCCAATTCGGAAAGGTTCCCGTGTCCTTTGATTCTGCAGTCTCTCCTTCTAGCTGGAAAAACTATACTTCCCATTAGTCACCTTTGTGATAAGGGATTACATAGGAGATTCAATTTTTGGTTTTGTTGTACAAAATATGGCTTATTCCCAATTATATACCATGCTGCACTTAGGAGATCTATACATTGCCAAGACAGTGTATAGTCTGGGCAGTGCATGAGAGGGCAGGCCTACTCGGAAAGGAGCGGTAAAAAGCTATACTTTTCCTATTAGCCAAGGAGGGATGGCAAGAGCTGAGGTCATTTGTGGTCAGCTTTTCTGATCTACTGGCACCTGCAAAGTAGGGACTCTGTCTGCCACCAGATTTCCTCTTCCCACAGTCATCATCCTGCCTGAAGGAGAGGATTCTAAGAAAGGAGGGAAGTGTCACGGGGCCTGGGCACTCTCTATGCCTCTAGAGCACATTTTGCTATCACTTGCCTGCCTGTGACAGGAAAAAATCGAGACTAGGTGAAATTTATTTTTGGATTTCCTAAGCCATTTTATATTTGCATACAACAGTGCTTTCTACTTTCGTATAATACTGTGCTCTACTTTTAAAAGACTTAAATATTAACTTTAAAATAACTTTAACTTTCTAGTTATCAGCAATTAAATTGTCTAAATATATTTGAAATCAGAGGGAATGGAAATATCTTGACTCAATAAACTAAAAATAGCCTCTTTTGTCAAACTCCAGAATTTTTCTCCTAAGAGATTCTCAGAAACTTCCCGCAAACGCTTGAGAACTGAAATCTGCCACATTTTGTTCTTCCCTTCCTTGTCAAACACTGACTGCTTTAATTAGAGACCCATGTCATGCGGGAGCTATTTCTTAAGAAGTGAAAGGAAGCATCTTGCTACAAAAATATTGGCCAGTGTGCCCACCAGTCAGAGAAAATCCTGAAAAGCAAGTCACTAGACGTGCCCTGTCCAGGCTTCAGCGAGACTGAAACCGGCAACAGATGTGGCTAGGAATAAATCAAATTTCCCCATCACTCACTGTTGACCAATGAAGACTCCAAGATTTTGCTGTGTGAAAAAAAAAGGCCTTTTGTTCGACAAATACAAATTAAGGGAAATCACTACAATACAAGTTCAAATTGCACGAGCAGCGACCCACATGTAAGAAGCCAGTGAGGCCTCTCTAGTTACCACTCACTGGGCAAGTGGATCTGCACTAGTTCTGGGCACAGGAGAGTCATAATCCAAGGGCCATGTGGCTTCTACCAAGACAATAAATGCGGCTCAGAAGCCACATATTCTCTCTGTTTTTCAACCCAGTGGCTAATCCTTCCAACTGCTGCCTTCCACCAATCAAATTGGGTTGGGGGAGAGAGGACGTTATAGGCAGAAATCAAAGTCTGAAGTCATTCTTTATCATTTCTGGTACTCAGGAAGGAAAATAGTCTATAAAGACATGCTACCAAAAAAGTATGCCTATTTAAAATCTGACATCCAAATATACATAGGCTCGATTTAGATCTATAAGTAGGGTCCATCTCACAATAGGTAAGTAGTCAAACGATGTGAATGGCTATTCTCAAAAGAAAAATAAATAAATAATATATAATTACCTCAAATGATAAAATGATGAAATGATGATAAGGAAGCCTCACATTTAATAACTACAGTGATAACATCTGACCTTTTACAGGCTTGCAGATTTTCAAAATATATTTCAAGCATTATTCCATTTCATCCTCCCAACAATCCTTTGAGATAAATATAGGTATGATTTTACAGTCGAGGACACTGACTCAGATGTAAGTGAAGAGTCAATGCTAAGACAGACAGTGATGGGGCTGAATTCATCCCAAATCTCTCATAACTGCAAATTCTGTGCTCTTTATTATACTTATGAGTTTAAAATTATAAAATTCAGTACTGGACGCCTTAAGATGTGGGGTGGGGGCGGTAGTCAGACTGTGAAGTTGGTCAGTCTTCTTGGAAAGCAAAAGGCCAGAGACAAGTCAACATGGCACGGGAGCAGGAAGGAGTACAGCTTGGCTCCTCCCCCACAAAGTTC
>NW_020954577.1:18474209-18544209 GCF_900497805.2 Vombatus ursinus | reverse complement strand
TAGATCGAGCTGAGCCCCAACAATGAGAGTACACCTCCCCCATTCGTGGTGGGGCACACTCCGGACACTCCCTAGGAAATGGGGATGTCCAAGATTGTCTTCCCTTACTGGACATTCACCTCCAAGCAAAAGCAGCAGATTCACAGCAAAGCCCGCCTTCCTTCCTGCAGCTTCCTCCACTCTGGATACCTCAGCTGCTGCCTGCCAAGCTCGTGGCTAAGCCCAAGCTCCACACTGATATCCACTCTCTCCAACCCACTCTGATTCTCAGTGAGCCATGCTTTTCTCTATAAAACCTATATTTTCTTTTTTAAAGCACTTTTAAGAATTGTGTAATTACATTTCACATGCTTTTAAAAAAACTTGATAAATATATCTGTTGACTTTTCAATTTATCACTTGACCTTTGTGAATATAAGTTGTTTTTATAAAGATTAATATATTTCAGGGCTACAGTTTGTAGTATCTCAGAAAATCTTGGTTCTTCCCCTCCTTCTGGACATCAAGGTAAGAGCAAGGTAAAAACTTCAATTAAGGAGGACTTCAAGAAATAAAGAAGGAAGCTGGGGCCAGGAATAGTTTATACTTTTGCTGAATGGTGAATGGGGGAAAATCCCCATTTTTTTCTTTGTCCTGAAATAAGAATGTGCCATTCTTAAACCTGTCCACAGAAACTAATGGATGAACAAGGTCATTCACATCCCTCCCTACGGAAAAGTCTCTTAGCTCTCCTGACCAGATATAGGAAACCCTTCCTATGGGACACCAGAAGTCAAGACAGTCATGAGTCCATTCTAATTTGGGCTCCCTGGGTCAGATAACATGGTACTGTGGATCAGGCGTCAGAGGTCCTGAGCTCCAGTTTGATCTTTGATGCATTCATCATAGCTCTGGACCTATGATTAATCCTCTGATGGGGATGGGGTGGGGTGCTAAGCATTAACATGATGCCTACTATGTGCCAGGCTCTAGGCTATGTGCCTTACACATATTATCCTCATGACAGCCCTGGGAGGTATGTGCTGTTATTATCCCCACTTAATAGTTGAACTGAGGCAAACAGAGGTTAAGTGACCCACGGTCACACAGCTAGTAAGCATCTGGGGTCAAATTTGAACTCAAGTCTTTCTGACTCCAGGCCCAATGCTCTATCCACTCCAGCACCAGTTGCTTTGGATACTCTGACAGGTGCCCATGAAAATGTTCCCTAAAGACCAGATTATCCAACCCCTCACCACAGAAGAGAAGAGAGACCCCACCATGCGATGTCAAAGACATCCCCACAAGGGCTGCCAAAATAAAGGGGCAAAGTCAGCAACTACCCAAAGGAGGCAGAGTCGAGGCCCTGAAGGCCCCACAGCAAAGGTCTGGGGAGAAAATGGATGCTCTTTTTTTTCAGCTGCTTACTTCCCTCCCACTCCCCACCCTTTTGAACAAGCTCTCTCGGGTCCCCCTCTCCTCCCACCTGCTTCAAAAGCTTTCAAAAGGGAGGAACTTGTGGGACTGGTGAGTAAAAGGAAACCATTTTGGTTCCCCATTCCATGCCTCACCACCACCACACACATGCACTCCTTCTCCCCCTACATGATGTCCTAATCTTAAGGGTTCCCAGTAGAAGTTATATCTGTGCTCAAACAGGCCACGTAGAGAACACACTGCTCCCCTAGTCTTTCCCACATAATTAACACAACTCTAAACTGCTGATGTCTTCCTTCCTGGTCCATCTATTTCCATGTGCTCTACATTTTATCTGATAGAACCTTACAGCAGCCTTCAATATTTTTGCCTATTTTAAAATTAACTGACCCTCAAATTCCAATATTGATCTCAGCTCAACTCCAATCAATACTAATCTCTCAGATAAATTAGTCTTTACATTGACCACAACAAAAGTCATTACATGCATATTAGTTGGCTGCTAGAACATAGATTTCATTAGCATAAAAGATGATAAACATATGTTTTATATTCTGATATTTGAAGCATCTACCTTTTAACTGCCCTCATACCTAGAACATAAGGATTTATGTGATAGAGAGTTCATGGTTTCTCAACTTTCTGACTTCATTTCTAACCTTTTAAAATGGAGTTAGCAGGTATTTAAGGCGATTTTAAATAACACATTGAATTTCTCATATAAATGATGGGCTGAGCTATAAAGCCACCCCACAATTATAACCAGAGTGAACTTGTAACCATGAAGGCAGATGTGGGCTGGTGTGGAGGTAAGAGAGCTCACTGGCACATCACATCAATCAGGGTTTGTCTATGGAAAGGAGTCGGTGTGTTTGGTCTGGGGGAGGGGAAAAAGGAGTAAATGAAAGGATGGGAAGGGAGAAGAGGAAGGAAAAGAAGGTCAGTATGGAGTTGACAGCTACATTTAGGCAGCTTGTGAATAGGCCACCCAACTGGGGTCCCATTGCCACTTGCCTGAGGTAAGTAACTGCTCCCACCACCTACTCACTCAGACATGTGAATTTATCTTCCAAAGAAGGTTGTCTCCCAGCATTCCCAGGCTCTCTCTTCTTTCTCTCCTCGCATCCTCTACCACATCATGTTGAGTATAAGCTCTCTTTTCTTGGATCAATGCTCTCAGACCTTCCCCCTCCTTGGAATGATGGATTTAGAGATGAAGGGAAGCTTTGTTCCCAAACCTCCCAACCGCCTGCTTTCCTCAGCAGACTTCCTCCCATCCCTCCCATACCCTGCCTGGCCTCCTTCCACAATCCCCTTCTTCTCTTAGTGCACCAATTCAGTGATATCAAATCTATGACTGGAGAAAAAGCCAACCTCCCAACCCTAGAGGTGCACTCCCATGTTCTCATCCAGTTTGACTCCCCCATCCACTATGCCCTCCGAAAATCCTCCTCTATAATTAAGACTTCACTTTTTCTTAGCCTTCTCCCTCTCCTGCTCTAATATAAAGGTTTCACTGAGATGAGAAGACATTCTAGGCTGTCCTTTCTAGTACTGTATGGGCCTTCTTACCTAGCCCCTGACTCCCTGGTCCTGTTGGGGGAGCTGGGTTAATCTCTGTTTCCTATTTCCACTTCCAGGCTCTCCTTCTATTGGTATCATTCAGAAATCTTTCCTCCTTTGAGGTTCCCTCTACTGAAATTTATCACCCAGTCCAGATCCTGGTGGCAATTTTTTTCCTGATGCCCCCCCCAAGACATTCCTCCTCCTTCCTCAATGAGTTTAGTGCCTGATTCACAGTCTCCCTCTCCACACCAATGCCTTTCTTAAAACTTGGGCACTTCAAAATACCTATTGATTTTTCCCTCGAGGGTAATTACTTCCCAGTTCCCCAATCTCCCCAACTCCCATCACCTGTTTCTCCACTTCACCTAAGGCACACGTAGGGATGGTCATAAGCTTAATCTTGCTCTCACCCATAATGTTTGCTGCCGGATGTGAAACTTCCCAGACCCCTTTATCTGATCACAATCTCTCCTCATGCCATGTCCCCCCATAGCTCACTGCTTCAAAACCTATTCTTGTTCCTCAAGAGGACCTCCAGCACCTCTACCTTTCAATAATTACCTGCCCATCACCACTGCTAAGTCTCTGTTCTCCCTCTTTCCACATTTGGACACCTTGGTAAACCTGCTGAACTCCACACTCCAAAATCCCTTCTACTTTATCCTGTCGTCACTTGCGTCTTGCCAACCCCAACCCTGGTTTATTCTCAGCATCAGCTTCCTTGGCTCCTATTCACAACTGGCTAAACAGAACAAAGCAAAACACCTGAAGTACGTGACAAAACAGGCAGACTGGCTCCGCCACACACTTGTGATCAGAGCTCCACTGGCCCCTCACTGCAGCCAAGTGTTCCTTCCACTCCTCCCCAATCAAGTCTCTAGCCCATTAACCACAGAGGCTTGTACAAATCTCTCCTTAACTCCTTAACCATCCCCCAAATCCTTCTCCCCAACCCCCTTGGCTGAAGCCATTCTCTCTCTCCTTTCTCTAGCCCCCAAAGTCGGTACTAAAGAGAGTCTAGAACCACGTGTGTCTGCTACAAGAAGGAATGAAGAATGTCTCTCCACTTCCAAGCTCTCCTTCCATCTCCACTCCTCAGGCAGCCAGACAGTGTAGCATCAGCATCCTCTCCACCAATTAGAAGCCTCATGAAAAATGCTGCAGACTTGACTCAAAGCTCCTGCTCCACACAGAACTGATTTCTGAGACTTATCCTGAATTATTCATTGTCCAAGGCTTGACACAGACTATTCCAACGTTCAAAAATGAAAGTAAAGCTCCAAAATATCTTTGGTCAGATGATGTGTCCCAGTGCTTGGTTAAGGACACATGGTCACTGTACATGGGTGGGACCTGTTGACTTTCTCAAAGGACACATTAGGGTTAGGGATTCTCCGACACCCTCCTTCTCCCCCCTCCCCAACCTGCATCTTCCTTGAAAATGGAGTTCTGACATCTGTGGTTGGAGCCTCCCCCAGAGAAGAGAAAGTCTCAAAGAGGCTGAACAAATATACAATAAGAATCATAGTCAGTGGAGAGGCAGGGAATGTGTCCTTCCCAGATATGAAAACTTTCTCTGAGCCCACTTAAGGGGGGGGGGGGGAAGAGGGTGCAGTCTACACTACAACCATGAAGTGAGAAGGGAATTTTATTTTATTTGTGGTCAAGGATGGGCAATGGGGAATCAATAATAGTGTTGCTGAGATCCCAGACAATTAATAAGTATTCATTAAGCAGTTACTAGTGTTGGGCATCCGAAGAAAGGCAAAAACAGTGCCTGCCCTCAGGGAGTTCCTGTTCTGATTGGAGATACAACAGACAAACAAACAAAAACCTACATACATACAAGATACATACCAGACAAATAGGAAGTAATCCCAGGGCAAAGTCAGCAGCTCCAAGGAGGATTAGGCTTCTCGTAAGAGAATGGATTTTAGCTGAGACTTGACAAAAGTCAGGGAAGCCACTGGATGGGGATGAAGAGGAAGAACGTTTCCAGCATAAGTGATAGTTAGCAGAGAGCACAAAAGTGGGGGGGGGTGTCATTTCTCTCTCCAGGTTTTAGTTTCCTCATCTGTAAAGTGAGGGATCTGGCCTCTGGGGTCCCTTCTAGTCTAAATCGATGACTCTTAAATCTTATGGAATTTGACTCCTAACTTTTCCCAAAATGTCCTTCCCAGAAATGGCACAAGTATCCAGATATGAACCAAGCATTGCCCACAGAGCAGGACACACGTTCTCATAGCCCAGGGGGACGTTGGGTTCTGAATGGTTACATCAGCATAGCACTCGAGCTCTTGCATGCTTGGGTTTGATAAGGAGTCAGTTTACCTTAGTTGGAAAACTCATCACCAACAGGGTAATTGCTGGCCAGTGAGATTTTTGGCCACAGCAATTCATGAAACTATCTACCTAGGCATTAAGAAAATACCTATACTGAGAAAGAAAATCCCAGGTCTTCTGAAGGTCTAGAGTACTAAGGTCCGAACTCAGGAGCCTGGCTCTCCTGGCTACAGCACAAAGTTGGTCCAATAGAGGCTTAGAAGCAAGACCTGTGAAGCGCATTCTGTACAGCCAGGTCCTCATGAACTTAGCCCAACTGGCGTCTGCTGCCTAACCAACCTGCTCCCACTGGCCCTGAGGGCTTCAAGGCCAACCCCATGCGGCAGGTCCAGTGGGCAATCAGACACAGCCAAGACTCTCCAGTTAAGCAGAAAGTTAGCAACGATCCAAAGAATTCAAGCCCAAAATGGGGTGGGGAGCCTGGTCTACCCACATAGATTCTAAGGTTGATTTTTCAACCTCAATTATCATGCAGCTGGAGAGGCACAATCATAATTTGCTAAGTCAACATCACATCACATCAGGAAATAGGTTCACTTTTCAGGCACACTTCTAGGCATTTATACTTCACAGGAACAAAAGGAGGGAGGTGTGGGTGGGCAGGATTGCTTCTGAAGGTTTTAGGGGACTGAAAGTTCAGGTGGAGACGACTGAGTGATATGATAGCCAAGAAAACCTGTGTAACCTTAGGTTTCATTAAGAGAGGCAGGTGCCCTGGTGCCTAGGGAGGTGTATTGTATCCCACTGGCCTCCACCCTGAACCCTGGAAATCTCAACCACTGTGTCCAGTTCTGCCACCATATTGGAAGAAGGATACTGACAGGAGAAGGGCCAGAGGAGGACAACCAGAACGGAAAAGACCTGGGCCTCCAGTCCATGACATTTAGGAATTGTTTCTACATAAGTAGTATGTGTTTGCTGATTGGTTGATTTATTGATCAGTGGGAGGAACAGGGGGCATCATGCCTGGAGAAGAGGAGACTTAGAAACAAGTAAAGCAAATGAGGCTCAGATCAAAAAAAAAAACTTACTATATTCCAGGTATTGTTTCAAAGACAGCAAAATAAATGTATTATGGTTTCACTGATAAAAAAAAAAAAAGAGGAGACTTAGGAGGGTGAAAAAATGTCTTTAGGCATTTGAAGGGCCTAAAATGGAAGAAGAATTCGTCTTGTTGGAACGAAGAGTAACATGCAGGAACTGCAGATAAGCAGATTTCAGTTTGCTTTAAGGAATTATTTCCTGACAATCTGATCTGGAATGGTATTCCTCAGGGTGTAGTAGGATTCTGCCGAAGTGGAAGTCTTCCAGGGAAGAGTGGAAAACCACTCAGCCATATTGCAGCCACGTTGTTTCAGGATGGATTTGGCAAGATGGCTTCTGAGATCCCTTCCAACTCTGAGATTCTGGGTGATGTCTGGAATACCATGCTACCCAGCAGCCAGATGAGAAGTGGCTTATCTTAAACCTCGCCCTTTGAAACTCCACGTGTAGCCCATGTTCCATGCTGGGCCCATTACCTCAATCCCCACTTGTACAAGAAAGTTGGGTCCCCAAAGGGTGGCTACTCCTTATGCCTTCAGGGTCTGCTTCTTTGGGAGTCCACATTTGTAAGGGATAGAAGTGGGGGGGTAGACTGCTGTCTCGTTTAGGGTTCGTGCATGTCTCTCCAACTGGCATTTGGGGCATCCCTGCTCTGATTCCTCAGAAGCTGGCCGGATACAGATCATGGTCCGAATAACCATTTACTGAGAGCTAATCTAAGCCACATCATTGCAGCTTTCAGAACATTACATGTCATCTGAAAATGTAAAATCTTGTATCAGATTAGTTACTAACTTTATTACATCTTAAGTGATAACACAGGAAAATCTCTATTAAAACTCATCAGTTAGCATTCTGGATTTTTGTTCTTTAAGGAAGACATTATAGACCTGATTTAAAAAAAATACATTTACAGTAGGATGGTGGATAACCACAATCAGTCAGGAAAATTGCAAACATAAATTACGGAGGTTATGAAGGAAAAAAACTCCAAGAGTGTCTTCAAAACTATAATAGTATTTAAAATATGAATGTGTGAAACAGAAACAAATAATGAATTAAAGAAACTATGAATAAAAGCCTAGCCCTTGGGTTAGAAATAACTAGCAAAAATGAAGTATCACATCCAAATGAGAAACCTGTGAATATTATAACACCTCCTGGATGGAAAGCAGGATTCCTGTATAGGGAGTGCCTGGGTACAAGTAGCCTTCAAGTTTTATGGGCATGGAGCCAGGAGACGACGGGCCAGGTGCCAAGAAACAGAGGCCAGCGCTACTGGACCCCAGAGTATGGGGAGGGGGGGGAGAAGGGTTAAGAAAACTGGAAGCATGAAGGAGGTGAAAGGTTTTGAATGCAAATAGGAATTTTTCCCCCCGGAGGTAATAAGAAGCCATTGGAATTTATAAAATTGAGGGGGTGAGAAGTGTTTGAAATTGTTGTTTAATCTTGCCCGACTCTTTGCAACTCTGTGGACCATGCTGCCTGTGGAGTTTTCTTGGCAAAGATACAGAAGTGGCTTTCCATGTCCTTTTCTAGAAGATGAAGGTAAACAGAGGTTAAGCGACTTGCCCAGGGTCACACAGCTAGCAAGTGTCTGAGGCCAGACTTGAACTCAGATCTTCCTGACTCCAGGCCCAGTGCTATAACCCCTGAGCTGTCCGGATGCCCCAAACCTAAACTTCAGGAAGCTGGGCAGAGAAAGGGCTGCAGGAGGAAGATCAGTGAGAGCCTGAGCTTGGACGGATGTCTCCAGCAGAGTGCCACGGGAGGCTCAAATGAGATAACGTGTGTGCGCTCTGCAAACCTTAAAGGGCTGCAGAAATAAGCCCTGCTCTTCTCACTAGACCACACAGCAGGGGAACTGCCTCCCTTGTCTCATAAGAAACGTTCACCTAGGCGAGGCTTGGCTCATCTCTCATGTTCTCTGGCTTAGAACCCAAGTCCGGGCACGCTTCTCTCCTCTGGTGCCAACGAGAGCGCTGCCTCAAACCCCCAGAACATCCCCTGTCCTCAGCCTGTGCACGCTCACACAAAATGCCAACGGGTCCCATCAGACCTTCCAGAATAAGCTCAGTTATTCCTTCTGATCCTCACTGGCTTATTCTCAGCCAACCAGGAGGCATCTTGATTGGAGTCCCATCCAGTGACTCTGAAGCCATTGGGCCAGTTATCTCCCTTTCCTCTGCCCAAGGAGGGGAGAAGAGGAAAAGGACACACTCTCACACCCAAATTAACAGTCTTCTGTTGCTCCAGAAACAATAATCCAACCCAGCACCTAGCTCTCCCACTCAGAGTACACGAAATGCAATGCGTTCATTGAAGGAGGGTGGGCTCATTTAGCAGGAAGCCATAGCCTTCCACCTCTTTCCTTCTCTGGGACACCAATGTTTTTTCAGGCCCTGACCCCCAGAGCAACCACAGTAAAAGCCTTTTACACCCCAGAGATGCCCAACCAGCCAGCTCTCTTCCTCCACCACTTCAAAAGAATGACTCGATTCTGACCTTGTCAGAGAGGTCAGAACCTTATCATCCTGCCCGCTGGTCCTGCTTTACGCCCTGGGATGGGACTGTTCCGCCCTTGGCTTTGGATTATGACCTTTCGGCAATGGCTCTGATCTCAAACTCCCAGAATCCAGAGGCTGACCCTGGCCTCACCCATGTGGGTTAAGCCTTTCTGTTGTCCTTCATCTTTAAGAAACTGAATGTCAGGCACAATCCTCAGACCCTGGGAGGGTGTGGGCTCTGTAGGTGAGCCTTTACCTCCTCTGGTCCAGATCCAGGCCTCCAGTTACTTCTGGGCCATCGCCAAACCCTGATGCCCCCTAAGCGCACTCCCCGCTTCTGGCTCCTCTTTGCCCGTTAGAACTGGAGGCAGAGCCTGTCTCGCTTTCTTATCTTTGCAGCCCAGGGTTGAAGGTAGTTCCCGGCACAGTAAGTGCTGAATAAATGCTTTTCATCCATAATTCATCATCCTTCACTCCCGGCAAGAGTACACTGCTGGTATCCTCCGCCCTGACAGCTGCTCCTGTAATCAACGGCTCCAAACCCATCCCCAGATGTTACAGGGGAGAAAGAAAGGAAAGCAGAGAAGGCTCAGAGTCAGAGGCCCCTCCCCCAGCTCTTCCACTGCTGTGTGGCCGTGGGCAAGGAGCTCACCCGCTCTGGACCTGCAAGATGAGGAGGCTGGAGGAAATCTGCAATAGCTCTACCCCTCCAAGCCCCCAGGGCCTAGCATTCTGTGATGTACATAATACAAGCGGAAACGAAGATGGCAGCCTCATGAGCAAGAAAGGGTCAAATACAGAGGGGAGCGACCAGAGGCAGGGAGACAGACGAGCATTTTATCCCAATGGTGCCCGGGAGAACTGCCAAAGGGCCCGAGAGTGAAGGGGGTGTGGGGGGAGAACAGTGTTTTTAAGGGCCTACTCTGTGCCAGGCAATGAATGATTGACAAACTATTGGCAATCACAAGTAAGTGGCAGCAACATGATGTCCAAAGAGAAGTTTCCTCTCCAAATAATCACTAATTAATCTTTATCTCCTTTGATATAAAGGACTGACATTCACTGTCTCTCAACCTTATCAGTACTAAGTGCACTCACATCACTTACCTCATCTGAAAGTTCTATGTGGTGTGTATGAGTGTGTGTGTGTGTGTGTGTGTGTGTGTGTAACCAGGTTTCCCCCTCAAATATGGGACCCCAAACGCTACATGGAAATTCAGATCAGGTTGGGAGTCAGCATCGATTCAAAACCACCGCTAACAAGACCCTTTCTGGTACATTTTATTTTTAAACAAGATTAAACCAGAGATACGTTAACTCCAAACAAAGACATTTAATTAAGCCCTCTTTGTTCTTCTTTGGGCTCCACTCCTGACTCTCCAGACTTCTTTCTCCACCATGATCATCACTCTGCACATGTGAGCCTTCCTGTGACCCGTTACTCCCAGAGCCTCCGTGTTAAGGAAGATGCCCAGGGCGGCCGTGTTTATTCTTCCTACCTCTCCAGGCTCCTTTCTCTACTTCTCCCACCCCTTTCATCTCCTGCCTTCTCCCATGAGAACACCAGGTCCTTGAGGACAGGACTTGTCAAGGCAGAGCGACTTCAACATCAGGGATCTCTCCTGCTCTCAGGCCACGCTCTCCGACTCCCGAGCCAGTGGTTGGAGTGCGGTATTAAATCATGGTCCAGCTGGCACAGATGTCTGCCTCCAAAGCTCCTCCTTGGCACTTTCCCATGAGTGCGATGTCTTCGGTGGGGCTGCCCTGTACCTGGGAGCTGCTCTATTTCTGCCTCTTGCTTCTCCACCAACCTGCTCCCACCCTCTCCTGGTTTTCTGCTGAATGCTGAGACTGTGCAGACACTTCCTCCCAGGCTAGTGTTGATAGCTCTTCTTTTTTATGATTTTCTTGCATCGCTGCCATTTCTTTTCTTGATTTTTCTTCTACCTTTTTTATTTGTTTTTTTTTAAATCCTTTTGGGAAAAAAAAATCATGGGAGCAGTGCTTAGATTTTAGTCAGGAAGCTGACTTACCAGGTAATAATAAAAATAATAAATATTTTTTAAATCCTTTTTTGAGTTCTTCCAGGACCCAAGACCAATTCACATTTTTCTTTGAGGCTTTGGCTGAAGCAGTTTTGGTTTTGTTGTCTTCTTCTAAGTTTGTGTCTTGATCTTCCCTGTCACCATACCAACTTCCCGTGCTCAGGATCTTTTGCTGCTATTGTTGGCTCATTTTCCCAGTCCATTTCTTGACCTTTAGCTTTATGTTAAGGTTGGACTCTACTCCTGAGTGCAGGGGGCACTGTCCCAAGCTTCAGGTTTTTTTGTGCATCTATTTTCAGAACTAGTTCTGGGGATCTGTAAGCTTTCAGTTCTTCCAAGCTGGTGTGATCTAAGGAGCGGTGTGTTTACTCCCCTCCTGGCCTGTGCTCTGGTCTGTAAGCAACCACAAGCTCTCTTTTCCACCCAGGAACTGTGACCAGGGTCCCCCATCTCTGATGTGCTGGTGCTCCTCCTCACCCTGGGACTGCAGTGACCTGAATGCATATGGGCAAGGCAACAGAGTCCTCCACCCAGGGCCAGCACAGCGACCCCTGCAGTCTTCTGACCCCTTTACTGCCCGCGGGCTAAAAGCTCTGGAAGCAGCTGCTGCCCCCACTGATTTAGTTGCCTTCGAGGCCTGCTGCTGGTCTCCTGTGGTGAGGCCTTCGTTCTACTATCATCCCAGTGTGACAGATCTTTCCTGCCGACCTTCTAAGTTGTCTTGGGCTGGAGAATTGTCTCACCCTGTTCTTTTGTGTTTATTTTGAAGTGTTATTTAAATTGGGAGGAGGATTTGGTCTCAGGCTCAGGCAAGCCCCTGCCTTTTCTCCACCATCTTGGCTCTGATAGCACTTTTTGACAAGTATAGACCACTGCCTCGGGCCTCCATGAGCTCCTTCAGGAGTCAGATGCACAATTCTATTCAGCTAGGGGAGTGAGAGTCCCATCAATCTCCCAGCTCCAGGCTGGGCACCTCTGATGTTTGGCTTTGGCAGTAAATTCTCTTCTATTCTATTCCAATTACACCTCAGGTGGTTAACAATGGAGCCATGTAATATCTTGAAGCCTTAATTAGCAAGACGGGAAGGGCAGTAGAGCTGATAGTTTGTACCCTGTAATCCTCCCACCACCTCAAATAACCACTGTTCTATGCCCACTCATGTAAGATTTGGGGAGTTACAGATGATGCCCCTCGGATCATCAGTCACACCTTGGGCACACAGCTTCAGGTATTGAAGCCCAAAGGAAAGAGGGTTTGGGAGCCTTAATTGTATAAGTTTGTTACTTCTTGTCATTGGGCTTCTTAGATTCCAAACTATTTAATAGTTCCATATTTCTGATTTCTCCTGAAGAAATGCCTTTTGTGCCTATAGGTAATTTTCAGCTACAAAGGCACATCCTGACCCCGGTAATTTCCTTGGTTTTGCTTTTCTTTGTATCTTACCAGAGCACCTACTGCACAGCAGGCCTTCCACAAATGCCAAGGATGGACTGAACCCCGGCTTTGCAGCTGTCCCTGAAAAGCCCTGCTAATTGGCCATTCAGAAGTCTCCATTTTTAGTCACAAACTCATTTTCTTTCATTTCCGTCTCTTTATTATCAAATGTGCTGAAAATATGAGTCAATCAAATTTCTATTTGTATGTTGGAATCTGAAACTAACTTGATAATTCTTTATTATAAGACTGAGAAGCCTGTGGGTTTTTTTATGATTTTTTTTTGCAATGAGGGGCACAGAGGGGTGAAAGTGACCTTGAAGAAGAATTCCTAGATACTATTACTGTTTTTTAGATTAAGATCCCCTCAAAAAGTCGTGTATTTGTGACAAATCAGTATTTGTGAAAAGCATTTCTGGGAAAGATTCTAAAAACACCAGAGCATCCTACAAGCAGATATAGTCACTCCCTTCTTTCCAATCTCAAGACCTACCTGGAGTAGATGTAAATACGTATAAATTACTGAGAATGTGATTTCTTGAAGGCTTAGAAGGTTGAGGAGACACAGTCAATCCTGAGAACCATAACAATAATCATAAATGTATTAATAATATCAACTTATATTTAAATATCATTTTAAGATTTGGACGATACTTTTTGTGTTCTATGATCCAATCCTCACAACAATATTTTGAGGGAGACAGGCGGCTAATATTGCCATATGATATGAACATTCTGGAAAACAATTTGGAATTCTATAATCCAGGTATCTAAGCCATTTTCAATTAATCAGTTGACTAAGTATTTAACAAGCGCCTGCGTGAGCTGGGCATTGTGTTGGGTTCTAGAGAGACAACAACTGAAAATGAGCTAGGGAGTGACCTTCGGGACTCTCCATCCTCCTGGGAGGATCTCAAAGCCTGAGAGAAAGATCCTACATAGACCAAATACTCAGTAGCAAGAAGCTAGGAACAAAGTCAGTCCTCATTAATTGGATAGCATACAAACAAAGCTGTCATATGAATGTAATGAAATATTATCTTGATTTCCATAAGAAATAGTGAGAGGCAGCCTGATGTAATGGATAGACTGACCCTACCATCAGAAAACATGGGCTCAAGGCCTATCTTTAACACATACTGGGGAAACTGAGGGAAATCAATGGATTTCATGAAATTGCTCCAAGCATGGGAGCCCAGAAAGTCTCTGAACCTTATCAATGGACACAGAGATAGTAAGTGGCAGAGGGAGGCAGCATTTGAACCCAGGTCCTGATTTCAAACTCAGTGCTCCTAATACATTACAATATCAAAGATGGAGAGAGAAGAGGAAAGGCCTCTGGTTAATTAATGAGTCAATATTTTATGGCTATTGACAGAAGGCTTGCCAAAAATCTTTTTTTTCAAAGAGCTAATCAGAAGTGGTTTCACTATTAAGACCCCATGTCTATAAACCCATGTTTTGTTCCCCGCCTGCATTTGCTTTTTGCATCCCAAGGGCGCTGAAAAAAAGATGATCTTCAATGACAAAGATGATGTGAGTCCTTCATTTAACATGGTCTTCGACTGACCTTCCTTTCAGCACTTCATCATCACTGCATCGTCCATAGTGTTTCAAGGGAAAATTACTGCTTAAGAGAAGACTGAGTCTTAATAGGAATGTGGGCTCCCCCTTGTCACAGGAGACACTCTCCTGCTAAGTACCATTATGTAAGAAGCAGACAATAAAAAGTCAATAATAACCTAATTCAAACAGAACTAAATGTAGTAGCGGCTGCTTGAACTGTTACTGGAAGGCAGGTCAGTCTCCATCATGCTTTGAACACCTGACAACCTCACAAGCCGCAAAGTGACTCAGACTGGGTGTCTGTGGACTTGTTTGAGGCCGCGCCCCGCCACAGAGTGTAATCTTCATTTCTGACCTGACTTGGGGTCATCATGGCGTAGGAGTCATAATTTCTGGCATAGTATCAAAGAGTTCAGACTATCTCCTCTGCCCCTAACCCGGCATCTGATTCCACGGTGCAATGTGCATACGACTTCAGGGTCTGATATGGACAAGGTGCTGTCTGTTATTTGTTCAATGGACCCAGGCCCAGCCTCCACTGGATTGTTTCCCAGGCCTCACTGACTTGCAATTTTTGCAGTCAGTGTACCTCAAACAGGGCCTAAAATGGGTGCCTATGTTTGCTGACCAACTCACGTTGACTCCACTAAAACTACATGGGTTCTCTATTAATCTAGTTCTCCTGGCACATTGTAGGTACTAAATTAATGTTAGCTATTATTATTATTATTATTCTTAATCTAATCACAAGAAGGATCTAGTGATATGGATATGATTCATGGGCCACAAGGCACAACCTGAGGTCTCCAACTTAGAAAGAGGCTAACTAACAGAACTTTTCTGGGAAGTCCCCTTCCTGGATCAGAGGTCCCATGTCTTAATGGAAACAATGTTAGAAACAATGCTTTTACTCCTTCCAACCTCCTGGGCCTCCTCATCCATTGATCATTCCCATCATTTTAATTCTCTGTTCCTACCACAGAGCTATTGCCACTAGAAAAAAAATCCACAAATTAAGTTGATTTCACCCACTGGAAATCCTAAGTATTCATCAGCTCAGCCCAGCCCTCACTGCTCCACAACAAGGCTTCTTCTCTTCCCTCAGGGATTCCTGAGCTCATTCCCCACAGTGAGGACCACAACTGTTTTCTCACCTCAACAACAAATGTTCTCCCACCCTCAACAGTCATAGCTAATGACAGCTTCCTGTTGTGCCAAGAAGAGCCATCCACTCATTCCTTCAACTAGCAGTCATTAAAAATCATCTACCGGAAGCAGCTTAAGCACTGGGGCTCGAGCCCTCAAGGAGCTGACCTGACAAGGGGGGATGGAAAAGGGGCCACCAGGTACAAAGGGAAGGGAATATGGGATGACAGCATAGATAGATAATAGAAAGAGAAATTGACAGATAGATAAGCAGACAGATAGATAACAGATAGATGACAGACAGGTGTTAAATAGATAAGAAACAGAAAAATAGATAGATGGATAATAAATAGACAGGTAGATACTAAGAGATATATAGACAGATAGACAGATGATTAGATAGACAGATCAACTGGATGTGACCATCAATTGGGACAAATTATTCTCATCTGCCCATTCTGCCCAGGGAAGTCTTCACATGCTTGGGGTAGACACCCCCTAACTCACCAATGGGTTTGAAACCCCCTGGTTACCCTCAACCTGGTTTAGCCCGTCTGCTGAAATGGTTTACTGGGGTGTGGCTGCTGAGCACGCCACAGCTTCTTGGAGCCACAGGTGAGAGTTGGGTGGAACAGGTGGACACCAAAGGTAGAAAGCAGCCCTCACACCAGAGGTACTAGTCTTCCCTGAACCCACCCTATACTCCAGATAGATAGACAGATGGATATATAGATAGACAGATGGATAGATAGATAGATAGATTGATTGATAAATAGATAGTTAGACAGAGAGATAGATAGATAGATAGATAGATAGATACTAATAGATACATAGACAGACAGATGATTAGATAGATAGATAGATGATAGGGGAGAGAGAGAGAGAGATAGTGTGATTTCCATGATGGGTAGGCAGTAGCAACTGAGAGGGATAAGATAAGGCTTCCTGGAGGAGGTGGCTTGAGCTGAGTCTTGGGACTCTCCAAGGCAGGGGTGAGGGAAGAGGGAGTGTATTCTAGGCCCAGAAGGCACAGCCTATGCAAAGGCATGGCATCCATAGACAGAATAGAGCTCAGGAGGAATAGGCTAGTTGGGCTGGAACACGGTGTCCACAAAGCAAAATAATGTGGTAAAAGCCTAGAAATGTCACTGGTTCCTGACTGAAATGGGGAACCTCTCTCAGTTACTGATTATTTTCGTCATCATCATCATCATCATGGACAGAGATTGGACTATGATTTCACTTGTCTAGGGAAGGTCTACGGGAAGAAGCTTCCCCTTCTAACACAGGTCAGCATCTTCTTCGCAAGAATTGTCTACAGTGCTAAGATGTTAAGTGACTTGTCCAGGGTCCCACAGTCAGTGTGTAGAGACGCAGGAATTGAACCCAGGTCTTTCTGGTTCCAAAGCTAGCGCTCTATCCACTATGCAACACTGCCTCTCCTTATTAAAGTATTATAATTATTAAAATGTCCACATAAAATGATAATTAAGCAGGGGACACTTGTTGTTGCTCAGCCATCTCAGTTGTGTCCAAGTATTTGGACCCTATTTGGGGTTTTCTTGGCAGACAAACTGGAGTGGTTTGCCACTTCCTTCCCCAGCTCATTTTACAGGTAAAGAAATTGAGGCAAACAGGGTTAAGTGACTTGCCTAAGGTCACACAGCTAATAAGTGTCTGAGGTGAGAGAAATTAATTTTAATGCTGCACCATTTGATTATTAATAATCATTTGTAACATTCCCTTCTCTGTAAAAAAGCTAGCTTAGAGAGGAGCCTCTCTCCTTCTGAAGAATGTCAAAAGCATTCCAGCTCTGCTCGAGGTATCTGGGCTGGACCCAAACCAACTGGGAAACCTGATTTTGTTTAGGGTATAAACAGAATCCAGTCTGGGTGAGTTCTCCCTTTGGAGGCAAGAACACCTCTCCTTGATCCCCTTCATCAGGGTTTAGGGCAACCCAGCTCATGAAGGAGAAACCAAACCAGAGAGAACCTGTTCAGGGTGCCCAGATTGCTACAGGAAGCTCAAAACTCATGACCAGGCCAAGTTCTCCTCTGACCTCTCCTCCCTCAACAATGTGGTAACTGGGAGAGATTGGGGATTTCTAGCCCACTTCCTCATTAAATGTCCACCAACCAGGCAGAGTTTCACCTGATTTAAAGTGCTTCAGAGTGTCCCTTGGTATCTTTGGTTACTGAGAGAAATCAGTGACATTGATTTATTGGTTATTAACTAGCTTCATTAATAAATTCATTATTAATACTTGGAAACTTTGTCTCTTAGAATTTTCAAGCTTGTCCAGAATATCAAGGGAACTAATGAAAAGAAATGCAAGGAAAGGTGACCTCGCCATGCCAGATCTTAAATTGTATTATAAAGCAGCAATCATCAAAACTACTTGGAACTGGCTAAGAAATAGAGTGGTTGATCAGTGGAATAGGTTAGGTATGCAAGACACAACGGTCAATGGCTATAGTAATCTACTATTTGATAAATCCAAAGACTTCAATTTCTGGGATAAGAAATCATTATTTAACAAAAACTGCTGGGAAAACCGGAAAAATGTATGGCAGAAACTGGGCATAGAACAACATCTTACACCCTATACCAAGATAAAGTCAAAATGGGTACAGGATTTAGATATGAAGACTGATACTATAAGCAAACTAGAAAAACAAGGAATAGTTTACCTTTCAGATCTATGGAGAAGGGAAGAATTTATGACCAAACAAGAGATAGAGAACAAAACAGATAATTTTGATTACATTAAATTGAAAAGTTTTTGCACAAACAAAGCCAATGCATCCAAGATTAGGAGGGAGACAGAAAATTGGAAAAGAACTTTTACAACCAGTATCTCTGATAAAGGCCATATTTCTAAAAGATATAGAGAACTGAGTCAAATTTATAAGAATACAAGTTATTCCCCAACTGACAAATGGTCAAAGGATATGAACAGGCACTTTTCAGAGGAAGAAACTAAAGCTATCTATAGTCATATGAAAAAAAATGTTCTAAACCACTATTGATTAGAGAAATGCAAATCAAAACAACTCTGAGGTACCACATCACACCTATCAGATTGGCTGACATGACAAAACAGCACAATGATAAATGCTGGAGAAGATGTGGGATAATTGGAACACTAATGCATTGTTTGTGGAGTTGTGAACTGATCCAATCATTTTGGAGGGCAATTTGGAACTATTCCTTAAGGGCTATAAAATTGTGCATACCCTTTGACTCAGCAATACCACTTGTAGGGCTATATCCCCAAGAGATCTTAAAAACAGGAAAGGGACCCACATGTACAAAAATATTTATAGCAGCTCTTTTCGTGGTGGCAAAGAATTGGAAATTGAGAGGATGCCCATCAGTTGGGAAATGGCTGAACAAGTTGTGGTATATGAATGTAATGGAATACTATTGTGCTATAAAAAATAATAAGCAGGCAGACTTCAAAAAAAACAAAACAAAACCTGGAAAGACTTACATGAATCGATGCAGAGTGAAATGAGCAGAACCAGGAGAACATTGTACACAGTAACAGCCACATTATGGGATGACTGACTTTGATAGACTTAGCTCTTCACAGCAATACAAGAATCTAAGACAACTCCAAAAGACTCTTGACAGAAATTGCTATCCACACGCAGAGAAAGGAATATGGAATCTGAAAGCAGATGGAAGAATACTATTTGCTCTCCTTTTCCTTTGTTGTTTTGTTTTATTGCTTCATTCTTGTGGTTCCTCCCAGTAGTTCTAATTGTTCTTTACATCATAACTAATGTGAAAACATACTTAATATGAATGTGTAAGTAAAGCCTATATCAGATTGCATGTTGTCTTGGGTAGGGGGAGGAGTGGGAGGGGGAGAAAATTTAAACTCAAAATCTTATGGAAGTGAATGGTGAAAACTAATAATAAATTAATTATCAAGAAAAAAGAATTTTTAAGCATGACAAAGACTAGATTTTAACTCATGAAGATGAGTTTTCCTGATCCCAAGTTCAATGCTCTATCTACTGCATCACCTAGCTGCCCTTAGTATATACCAAAATCAAGATTTGTTAGAACATGGACATTTCAATGGAAACACAACAAAAAGAACGATTCTTAATTGCTTTTAACCTTCTAGACAAGTCCCTAAACTGTAAATGCAGCTCACATAATACTTAAGAAAACACCTGAAATGGATGAATTTCAGTTTCATCTTTACCATTTCTTCTCATGTTCTAGGGTGGCTAGAGGAAGAAGTACTGATGGTAAGTCAAACACTCCAGGGTTTACCAAAAAAGGAAGCTAAAAAATAAGGGTAGACCTACAACTTGGGTGAGACAATAAGAATGTTGTCCAAGGGCAGTAAACTTTAGAGAACACAGAATTAACACACATAATCTTTCAGAAGCTCCTATAGTAACCAATCCTTGACTCACCCACCTAATTTTACCTTAGCTACTTTTTGCATTATTTTCACGTAAAAAATTACAAAGTTGATATAGGGGCACCATTTTGCTGCCTTTGTAGGCACATTCCTGGGAGGTTCAAGTAGACCAGGCCTCCTTAATGACCTGCTATGTATATTCTCGATGCTATACTAGGCTCTGGGCACATGGAGAGGATAGAAAACAGTCTCAGCCCACAAGGAGTTCATATTCTACTGACACACAGATTTTTTCCCTCCATTGGAGCCCCTCCTTATGGTTTACCTTTAATCACAATAATTGCTTGTTACAGCTCTACTCAATGGACCCGTGTGCCACACAAACACAACAATCAGGAGTGCTCCAGTGTAAAGGGGAGCCTTTCTTTGACTTCTCTTTCCTTGGAGGAATTTGGGCAGAGGCCAGATGAGCTCCTGTAGGGTACATTTAGAGGGAATCCTTGTTCTAGTGTGATCCAGGCTGCATGGGGGCTGGAAGACTTTTCCAACTTGGAGATTCTAGGATTCTGGGAATGACTGACCTCCAATCTTATTATGCTAAAAATGAAAACTTATTCAGTTACTGACTTGAATGATCAAAGTACTTTCTCTCCTAAGTGACTGACGATGTAGCAGATACTTCCTGAACTGCTATTTATCTTCATTATTTTAGTCTAGTACCGTTTACAATTGGATTTGGGCTTTATTATGGTCACTGTGGGAATGAAGAATGACAGCTGCTGTCTTCCACTAATGGAGCATTAGCCCATCAATCCACAGGTAAAGGGAGGGGCACCTTTTCTCTCAAAGTTGAGTCCTTCAGCACTGCCAAGACAACGGATAGAGTGCTGAGCCTGCAGTCAGGAGCCCTAGGCTCATAAGCACTTCTGATACTTCCTAGCTGTGTTACCCTGGATAAGTCACTAATCTGCATCCCTAATGCCCACTTTGCGCCACTGTAAAACAGGAATAATCAAAGCAACTGTTCTGTGGGGGTGCTGTGAACTCCAATGAGATAATATGAAAATAAGAAATAATGTGAATAATAAATAACATGAAAAAAGTGTTCTGCAAAATTTGAGGTATCAAAGAGACATGAGCTACTCGTGCAACCAGTGTCTGCAAAGCAATCATGGAGTACCAAGAAAATGGATGGGCCTGGGTTGTTTAGAGGCAGAAGCCAGAAGCTAATAGTGAATGAAGTCTATGGCTAGTCAGAGAAACCGCACACGAGAAAGGAAGGAGGCAAGCATTCATGAAATGCCTACTACGTGCTGGCAGCTTTACAAATATTAGCTCATTCAATTCTCATAACAACCCTGGGGGGGAGGGTTATTTCCTATTTTCCCCCCATTTTAGAGTTGAGAAAACTGAGGCAGACAGCCTCATGGTCACATGGCTAAGGAAACATCTGAGCTTGGATCTGAGCCCAAGGCTTCTTGACTCTGGGCTCAACGCTCAATTCACTGTGCCACCTAGCTGCTGGTGAGGAGAGCTGGATTCTAATACTGGCTCTGTCCCTAGTTCGCTGGCTGTGTGACCTTGGACATATTACTCAACCATGCTGGAGAACAAAGACGTAGACTGGGCAGCCCTTCACTTCCAGCTCCCATGACTGATGACTCTCTTCTGGGATGGCACAGATGAGGTGGCATCTTTCCCTCCTCAGATTTCCTTTCCTATCCCTGAGCATGAAACCCATGTTAGTGATGGGCACCCTGATGTCACACTCCCTTCCTGGATGTCATTTGTTTTTAAAGGATCCAGGGGTAGGGGGGTGGTGAGGGGGCGATCACACTCCCACGTGCTCCAAGGCATTATTGACAAGCAGTGAATGAACAGATCAGAAAATCAATGATTTTGGCTCCTCCGTATATCTTTGGAAGGAAACAATAACTGACATGGGTATTTTGCTGACTTTTTTTCCTTTAAAGAGTGGTAAGATTGAAGATATTTGACTCACTCACTAAACCAACACAACGTGCTTTCTTTCTTGAGGCATCAAAATGGAGGGCCCTGGGGATCTGAGACAGCTAGGTGGTGCTGCAGTAGATAGAGCGCCAGGCCTGGAGTTGGGAAGACCTGCATTCCAACGTGGTCTTACACAATTACTTAGCTATGTGACCCTGAGCCAGTCACTTTACCCTGTTTGCTTCAGTTTCCTTGTCGGTAAAATGAGCTGGAGAAGGAAACAGCAAACCATTCCAGTATCTCTGCCAAGAAAACCCCAAATGGGGGTGACTGGGCGTGGACATGACTGAACCACAACATGAGTGGAACACGGTCCTGGGCTGTTTAATATTTTATTAGTGATTTGGAAGAAAAAATAAATATAAGCAAAGATGCAGCCAGCCGAGTGAATGGAAGGCTGGGCCTGGAGCTGGGAAGATGAACCACAGCCCCTGCCACATACTAGTTGGGGACCCTAGGGGATTCACTTTACTTCTGCGGGCAAGACCTCTCTCCTCAGTCCGATCAGGTGACTGTGGTGTTGGCAGAGGGACTTGCTACGCTAGGGGTATTCTACAGGCACCCAGTCTGAGATCTCCTGGGTACTTACGCATCTTAAATATCCCACAAAAGGGCAAAAGTTCATGTCAAAGGCCAGAACTGCAGGAAAGGAACCAGAGTCACTCCAAGATTTGAGGCCCCGGGGCTATAGAGCTCTGCAGCCCTGTCACCATAGGCCAGGATGGGGAAGGCTCTTCTTCCAGGGGTCACCCGAGAAAAGGGAAGCACCGCCCCACAAGAGGGAGCCCAATCAGCCCAAAGAGAAATGGAGAGGAAGGAATTTGCCAACATATTCCCCCAGCCAGATTTGTCACTCCCTACGCCATCCACACCCCTGCCACACACACAACCCCTGTCAGGGAAAAGCAATTCTTCCCTCTTCGGGGTCTCAGGGAGAGCCCAGGGGGCACTTGGGACCCCTATTTCCCCAAGGTTGGCCCTGCTGTTTCCCTTCTTCCAGCCCCAGACCCGTCTGGGTCTCAGCCCACGTTAACTCCTTCCCACAGTGACCCCTTCTCTTCCAAGTCAGTGTTTCCCTTCCCCCCGCCCCAGCCGCTGCTCTCTAGGAGGCATGGGCAGCGTTCTGCTTGGTAGAGGGGACCTTGTGGCAGGAGGTTCCCGACGGAAGGAGGATGGTGCTGTTAGCCGGCCAACTCCGTTGGCACTCAGCTCGGGCTCCTAGCCGTTCCCAGAACTTTGGCACTGAAGCCGTCCTGCCGCCCCCTTCTACACCCCCTGGAAGGGCAGAAGAAGGTGGGTCTCCTTCCTCCAGTGCCCCCTGGACCAGGGGCGCGGGGTGGAGGACCCCGGGAGTTAAGTGCGGCGCCCGCTTCCAAACCTCCTGGCTTCCCGGATCTTACTGCTGCCCCCTGGGGTGGAAAGAGGAGGCCCTCTGGGCCAACTGGGGAAACTGATACTCACTCTGCCTGGTGCCCGAGAAGAACTGGGCAGCCCCGGCGACCCCAGCCCCACACAGAGGAGAGAGCGCGGAGGAGCGCAGAGGGAGGCTGGACGCCAGGGCTCTGGCGGAAAGGTGGGTGGCTGCCTCTCTCACCGCTGCTCAGGGCCGCGCAGCCCAATGGGCACCTCTTTCCTCCCTCCTGAGGCCTAACCACCACCCCACCCGAGCCGGCCAACGGTCACGAGGCGTCCCCCCTTTCCCCCTCCCAACACAGCAATCTCCAGCCGCCCGCTCCAGCCGCAATGCAGCTCCTGTGACCGGCGCCGCTCCCCGCCTGCCCGCCTGCCCGCCTGCCCGCCTGCCCTCCCTCTCTAGAGTTCCGCAGCTCGCGGACTCCTCGTCTGCTGCCTCCCCAGGTCTCCGGGATACCCTGTTCCCCTCGAAACTCTAGCCTCAGTCAGTCACCTGCGCCCTCGCTTACAACATGTTAGCGCTTAGAGATCATCGGGTAACCCAGCTCGTTCCTTAACTGCCGATGGTTTTTCACTGGTTTGTCCGAGGTGACGCGCACAAGAAGAAAGTGGCCGAGCGAGATTCCAAGCGCCTTCGTCCCACTCGAGCCTTTTCCCCCTAAGCTGCCCAGTCCCCTTGCCCAGGGCCTCCTCTCAGAGTCCAGGAGGTCCCAGAGCCGGAAGAGGCTTGGAACACCTTGTACTCCCAGTCCTCCTCATCCCCTCTTCCAACATCCCGTTCCACCCGCCCACCCCTCCCGTGCCAGCCCCAGCCCCCGGGCCAGGACAATCACATTCTCAGAGAGGAGTCATTCAGGCCCATTCCGGGCTGGGGAAAGGGGCCCTGGAAACTGGGGAATGGCAGGTTCTAGAGTTGAGGGAGAGGCCGCAGCCTTCAGGGAAAGAAGTCCTGGTGGGGAGTTCACCAAGTGCCCCCTGGTTGCCCAGGGATGAGGAATTGTCATTCCCTTTACTTTACTCAAGTAAAGGTCTCTAACCTACCTCAGCCTCTGGGGAGTTAGAAAAAGAAAACCGAGACAGGTAAACGAATAGACAGAGAAAGAGCCTCCTAGCCAGAGGCAGCTGAGATGGAGAAACTAGCCTTCCTCCATCCATCCCATGGATTCCGTTATCTCTATGCAATGACTCTTGGATCTGTTTATCCAACCTTAACCTTTGTCCTAACCTCCAGCCCGGCGTCTCCACGGCCTCTTGTACCCGTTGAACGGGATGACCCATAAGCATCATAAATTCAACATGTCCAAAACAGCCCTCACGATCTTGTCCCCAACAGTGCCCTCTTCCCGCTTTCTCTATTACAGTCAAGGGCACCGCCCTCCATCCTCCCAGTCACCCAGGCCTGAAAGCTCAGTGTCATCCCCGACTGCTCCCTCTCACCTCCACATCGAGTCAGTTCTACCTTCCCGGTACCTCTTCCCGGGCCGGGCAGGCCCGCAAGCTTCAGCACCGCTCACCTGGACTGTTGCAGGAGTCTCCTGATTGGTTACCCTAGTCAAGGCTCCTCCCACTCCAGTCCATCCCCCTCGAGCCCGCCGAAGTGATCTTCCTACAGCTCAGGTCGGACCAAGTCAATCCTCTGGCTCCCTCTCACCTCCAGGATCAAATGTGAACTCTTTGATTGGCCTTGAAAGCCCTTCTCCAGTAGGCCCCTTCCCGCCTTCCCAGGTCCTTCAAGTTCTTAATCATAGGCTACACTGTCCTCCTGCTGTTTGTCTGGAATGGCAGTGGACCTCTTCACGCGCTGCCTTCCATCCCTGGAAAGCTCATTGTCGTCACCTCCACCCCCTGCCTTCCCCCGGGACCTCCAGGACTCAGCTCAAATCCTCCTGCCTGTAAGAGCATCTCCTGGTGCTCTTCCCTCCCCCACCCCCTAAGTACAGCTTCGCTCGGAGCTTCCCCCCAGTTTACCCTGCACAGATCTTGTATATGCTTAGTCATCTGCAAATTGTCTCCTCCATTACAATGTGAGCTCCTTGCAGATGGGGACTGTTTTTGTCTTTCTCTTCATTTCCAGGGCTTAACACAGAGCTGGCATGTAGTAAAACCGCTTAATAAACGGTTGTTGACTGACCTATTGAGGCAGAATAAACATTGAGAAAGGAGACAGACAGAAATGAAATATGAGAGACAGAGACTGAGAGAGATAGGGAGAGGGGGCATTTGAGAGGGAGAGAGACAAAGGAGAAAGAGGGGAGACAGAAGAAAGAAATCAGGAGAGAGAGAGAGAGACAGAGACAGAGAAGAGAAAAGGGGAGAGAGAGAGAGAGACAGAGAAGAGAAAAGGAGAGAGAGAGAGACTGTCATCTCTTCTAAATCACTGGGCTAGTTTTTGCTGCCAGTGGCCTCGTGACAGCGTCTCTTCTGAGGACTCTCCAGCACCAATTGTGCTTTGGATGGAGTAAGGAAGCCATTTCTGGCTCTGGGGGCCAGGCTTCAAGAGGCGCTCATCCTCTGCCCCCAAGTCCCTTGGCCTAGATTTTTTAGAAATAGAGATGATCATTTGCTCACTGCTATTGACTGACTGTTCCATTTCCCTCCTCCTTATGCCAGAATGAAAAACAGACGCCTGGGAGATGTCGAGATTAATTGCATTGTATGTAAGGAAATGGATAGAAAAGATCATCAAGAGAATTGTACGTTTTCCAAATATGCGAGTGCATAAAAGTGACAGATTAACTCTGGTCAAGTGGGAGACAAAGCTGCCCTGCGCTGCCTCTGCCTTGGAAATCTCTTTTCCCTTTGAGGAGCTGCCCAAGAACTTAGACTCCTGAGAATTTATCATAGGATAATACTCTCTCCTTCCAGCTCTTTGCATCTTCTCCAGAGGAAGATGCTTGCTCAGAGGAGCAGGCCTTATTTGGTGGCAGTCTGAGGAAGTTTAATTGCTTTCTCCGCCCTGCAAACTGCTCTCACCCTCGGAAGTCAAATCCCCTACCAGTCACTCCTAAGGTTTCTTTCTGTCCTGGATGCCTTCAAGGCCCTGCTCACCTGCCAGTGCTTCGAAGGCATTTCCTGGTGCCCCAAGTTGTTATAACATGTGCGTGTGCATGTGTATGTATACAAACACACACACACACACACATTTTTGTGATATATGTGTGTGAGTGTGTGTGTGTGTGTGTGTGTATAGATGCTTACAACATCCATGTGGTCCATCCCAGAAACATGTAAATTCTTTGACATAAGGCATAATTTCATTAACAAAACCAACACCTTGGTAATCACAGTGCTTTGCACATGGCTGAAAATAAATACGTTCTCACTGAATTGAGATGAATTAAATTGGGGCCACTAGAAAGGAGGTAAAGTCTGCAGAGTGAGAGTGAAGTGACCGTGGCAAAGGTGCCTTGTGAGATGAGGTCTGAACCAGGCCTGATCGATCAAAAGACAGGGCCTGGGGCAGGGGTATGAGGCTGGCTGGTAGGGCTGTGGGTAGAGCTCTAGGCCTGGAAGCAGGAAGATAAGTTCAAATCCAGCTCAGGCGAGTACTAGCTATATAACTGTGGACAAGTCAGTTAATGCTCTGCATGCCTCAGTTTCCTCTATTGAAAACAGAGGGTAATGATAACACCAACTTCACAGAGTTGTTATGAGAATCAAATGAGATGGTATTTGTCAAGTTCCTGTCACAGAGTGAGCACCATAGAAATGCTGGTTATTATTAATGGGGGAGAAAAATGCTGGAGATGAACAAGAAAGTCCAGAGAGGAAGGAGAGCCTGACATCACTTTAGGCTCCTGGCTGCCAGTCATTAGACAAAGTCGTCTCATTTGATTTCATAAGAATGGTCACTTCAATGCTTCCCTCTCCAAAAGCTGGTGGGGTCAAGCCCTGTCATTTCTCCTTCTGTACTCCCTCTCTTCCTGCCCTCTTCTCTCCTCTGATACTCCACCTGCCCTGGTTCGGGCAGGCCCTTGACACCTCATGCAGCGGGGCAGTGTCTCCCCACTCCCACCCATCCTCCCCTCTGCTGGCACTGCTCAGCTGAGGCTGGGCTCAGATCATTCATACTAAACTCCAGGGGCCCCTCAACTCCACGTTGGGTCAACTGACACTCCCTGACTTTCCAGTCTTCTGAGGCCTCATTGTGGAATCCAGGGGTCCAGGCCGCCTTGGGGTTCCTTGAAGTCAATCTCCATCCCCCAACTCTGGGCATTTCATGGCCATCTCTGGTCCCTGGCTTCCCTGGCTTCCTTCGAGCTCCAGGTAAAGCCCAGCCTCCTGCCAGAAGCCTTTTCCAGTCCTTCTGAAACACTGCCTTCCTGCTAGGGGCTTCAATCCAGAGCTGGGCCTCCAGTCAGGAGGATCTGGGTTCAAATCTGGCCTCAGACACTTACTAGCTTCGTGACCCTGGGCAAGTCACTGAGCCTCTCTTTGCCTCAGGTTCCTAAAATGTAAAATAGCTATAATGATAGTACTTAGTTCCCAGCATCAAATAACATTTGTAAAGTACTTAGCATAATGCCTGGCTTATAATAGGTGCTTAATAAATGCTTGTTTCTTTTCACTTAGACACTCTTGCTTTCTCCTATCTAGAGCTCATTTGTACATAGTTGTTTTCCTGTTATCTCCCCATTAGACCGGGAGAACCTTAGGAGCAGAGGCTGTTGTGAACAGGGCTCTTTTGTTTTTGCCTTTCTTGGTAGCCTTATTGCTTAACACGGTGCTGAGCACATAGTAGGTGCTTGATAAATAATAAATTCTCTTTGATTGAATGATTCACTGTCATTTATTATGATGAATATGAATGGGCTGCCCACTGACTTATGTCATCACTATGTACGTTTGCCTTCCACACCCTCCTCCAAACTAACCCTTCTCTTCCTAATCTCCCAGTATCTGTCAAGAACACCCCCATCATTCCAGGTGCCCAGGTCACCACCTAGCTGAGAAAAGAAGTCCCTAACCCACTTGCTAGGAAAGGAATCACTCAGGAGAGGAAGGAAGGAAATGGTGAGCAGCAGCCTCAAAAGACCACAGGATTTGAATTCTTTCTTCAGCAGACTGCACCAACCTGCATCGGCAGGCTCGGACGGACCAGGATGAAATGAAGAAAGCCAGATTCACAGTTCTACAAGGAATCCCCCAGTGAGCTAGGGGAACCTCCTGAGGGTCTATGACTTCCAAGACCTATGAGTTACCCCACACTTCAATCTACCTTTCCCTGAACTTGTGGACTTGGGGAGAATATGTCACAGACTTTTTGTGGGGTAGTGTTTTGTACCAACTTTACCACTGTGGTAAATACTCATTTGCTACACTGTGGTAAATTCTCATATATACTACAGGCAGCTAGGTGCAAAGCAGATAGAACACTGGGCCTGGGGTCAGGAAGATGAGTTCAAATACAGCCTGGGATACTAACTGGCTGTGTCACTTAACCACTGTGTGCCTCGACTATAAAATGGGGATGATTCCAGCACCTACCTCCCAGTGTGCCTCTCTTCCAGGGTTGTTGTTGTGAGTATGGTATGAGATAATGTTTGTAAAGTGCTTAGGACAGTGGCTAGCCCATAGTAGGTGCTTAATGAATACTTGTTTCCTTCCTTTCTCTACTTATAAAAGCTAATTACAGTTGGCTGATTCATCAAAATCAACTAATAATCAGTGGAAGGAAGACCAACAGTGGGGACTTATGTACTATTGCAATAGAAAGTCTTCTCAATCCCTAAAACTCTTTGGGGAGATGTAGCAACCTAAACTGTGAGTACCCAATCTGCCAGTGGGGGGGAGGGTGTAGAGGGTGGTCCAAGAGACCAGCTCCAGAACATGTACTATAAGTGTCTCTCTCTTCTGGTCACTCTGAGGGAATAAGCATCCAGCCCAGCCACAATGGGATCTGCTTCAAGGGTTCCTAGACAGTCTCCCTCGTATCAATCCATGTTCCTCATGTCTCACGCCCATGGCCCTATTTATTTTTCCTAATAATAACGATAACAAAATCAACAGAAACTCGAGAGTATGAAAGTATGCTGCTGATGTCACGTATATCTCTTGCAACTCTCTTTTTTTTTTGTCTATGTCTCATCAGCTAAAAGTCTTAAAGGTTTATGTATCATTGAATGGCAAGGAAAGAGGGAGAGAAGAAAAGAGGAAGGGAGTCTCTGTCTCTCTGTCTGTCTCTCTATCTCTGTCTCTGTCTCTCTCTCTGTCTCTCTGTCTGTCTCTCTCTCTCTCTCCCCTTCTACTCCCAAAATGAGGGGCAAGGTAGGGAGAGGAAGACAGACAGACAGACAGACATTGAGGCAACTAGGTGTCCCAGTGGATAAAGTGCTGCACTTGGAGTCAGGAAGTCCTAATTTCAAATCCAGCCTCAAATATTTGCTAGATGTGTGGCCTTGGGCTAATCATTTAGCCTCAGTTCACCCCAGTTTCCTCAACTGTAAAATGAATATGATAACAATAGTACCTAGGGTTGATATGAGGATGACTACTCAGAAATTAGTGACTACACCATATGCCTGGTAGACAGTGCTGCATAAATACTAGCTGTTCATGTTATTATTAGAAAGATAGAGATGGAGAGATTTAAAAAAAAAAAAAGCAAACTCATGTCCATGCTCCATTTATTTTTAAGAGTTGGTAAAGTCTCCCCTCAGACAGGCCATGTGAAATGAAACGTTCCATGTAAATTTGATCAAAACTGGTGGGATTTGGGTAAGCAGACTTAATTAGTAAACTGGTTCAGAGCCATGCTCAGTCACATAGCATTGATTGACATGTCCTGAGTCCATCCAAGAAGAGCTCTGCGCGACTGTCAGCAGCCTGCTTGTTGTAGGGAAGCTCAGGGCTTCTCAGTGAGGATATGGCTGGGCCACCTGTCAAATGTGCCAGACTCATAGCACGGGTTCGTCAGCTTGGGATGCCGCATCTCCTGCATCAGAGCCTGGGCAGGTCAGAGCCCAGCTACCCCGGAGCTCCTTCCCAAGTTCTCCAGGACCTGAGAGAAGATGGCGGTTCTACCTTCCTGTGGCAACAGCTCTCCTTAACTCACTGCCAGATTACTGGGGTGTATGCAAATGGCATGATCCCTGCAGCAGCCTGGGGACATTCTAAAGCGAGACAGACACCTGGGGTTGCCAAGGTAACCCACCAGGAGGCAGCCCCAGGACCTGCCAGAGAGAAGTGGTTAGAAGACATTACAGGGAGGGGGGAGGGGGCCCTTCTGGCCCAGGCACAGTCTCTGTCTCTGTCTCTGTCTCTGTCTCTCTCTCTGTCTCTCTCTCTCTCTCTCTCTCTCTCCTCTCTCCTCTCTCTTTCTCATACACACACACACACACACACACACATTTGCACACATATGCACACACAACCTTGCCCAACAATGGCTCCCTGCTTCCCTATAATTTTTCTACCTATTCTATTGGGAAAATTGCAAAAGATGTGTGGGCAGGGGGTGCGGAGGGAAGAAGCATGACTCCAGAGATTAGACCATGAAAGTGCAGCTTCCAGACTGCTTCTAAGGCAAAGGGAGCCAGGGCCTAATCAGAAAGGTTCAGGACCCTCACAGCAGCACAGAAAGGGGACTGGGAAATCCACCCCTGCCCTACACACATCTCACAGGGGCCCGCCCGGCCCTGGCCCAGTCCATGCTCTAAAGAGAGGAGAGCGACTCTATGTTTTATGTTCTTAGAAACCTTTGCAGCTAGGAATAAATGTTAATTCTGTACATCCATTAAGCACAAATTTCAGGGATATTTACACTGAAAGAGAATTCCAGAGAATTCTGCAGAAGCCAGAGATTATTTAGATTCACAAATAAGATGAAAGAAAACAGGCCACCAGGCCCACTGGGGGGCTTCTGGGACTCTAAGTGCATTGCCTGAGAAAAGCATTTCAGGAGAGAGCAGGCAATAGCTCATGCAGGGGGTAGTTTTGCCTTGGATTAGCCTGAGAGGGCCTTGGACATGTTAGACAATGTGTAGGGATCTGTGATACTGGTCTTTGTGTCTTTCCTTTCCTGTTTGGGTGACAAAAGTATCTCTGTTGGTGAGACACTGTTTCTTCCTGATTTGTGTGGCTGCCCTGACTGCTAATGGACAGAGACCCCTTTTGTTCTGCTGTGACTGAGAGCTGAGGCTCCCCATCACTAGGTTACACCCAAAAGAAGCAAGCAGGGAGGGGTGTCCTTGGTGGGGCCTGACACACCCAGTGCTCCCTTGGCATGGAAGGTGGGCTGCCCTTAGCTCATGCAGGGCAGGCATCAGACAACATGACAGTCATGTGATTCTGAGGACGGATGGATTCTGAGGAGGGATGTAGCACACATGTTGGGCTCCAAGCTGACTCGAATTTAACAACACTGTGTACAAGCAGAGCCTTCTCTTAGAAAAGATGAAAGCAAGTGCTACTGCTCACTGAGTGCCAAGGCTTCCCTGCCAAGGCAGCCACCTATCTTTCAATTATGGGTCTCCTTCAAATTAAGGAAACAGAGTAGATACACCATTCAGCCATTACAAGGACAGATAACCCTCATCTCCAGCTAGGTCCACTGGAGGCCAGTAAACCAGTCAAACTCATGGGGAAAAAAATTCAACTGCTCAATTAGCGTCACACAGACAAAACAATCCACTGTTTAATGCTCGTTTTTCACTCTTTGCCCAACTGCCTGTGGACCTGTGCAGAGGGGCTCTGCCTGAACCACCATCACTATTCTCAATGACAGTGCAAAGCTTTCCTCGAGGGCTGTGCTGGAGCCTTAGCCCCACTGCCCTTTTGGGGACTCCACTGCATAGACCATAGAGCCTGAGATGGCTCCCAATCTTCCTTATCCCAGAATCTGCATGTTATTTTCCCTTTTAATATGCAAAGAGTTGAGCCGCAGCTGCTGAGCAGATGGAGATGCTTTAATAGTGGGAGATGAAGACTCCTAGTCAGATAACTCAGGGGGCTGCCCGTGGCTCAGGATCTTGGGGGAAGCCTGCTGCACAGTGTGCATCAGTATCCAAAAGCCAGATGAAGGGGGCAGGGTCCCCAGTCATGCTGCCACCAGGCAGGAATGACAAAGAGACGTGAAGACCTGGCAAAGTCAGGTGAGATCTGGGCTGCATCACCAGGGAAAGGCCCATGCATTGCCAAAGGTGTTCCAAACCATGCAGAAATGTAGGGTTAAAAGGGATCTCAGAGCCTATGGAGTCTAACCTCTGCCTGAAAAAGGATCCCCTCTGAAACATCCCTGACAAATGGTCACACAGACTGTGCTTCATATGGCAGGGCAGCTCCCATTGGTAGGAAGTTTATTCTGACATCCAGCCTCAAGCCACCTCTGCAACATTCCCCCTGTGGCTGAGCAGAGCCCTCTTTCCCATCACACCTCTACAAATATCTGAAGGTGGCCACCACTTTCCTGCTTTGTCTTCCCTAGCCAAGGCTGAGCGTGCAGGTTTTCTGAGGACATTCTGAAGATGAATGACCGGTGGTCCCAGAGCCAGAGGATGCTTCTTCTCTATGCTGACCCTGTTAGGGTTTTTAGCTAGAAGGCATCATCTTCGTATCATTGGGAGGACCCAGCCCCAAATTCAACTACAGGCATCCAATCTGGGGCTTTGCTGCATCACCCGGAGTAAGGAGACCATAGCCTTCTGCCTTTATTCCTCAACCAGCCCAAGAGACAAGAGAGCTCCTGCAGTGTGAGAAACAAAGCCTGCTCCTGCCAAGGTGGGAATGTTTGAAGGAGATGCCAGGAGAGGAAGACAAAGCTAAAAAGCCTCCAGAGTTCCCCAGAGTCAAGCTTTGAGGGTCACGTGACTGCCGGGGAATCCGAGTGACTAAAGCCATAGTAAAATTGTTTTAAATCGCGAGAAAAATCCAGCCAGCTCCACCTAGCCCACGCAGGCAGTGAGGAGCACAGCCCTCCAAGAAGGCTGAATCAGATGGGAAAGGCCAACCAAGCACCAAATGGCGCCACTTCCACATCTCCTGCATCTGCCTCCTTCTCTCTGCTCGAGCAGCTCCACTTCAGTCCAGGCCCCACCCCCTCTCTCCGGGGGATTACTGTCACAGCCCTACCTGGTCTCCCTGCCTCAAGGCTCTCTCTACTCCAGTCCCTTCTTACCTGCTTCTGCCACAGAGACTTTCCTAAAACATCCATTTGAACACATGATTCTGCCGCTTAGGCCACTTCACGGGCTTCCTGGCCCCTCTAGGATCAAATGGAAACGTTCCGTTAGCTTTGAACGCCCTTCCCAACCTGGCTCCAACCTGCCTTTCCAGCCTCGGTGGGCATGACTCCCCTTCCCAAGCTCCTTGTCCAGCCCAGTGGCTGTGTCTTCTCCTCACCCACACTGCCCCGTCCCCTGCCTTGGGCCTTTGTCCTTCCCATGCCTAGGGTACATGCCCTCAGCCCCTCTGCCACCTACAATCTCTCTCTCTCTTCCAATGCAGCTCAAGCAGCACCCTCCACATGATGCTTTTCCTGATCCCACCCCCACCCCCGCTGTCGTCCTCAGGTTCCCCCATTGATTTGTATTTATTCTCTTTGTATTTCGATACCGTGGCATCCCCCTCCTCACACTGCCATCTCCCTGTGAGGAGGCAGCATTTCATTCTTGGTATCTGCAGCCCCAGGGCCCAGCACCAGGTCTGACACAAAGTAGGGACTTCACAAATCCTTGTTGATTGACTGGGCGATGATTAAGAACAAGGAATTTCTTGGGGCAGCACCCATCAGGCCCTTCAGAAAGACGAGGCTCCTCCCCAGAGCTCCTGAGGTCCATCCATCAGTCATTAAGCATTAATCTATCAGGAGCCTGCTGATGCCAGGCTGGAGATACACATACAGATGGGGGGACATCCCTGCCGTCAAGGAGCTCACATTCTCCTTACAGCATGTTCATGGAGAAGTTCAGGTAGGACGCGCAAAATCAAGGCCAAGTGCTGGGGGTGCTACTGTTCAGCCGTTCAGCTGTGCCCAGCTCTGTGTAAACCAGCCCTTGTGTCCCATAGCTTCCTTTCTGGCATGCCAGGGGGCCAAGTGTGAGGAGGGTTTGGCTCCTGCCTCAGGCACTTCCCAGCTTAGTAACCACAGGCAAGGTTTCTGCCTCTCTCATCTATCAAAAGGGGATATTGATGCTACCACTGCCGAGCAGTCAGCATCCTCATAAATCAAGGGCTTGGTAAACCTTAAGGTATTGGAGAAATATCAGTTATCATGAATCTGATCTGGCCTCGCAACCTCCCGGCCCCCCCAAAGACGGGCAAGTCAGCATCCCATTGACTGATATTGGTGTGGCAAGGGTTAATGACAAGAGGCCCAGACCAAATACAGAACAGCTATTCCGTGCTTGTACCAGGAAGGAAGCAGGAAGCAAATGTGGTCAAAGAAGGCAGGTTTGGACCAGCCTAATGAATTGGGGGTTGGAGGAGGGGGTGTCATCATGCCAATGGGCCCCACAGATGTAGAAGTCTAGCAGCTGAGGCCAGGTTGTTACCCTGGAAAAGGCAGATGGGAACAGGAGCCAGAATGGATACCCAGAACTGGAAAGAGTCAGGGATAGAAAAGCCAGGAAGAACCAGATGGAAGCTCAGGGCCAACAGGGAAAAGGCCAAGGTGCACTCTGCCTGTGGCCTGGGCCATCAGCTTCACATTCAGCTCATAATCCTTGTCAGCATTTCTAAGCTTCTTAGATATGTTTTAAACTTTTGTAAAGTAATTTAATTTGAAGAATATGACTTGCTTTTCAAAGAAACCAAAGAGTGATTTGAAATATTCCTATGCCTTTCATTTTCCTGGAGGTAAGAACAAATTCTCAAAGACCACTAGCTTCCTCATCATAGAGTGGGGGGTTCAGGGTGGACCTGGGCTCTCAAAGGCCACACCAAAAGGTCACAAGCTCTGGTGGGTTCAACTAAGCAACAAAAGCTTTGAGAGTGGCTGAATTGGCTTTCTAAATGTGCACCTGGCTAGAGAGAAAGAAGGTTTAATGTGCATAGACTGGCAACTTGGCCAATAAGTATTGGCCATGGCAGCCACAGTCCCTACCCCTGTTTGACCTCTTCTCCTTTGGTGGTGGCAATGTCACCAAACTAGGGGCAGAGCATGCTAAGAATCACACAGTTTTGGGACCAGCTATAAATTTTAATTTAGCTGAAGGAATACCAACTGTGAGATCCTAGCCCTGTGACCAATATTGGAAATAATAGCGGAGAAATTGAATTCTAACAATCTTGACGTTACCTGTATAAATAATAATCACCATCATAGATGACAGATAGATACAGACATAGATATCTGCAAGGTTTACAAAGGGCTTTACCAATGTTATCTCTTTTGATCCTCCTAACAGTACCATGAGGTAAGTGCTATCATTTTAAAGAGGATAAGTGACTCAGCCAAGGTCACACAGCTAATAAACGTGTGAGGTGTTATTTATAGTCAGGCCTTCCTGACTGCATGTCCCACACTCTATCCGTTGCACCCCATGGCTGCCTCAGAAAAAAAGAGGGAGTTTCATCTAAATGGAAGGATGGCTCAAGAGTCTCCTTGGATAGGTAAAGAAAGGAATTGGAGGTCACTTGACTGTGTACCCACAAAAGCAACAAGAAACCCCATTTCCTGGAACATTTGGTCATTTCCTATTTCAGGCTCATGGTAAGCATTTGTAAGATCACAATGGAAATAATCACAGCTTCCGAGCTCACATCTGTTCCAAAGGATGAAGATGTAGAGAAACTGCTCAGGACTCACTGAGCTGATCCAAACTCAGTTATCAGAGATTTCTGGATTTGAGGATTTCCATGCAAATGTTGGAAGAATTGAGGATGGTGAGAAACCTATTGGGAAATAGGAGGTCAGTAATCCATGGACAGCCATTTATGAAAGGCCTACTACAAGCCTGAAGAAGAGAGAAGAGAAGCTAAAGGCTACACGGAAATCTTACGCCAGAGGTCATGAGCATGCTTCTCAAGAAAACAAACAGACAGCCTGCACGTGGTAAGCCCCCAAGAACTTCTCAGAAAATAAAATAAAACTGATCGTCTTGGAACAAACAGAAGACGACTTGCTCCTGATAAGGGAATGCCTCCAGAGACCTGTGAGATCGCCCCTCTGACTCATTAGAGCAAAGAGAAAATATTAGGACAAATCTGCAAGAAAGAGTCAGAGTGAGACAGAGGGAGAGTGTCAGTTCCTACAACTCTCCTGAGCACACTCCAAAAGTTACCAAAGGTCAAAAATGGGAGAGGGATGGAAGACAGAGCAGAGACGTGCAACAGTAACTTCACAAGTTTAACGCATGTAACCCAACTGCCATAAGGAGGAGCCCAGAAAAGCTCCATTTTACAGGTGAGAAACTAAGGACCTAAGGGGGGTAACGATGTGTCCAGTTCCCCTCTACTACATGGCCCAGCCAGAATCTGAATCCAGACTTTGAGACACCATGGTGTTAGTCTTCTCACCCACCTGTGGGTGTTCTCAGCTGTGCCAATGGCCCTACTCAAACATGCAGACTTGGGTTCAGTGACTCAAACAAGGGTGCTGGGGGAACATCCCCTCCTTGACTCAGAACATGAAAGCAGGTTTTCTTGGAACAGGGCATCCCCCAATCAGCTCCCTGTGATCCGCCCGTAACATCCCAGCTTCTTTACATTGCTCGTCTGGATTTCTGCTGCTCTGCTCTGCCTCTATCTGCTGGATTTGATCCGAGGAGCCGCTCCCAATAGTGCTGACTCTGCTGCATCCCAGGGTGGCACAGAACCGGCTGGCGGAGCCGGAAGGCCCGCAGAGACTTTCTCGTCCAGCCTCCTCACTTTCAGAGGCAGAATCTGAAGCCTGGAAAGCTAGAGCAGCTAGTCGTGACCTATGACTGGTAGCGTCAGGATTTCGGACACCTTCTCTCGAACCCAGGTCTCTAGACAGAGACAGGCAGACACAAGCCCAAACTCCTTCCTTGGGTGGGGGGTGAGATTGCAAGAGAGATTGGCTGTCCCGTCAGAGGAGTCTCAGGCCTCATCCATGCTGGCAGCTGGTTCCACTGCCCTGTGTCAGGGGCCGCTTCTGTCCCTGGGCCTTTGCTGCCCTCTGGCGACTGCTCTCAGCATTGCCACACCTTCACCCCTTTGTCCCCTGGGGTTCCCTCTCCCCACCCCACACATCTCATGTCTGGCTGCTGCCCCCTCCCTTCCCTACGCTCTAAGTTGTTCCCCTTTCACCCACTCCACGCCCATGAACCTCCAATTCCCCGTGAAAGTCCACTCTGCCCCCATCTCATTGTAGAAGCTGCAGGCTGTACCCGAACCTGAAGAAGCCACCCATGACTGACCCCTCCCCAAAGAGCCCTGAGAGTAGCAGCATCCACCAGAACTGGACACCCTCCAGACCTGCCTCTTGTCCAGCCCGCACAGAGGGACAGCCCCTGTGGAGAAGGGGCCCGGCAGCCCCACCAACTGCCAACCACCTGAACCCACGGGGCAGGCAGGCCAGCCTAGCTGAAAGAGCAAGGCACCCCGAGGTGACAGCTGGCTGGCCCCACCTCCTCAGACCCTGACAGCCAGCCCAGGAGCCCTGGGCCCAGAGCCTTGGGAAGAGCAGCCCCGCCCCCAGCCCCTGGGCCTGGCCCTGCTCCCTGTCTGGCCTAGGCAGTCAGCAACCAGGAAGTCAGCCCTCACGGACTGCAGCCTGGCAACAGCCTCCTAGCAGCTACCGCTCACAGACGACAACCCAGCAAAGAAAGTCCTCACCACCAAAGTCCTTAAGTAGAAATGGCATGAAAGTAGACACCTTGCCCTCTGCTTGGCAGAGGACAGGGCCTTTCCATCTGACAAGGCGGAAAACTCCTCCATGTGTTAAATCTCCCATTAGAATGTAAGTTCCTTGAGGACAAGGATGCCTTTATTGCCTATCTGCACCTCCAGTGCTTGGCACATTGCTGTTCCCCAGCCCCACACTCCAGGCATTCTCTCTGGCCATCCCCATGCTGGGAACCCTCTTCCTCCTCTCTCTGTCTCCTACCTTCCCTTGCTTCCTTCTGAGTCCCAGCTAAAATCCCCCTTTAACGACAGAAAGACTTTCCTGATCCCACTTGATTCTCGTGCCTTCTCTCTGTCAATCCGCCACCTCGACCTGTCTGGAGCTGGTTTGTATCTACCGTTTGCTCCTCGTCTCCTCCATCAGACCATTAGTCCAGGGCAGGGACTGTCTCATGCCTTTCCACGTATCCTGAGTGCTTAGTGTGGTAAATGCTTGTTGACTGAGTGACTTTTTCACTCATTCATCCAGGAGCCATGGGCTGAAGTTGCAATGAGGAAGTTTAGGTTTGATTTTGATGTTACAAAGTCAACAGAACTGTGTAGCAGTGAGAGCTGCTGAGACACAGAAGGGGGGCAGGAAGAAGTCTCCGCTTCTCTGGAGGTCTTCAAGCAGATGCTGGCTGCCCCCTTATCAGCAAGGGCCCAGAGGCAACTCTTGTTAGGCTGGGGATAGGCTCCAAGGCCCAACTCCACCCTGGGTCACTGGAGGCTGGGATCTAAGGGTTGAAAGTCGTTAGCACAGGGTTCGAGACTCCTGGCATCAGGAAATGAATTCCCTCCTTTAGCTGTCAGAGGACTAGTGACTGAGGTTAGGAGATGTTGGCACAACTGTTCTAAGGGGCAGAAGCTTCAATGAATTTGGATACTTTCATAGGAAATAAAAACTGGAAGGAAGGGGAGCCCCTGAGGTTCCTGATATTCAAAGCCAAGCCTGAACCAGAAGCCCTGGAAGTGGAACCCTACAAACTTGATTTAAAGACTCCGTTTCACACATGTACCTGGCCGGCTTACAGGAGGGGAGGTTGAACTCTCCAAGCCAGTTTGACTCTCTTCGAGACTGTGGTTGAGAGCAGAATTTTGACAAAAATAGTGAGGCTACATTTCCACAGACTAACTGATCCTACCCCCAAAATAAACCTTGGCTTCCTTCATCCATCTAGAGCAGCCCAAATATCATTTGTCCATATCCGAATGAGAGCCCTGGCACGATGCTTAAAGCCCAACCAAGCTAGCCCTTGGGCTGGATGAGAGAGTGGTGTGAATGTAGGTCACCTAAAAGATCCCCTTCCTCCAATCCTGTCCTGTTACGCCAAGAGGCCCTGACTGCCTGCAAGGCCTGACAGGACCACTTCTTACACTTGATATATTTACCCTAGCCTGCTTCTGTCAGGTTCTCAGCAGTTACTACTCCAGGTAGAAAAGATTTACACAAGGCAAGCAGTGAATCCTCCTGATTTCCTGGACTTCATGCCCTGGGTAGTCCTGAAAAACTAACAAAATAGTGCAGTGGCTGGTACATTTTTCTTTCATTTAATAGTCTGCTGTCACTTAGACGTGCTCCCTGGGAATCTCTGCTGTATATTTGCTGGGATGTTGAAGAAGAAAAAAGACAAGGAACACAAAATGTTTAAGGGCTCTCTCCATGTGACTCTCCTATTGCAATGCCCCAAGGGGACCTGTGGTCTCCTACAAGTCGCTTCTTCTTCCCATTGCGCAGAAAGATGGGGGCTAGGTGACTGCAGTTTAATGGGTTTGGAACTAGTTGAATGTCTTGACCCAATGAGCCATCTAGGAAGGAGCTGTCCAGTAGAGTGCCCCAGGGCTCTTTGCTCAGTTCTGTGCTATTAGTAAATTGGATAAAAAGGTATAGGGGGCATACTTATCATATTGGTAGATTACACAAAGCTAAAAAGGATGGCTAATTCAATGGAGGCATAGTCACAATCCAAAGGTATCTTGACAGACTCAACCACTGGGTCGAATCGAAGAAGAGGGAATTTAATAGGGATAAAACAGAAAGCCCTATGCTGAGGCTCAGAAATCAACTTCAAGAGTTTAAGATGGGAATGGTGTGGTGAGATGATCTGACTAGAAAGGCTCTGGATGTTCTGTTCAGTCTGAGGATGCCTTCAGAAATGCTCAGCATCCAAAATAAGGAGGGGATAACCTTGTTCTGCTTCACCCATGGGCTGACCAGGGGTGTTCTGTTCTAGGCCACGCATTTAGAAAGGACACGAACAAGCTGGACAGCACCTGAAGGAGGGCCAACAGGATGGTAAATGGCCTGGACTCCGTGCTCTATGAGGACAGGTAGAAGGAACTGGGGATATTTAACCTGGAGTAGAGAAGACTTGGGGAGGGGAAGGTCAGAGGATAAAGCCTCGAAATATCTGAAAGGGTTTAATGTGAAAGAGGGGCTAGTCCCCAAGGGGACACACAATTCATAAATGTCCAAGGCAGAGAACTGTGAAAAAGATGAAAGCTGCAAACCTGCATTTGAGTTTCAAGAAAGGAAAAACCTCCTAACGATTAGAGTTCCTCCTTCAGCCACTGAGCTAGTAGGCCTGAAGTGGCTCCTATATGCCAGGCTCTGGGCTACAAAGGAACAGTCCTGAGTGGCCCCCACGGGAGCTCCTGGGCTCCCCTTCCTGGAAGTCTTTGAGCAAAGGCTGTTGGGGGTGTTGGTGAGAGGGCTCCAGTTCAGTCTGGGGCTGGAGGGGATGAGCTGTGAGACATGGCCCTTCTGAAACTTTCCCTTGGGGGAAGAGGAAACTGGCACTCAAGAACATCTAACGATTTGTTCAAGTTCAAGAGGCCACTAGCAAGCAATGCTCTCCATACTAGAAACCATGTGTCTAGACTTGGTCTCCTACTGAGGTGCCATGTTACTGAGACACGCCAGCACAGCAAGCCTCACATGAGCCCTGATAAAAGCGGGCCATAGCCGCAGCAGATGGGTGGCCTACTGGATGGAGTACTGGCCGTGGAATCAGGAAAACTTCAGTTCAAAGCCTGCCTTAGACTCTCACTAGCTGCGTTATCTCGGGCAAGTCACATAAGCCCCGTCAGCCTCACCTTCATTATCTCTGAAATAGACATAATAATAACATCTAGCTCTCAGGGTCACCGGGAGGTTCAGGTGAAATAATGTTTGCGAAGCAGCTAGCAGATTTTTGTATGTATGCTATAGAAATGTGTGGTATTATTTTATTCACAGGTGATCGATCATAAGAAGATTTTATAAGGGTAAAGCTCAGCCTTCAACAAAGATGAGATCACAGAAACCAGAAGTTCATATTGGCCAGGTCTTCTGCCTTGAGATGCCTTTAACAGTGCAGGAAGAATCATTTATGCCTGGCCCTCAGGCTCTTTTGTAAGCCTTCCTTTAGGAGTTTGTAGAAACTGCACACAGAGAATAATCCTTTTGGAAACCCTGCTCCAAACTAAAAAAAAAAAAAAATGCACAGAAATGTCATCACATTTAATGATTATGGATTCTTTTTAATTTTCTCCATTTTTGAAGCAAGGGATCTAAAGATTTGAGAAAATTCAATTACTTAACTCACAGAGGACAATTGTTTTCTCAAGACTTTCACTTCTGAGTATTAATTATTAGTCAGTTAATTAATTATATTCTTCTACTTTACTTATCTAAGTAAGAGATACCAAGATTAGGGGGTTGGGGGAGATGCCAGCATTTTGTCTTTCATCTAAAATACAAGTGGAGTTTCACATGTTTACATCAGCAGAGGTTTCATGAATGATTAAATGAAAACATTAAGGAAATCTGTCGAACTTGGAGTGCTTTTGCAAATTCCAGTCTCAATGGCATCTCTTGTGAGAAAAAGTCAATGGCTTTCTCTTCTAAGTTTTGCAAAGAAATATGGAATAAAATATTGCTAGTGTTGGAGGCGACCAGAGGGACCGCTGCCTCCCAACCCCTTATTTTATGCAAAATATGTTTATGCTTAAATCATATATATGCACATATTATAAGTACATATACATACATACATAAATGTGTGTATATCCACCCACTCAAATGGATCTGTGGTCTTGCTTTCTATCCAACAATACAGACAGCAATTCATCCATTCTCACCCATCTTGTGTGACTCTTGCCTCGGTCTTCCCGTCAAGAGTCCAAGGATGTGCTGGGATCCTTCATTACTTTCTCCTGGCAATTCAAGGATACCAGGAATGATGGCATCTCCATCACTTTCTCTTCACTTGTGTCATGGAACTAGATCTCCCTCCTTTATATTCATTTGATTCTTCAATGACCTGAGTTCAAATTCAGTCTCAGATACATATTGTGTGATCCTGGGCAAATCATTTAACCATGTTTGCCTCAGTTTCCTCATCTTTAAAATGATCTAGAGAAGGAAATGGCAAGCCACTCTAGTACCTTTGCCAAAAAATACCCCCAAAAAAACAAAAAAAATTGGATCGGGAAGAGTTGGACATGACTGAAAAATGACTAAACATGGAATATCATTTGCCTGACTGTTTAATCAATCAATCAATAAGCATTCGTTAAGTGCCTCTGCAGGTAGGTAGTCCAGTGGCTAGAGTGCTGGGCCTGGAATCAGGAATACTGAGGTTCAAATCTGGACTCTGACGTTTACATGCTGTGTGACCCTGAGCAAATACTTAACTTCTCTCTGCCTCAGTTACACTTAGTAGTTGTGTGGCCCTGGGCAAGTCACTTTACTCTGTTTGCCTCAGTTTCCTCATCTGTCAAATGAGTTGGAGACGGAAATGGCAAACCACTTCAGTATCTCTAATAAGAAAACCCTAAATGGAGTAACAAAGAGTCAGACATAACTGAAAAATGACTGAACAACAATAACCACAAAAAGACTGCCACGCTGCGGTGAGGGTCCATTTGAGGCAAGAGAATATAAACCTGTAATCCAGTCATCACAGTTGTGAGACTTCCTTGAACCTTATTAGTCACTCATGAGTAAGAAGGGAGCAGCAGAAAGGGGGCCGGCTATGTGTCCCGGCTTGTTCCCCCTTTTCACTTTTTTTTGTGGCTAGGCAATGGGGTTAAGTGACTTGACTAGGGTCACACAGCTAGTAAGTGCCAAGTGTCTGAGGCTGGATTTGAACTCAGGTCCTCCTGACTCTAGCGCCAGTGCTCTATCCATTGTGCCACCTAGCTGCACCCCCCTTTACACTTTTAAATAAGCGCTTAATCTCACCAAGATTATGTTCATCAAAAGAATTACATCCATTTATGATCAAATTCAAGATGACAATAATTAAAATAAGTGCCTGGCCCCCTATATGAACATCTCCCACTGTTGTCTTTGGGGGTGACTGGTTATAGACAAATGATCCCTTGCCACCTGGGGGGGTTACACACCCCTTTCCCCAAGAATTTAGCCAAGAGGAGGTACCATTCCCTACTCAAAGTGTCTCCTTTAACCTTAGAGGATTTAGTTAAGTTTTAAAGGCCAATACAAACATGCTGAGCATAGGCAAATATGGGAAAGTAATAGAAGGGCGCCAGAGGGTGAAAATTCAGAGCTGGAGCAATCAGGGGGTTTCAGTCTGAGGGACTGAATGTTTAGTTAGACAGAAGTGCACCCTGTGGGGGAGGCAGCAAGCAAAGCACAGAGCCGGGGATGAGCAAGGCAGGTTTGAGGGACGGGGGGACAACGGCTGACTAGAATGCTAGACTTTTGGTGGGGAAGTGAGAGGACACAAAATGAGACAAGTAGTTGGGGGGCAGTCTTCAAGGGGAGAAGGTAGAGAATGTGGCTCTGAAAAGGGTGCCCTTCATTCTCCAGGCCCCCGGGGTAAGCAGCATAGCAAAGTCAGTGACCAGTCAAGATGCCTGCAGCAGCTGAGAGCAACAGAACATAAATCAGGTAGAAGGCTAGCACGACATGCAGGTGTCCCCCAGATGTCGAAGCTGAGAATGCACTGACATATGAGCTCATATGAGCTCACAGCTGCACGACACTTCTCAAATATCCCATGTAAACGGCAGGATTGAGATCATCATTAACAACATGGCAAGGGAGGCCATTTACCCAAAGTGCCTAGCATGAGCTGGGCACTGTCTTTTAGTTGCCCCAATTTTGAATCAGTTCCAGCCAATTGGCAAGTATGTCCTGGAGTCAGAGCCTGAAGTCAGAGAGTAAAAACAAAGATTGAATAAACTGTTTTGTTCTCTTACATAGCTAAACACACAGGCATACACACACTCATGGCTACTGGAGCTTGCATGTGACCACACACACACACACACACACACACACACACACACACCTGTGGATTAAGATGAGGCCACAGTGTAATGTGGCCTCGGAAAGAACAGCTTTCCCCCTTTCTCGGTTTCTTAGGGCTGTCATTCAGACACAGCAGTAATTTCAAACAAACAGACAAACGAACAGGCTTCCCTCCTTTTATCATGAAATGGGAAGGTGGTGTAATGTGGGGGCAGGAACCCTAAACTCCACATTCATTAATGTGGGTGCTCTTCCGGCTCTGCTGATCACTCTCTGTGCCCTTAAACGAACCACAACCTCCTGAGACCTCAGTTTCCTCACTTGTGACATGAAGGGATGAGAACAGATGCAATAGAAAGACCAGTATCTGTGGAATCAGAGAACTTGGGTTCAAATCCTGCCTCCGATATTCTGAGACCGCATTTGAACTCAAGTCTTCCTATGTCCGAGGTCAGTGTTCTATCCCCTGAGCCGCCTCGCTCCCTGAAGCTGGTTAAGCGACCGACTCCTATTTTAAGTCATCAGTGGGCGTGTGCTGTGCTGGGAGCTCCTGTGTCTTTTGTCATTTCTTTGGTCTTGTACCTGCTTCATTGGAGATGGAGCACCCTCTCAGTACCCCCTCTAGGAGAAAGGTTCTAGATATGTGACAGAAACAAAACAAAACAACCTAAGCGGGTAGGGGAGGAGTGAGCTGCAGAGGATAAGCAAAGGAAGCCTGAGCCGTCCCTAGAGGCCAGGTGCTCCCATTACTGCATCTGGGCCAGCCCCCATGAACCCAGAGGTAGAAGGTGGCATGTGGGGGTGGGGAGCAGGGTCCCGTTTGTTCCAGCAGCACTTCTTAATGCTGCACTCATTTAATAGCTTCATATCTATAGAGCAGGCATTTATGATAAGAGGTCACTTTCTTACAATCAGGGTCATGAGATCTCTCGCACTGCCATGCCAAGGAGAATAGGGAGGCGTCTGAAGGAATTGCCAGTATTTCCCATGGACCTCTAAGTCCAAACGCTTAGCTCTTTTTTATTGTAACTCTGGTAGAGAAGTGGACAGAGTGCTAGACCCAGAGTCAGAAAGGCCTGAATTCAAATCCAGCCCCATATACATACTAGCAGTGTGACCCTAGGCAAGTCTCTTAACCTCTGTCTGCCTCAGTCTCCTCACCTATAAGGTAAGAATAATAATAACACCTACTTCAGTGTTGTTATGAGAATAATATGAGACAATGTTTACAAAACACTCTGTAAAGCTTAAATGCCAAAAATTTTTATCATCATCATCATTGTTATTATGCTTTAGAATAGGGGTCTCCTCTTGCCAGTAAATGCTTGACATTTTTAAGTTTATTTAGGATCAAGGCACCAAAGAGATGCTGAAAATACAGATTTCAAACAGCAAAGTACAAAACAATGGCTAGCATTTCTCTAGTGCTTTTTAAGGTGTGCCAAGCCCTTTACAAACATTGCCCCATTTTATTCCCACAACAATCTTGGAAGGGAGACCCATGGAGATGCCCAGTTCTCTCCCTTACATTCCACTCCTCTACACTGTGGCTTAGCTCCCAAATCATCCCCCAAAGCAGAAATGGGACCTGGATTTCATCAGCTCAGCCGGAAAAAGAGAACTTTTCTGTTGATCTATCCCTTCCCTTTTGATGCCTGCATGCATCTGCAATCTCATCAGCAACCTATCAACGATGCGATGCTGAATGTTACCCAATTGCTTCCAAGAAATCTGCCTCTAAATGTGGCCTGATCAGTGTCAGTCCCAGAGAGTCAGTTGCCAAAAGGGGGTAACTCCATGAGGGATCCAAGTGCAGGCCTGTTCGGCTCAACATGAGTCTAGATGGAGGGCCAGGTAACAGTTGAGTTAAGTAAGTTCTGACCTAAAAGACGTGACTGAAAGGATGAAAAATGCTTGTTAGGAAGTGGGATATACTAGGAAATAGGACATCTTCATTTTTTCTTTTATTTCATTATTTCTCTGTAGCAGAGGAGAGATGATTTAAAAGCCTAAGAGTTAGCATTCCTCCTCTATATTGTTATGATATTAAGGTACTATAAATGCTGGAGGCAAATCACTAGAGTTTTAATTTTAAATGTCAAACTGAAAGACCCCAAATGTGTCAAGTAGAGATAAATCCTAACAACATCACACTGGTACAGGCTCGATAAAACATTTAAGATGGATTTATGGCAGTTGCTGTAGACCAGCATTCCCCAGGTAGGGAGGTATCTGCTAAGATAACAATTTGATGATACAATTAAAGCAGCCTGCTAGGAGAGTCAGCAGGACAGAAATTTGTACTGGAAGTTTATGGGCTTCTTAACTCCACTGAGGCAGCTGGTGGCCAAGCCCTGGGCTGGAGTCAGGAAAACTGTGAGTTCAATTCAGCCTCAGACACTTGCCACTTGACCTCTTATCTGACTCAGTTTCCTCATCTGTAAAATGTGAATAATGACAGCAGCTCTCTCCCAAGGATCAAATGAGATAATGTTTATACAGCGCTTTGCAAACCTTAAAAGTGCTACATAAATGAGCATGGTGATGGTGATGGTGAAATGCCCTTTCTAAAAAGAATGACCTGACTGGGGCTGAGGCTTAGGGCACACCACCTCCCAACCTGAACCCGTGTCTAGCCTCTGAAACCCACCCCTTGTGATGTCCTCTTCTCTGGGGACGGCGGCACCATCCTCCCTGTCCCCCAGGCCCAACGTATCTGAGCCAGCTCTAGGCTGTCTTCTCTAACCATCCACAGACAACCGGTGTCCATCGTCAGCCCGTTCTACCGCTGGAAGGTGTCTCAAATGTGCACCCTCCTCCTACCTCCACAGGCCCACTTTAGATGTGGGTCCTCATTTCCTCTTCTTTTGCTAATAGCCTTGAAACTGCTTTCCTTACCTCCAGTCTTGCCCCCTATAATCCATCTGTCCTATGAGTCCTGCCTGTGATACTTACTAGCTATATGTTCTAGAGAAGTTCCTCAGTACCTTTCAGCCTCAGTCTCCTCATCTGTGAAATGGGGATAACAGTACTTACTCCTAAGGTGTGTGTGACGTAGCACTGACATCAAGTAACATCATCTAACATGTAACATTGTCAACCCTGAAACACCGTGTAAATGGGGGCTGTTACTATTGTCAATGCTGTTATTCATGCAGGTGGGAAGTAAAAGCTCAGAGCCGCTAGCATTAATAATAACGAATGGTTTAAAAAATGCTTTCCTTTGGTTTATGAAAGGTCCTTTTTCTTTCATAAATTATTCCTCTCTCTTAGTTTTTCAGCTCAGGCTTAAACAGCTCCAGACTCTAGTCCCTGGTTATTCAGAGCAGCATCTCGACAAGGTTCAAAGACTGTTCAAAATAATCCCCATCCCATATTTGAGGATTTGACACTTAACTCCAGGGCCCCTCTTGCCTCAAAGATGCAGTGTAAATGGCCCTGTTTGGCCTTCCAAGTTGCTCACCGCCCCCCCCCCCCCAGCCCTCTCACACGTTCTCAGTCTTCTTACACGTTACTCTCTTCCCCACATACTCCAGTCCAGGCATACCAGCCCATCAGCTTTTCATCATACATAACGTTCCATGGCCCACATCCAGGCATTCACATGGTTTGTTTCCCATGCCTAGGATGCTGCCCTCAGCCTCTGCCTCTTAGAAGGCCTGGTTTTCTTTAGAGCTCAGCTCAGGCGGCGCCTTGTCTAAGGTGACCTTCCATCCTCTTTATTTACATGTTGTCTCCCTCATTAGATACAGTCTAAGATCTTTGAGGGCAAGGACTAGTTTTGCTTTTCTGTGTATTTCTAGGCTTAGCACAAGGCCTGGCATATAATAGGTGCTTAATAAATGCTTGCTGTGGGCTAGCTAGGTAGCACAGTGGATAGAGCACTGGCCTTGGAGTCAGGAGGACCTGAGTTCAAATCTGACCTCAGATACTTGACACTTACTAACTGTGTGACCCTGGGCAAGTCACTTAACCCCTACTGCCTCACCCAAAAAAAAAAAAATCCAAAAAAATGAATAAATAAATAAATAAATAAAATGAGGTGGAATTGATTTACCTTCTGCTGATGTGGTATGACCAGGGCAGAGGTCAGCAGCACCAGCTCCTCCTCATTAGTGACTTGCCCAAGATCACACAGGTCATAAGAGTTACAGCCAGGATTTGAACTCAGTGTCTGCAATTCCAGAGCCAGGGCTCTTTCTACTTCCTTCCTGCATCTGGGCAAGAGGGCATTGAGAAATTCAATGTGACTGGAATACAGAGTATGCGACAGGGAGAAAACCTCATGGGAGGGCTGCCTCTGATGTCAGGAAGAATGTCCTGTAGCAATTAGAGCCATGGAAAAGAGGCTGGACAGCCTTGGGAGGTGGTGGAGCTCCCCTTCCCCGATAGCTGCCAGCAAAGGCGGGTGTCCTTTCGATGGAAGGGGTGTAAAGGTATTCATTTGTCTGTTACAGGTTAGACCGAGAAAATCTGAGGTCCCTTTTAGCTCTGAGATCCTGAGATCTCATGATTCTGTCTCTTTTTGGCCATGTTCCCAAAGCTTCAGTTTTTGAATCTGTGACCCTCTGTCTGAGGGCTCATAAGAAGGCCCTCTCTAACCTGCTGGACTTGATTTCCCACAGTTATCGAGGCCACATCCTGTGCACCCAGCAGCCTGGACTAGTTCCATATCTTAACCTCCCAAAGGTGAGCACTGATTTCACCTTCCAATGAGGACATAGAATTTCTGTCTGAGGGCAGCCGCTAAGTGGCTATTCTTTTAACTAGAGTCACACTTGGAGATGCTGGTGCCTGGGGAGAATTCCAGCACCCAACAGCCTCCGTCAGTTCTGGGGTTCACTGCTGCTCCTCCTTTCTTCAGATGGAATGTGGCACAAGAAAGAGTAGACCCCACCCTGAAGCTGTCCAGGCCAGGACTTGGGGCTCTGACAGGCTTCTTCTCCATTTAGATACTAGAGGCAAAGGATATCTTCCCAGACTTGCCGCTATGTGCTGCAGGATGACATCTAGAGGAGGCTAACCCAGGGGCCCTGAAGAGCAGATTCGAAAGGGCCTCCACTCCACCAAAACCTTGATGGTTTTTTTTTGGGGGGGGGGAGAATAATCTTTCCTTTCTTTGAGATGGAAAAAAAAAATCTTTCCTTTCCTCTTGTCATGTCTAATGGGCATGATTTTTTAGAATAAAACAGAAGCATTAAACAATAAATAAATATGCTTCTGACAATTTCTGAGGAAAGTCCAGGAATGGGGAGCAGGGCAGAGGCTTAGCTCCCAGTACCCCTGTTGAGCAAAGTGAAATATTTCCTCTTTGCTGCTTCTCCAAGAGTCTATGCTATCCAATTGGGGTAGACAGCTCAGGGACCACCACACAGCCCCTGGTACTAAACCTGGACCTAGAGGTCTTAATTCCAAAGGACTGATGATGAGAGAAACCATAGACCATAGACTACAGGAGTGGGATGGTGCATATGTGATTAGGCATGGTTTCTTTGTTGATTGAGTTGGCTTCCCTATTTTTCATTGTTATGAGGAGGATTGGAGAAAGGGATGAGGTCGCAAAGCTGATTATGGTGCAAACAACAAGTATTCATTAAGCAAGTCTTTAAAAGCAGGCATTTGGGGTGAGAATGGCATGAGTGGCTACTGAGAGCCCTGGGCTTGGAATCAGGACAGCCCTCACACTTAGCAGCTAAGCCGCATCAGGCAAACCACAGCCCTCTGAGCCTCATCTGAAAACGAGCCAACCTTGTACCACCATCATCACCGGATTTAGTGAGGAAAGCTCTTGATGAATGAATTGGAGCACAAACTCTAAGTGTGACCTTCTTGGTGTTCTCCTTCACTTGCAGGTACCAGACAAGGAGAAAATCAGGAGGCAAAGGCGTCAAGACTGTGGCAGGGTTGGAGGGGGGATTGAAGAGGGGGTGCAGGGTGGGGAGGGGGCAGACAGAGATCCATCCAGCAGACAAAGCTGGACATCAGGTGATGAATTTCTCAGCCATGAAAAACTTGTAGAGCAGGGATTGCAATGAAACTGTGGGTTTTTGAAACCTTTGATATAATTCTATTAGCTGCCCTCACCTTTAGAGACAAGAGAGCTAGATCTCTGCAGAAGTTACAACAGTATCAACATGGTCATCCATATGTTTGACCTTGCCTCATTGTTGCATTCTAACAAGTGCAAATGGGGATTGTTTTTTTACCCCAGCTACAAAGTAACAATTACTGTTGTTGACAAAACTTCTATTATCCAGTTTTCTATACATCTTCGTGGTTTCTGATTATCAGTCCATGGAAATACATCTCAATTAGAGAGCTCTGTCATATGTTACCACGTCTTCTCCACCAGTTCCCCATGCAAGGGCAGAATTGGAAGATCCTTTCATGTACCCAAAAGGGGATCTCTTGGAGGACTGGAGACTTGATATGGTCAGGTTACTCTAATGAATCCACATGAAGTTCTCTTAGAATTGGGGCCCAAAAGTTTGACAGCGAGATGGGCTGAATTTATAAAGGCTTAGGGGAGGAAAAGAGAATTGGTAAAGGTTTGCTTGTACCAGCTCATGGGAACTGATTGTTAAATTTTCAGTATGAGCCTTTACAACAGCAAACACTAAAAATCATGATTTGATTTACTGTTTCATTTGTTTCTAGACTAAAGAAGATAATGGAGAAAAGGTTAATAATGCCCATAAACTTAAAAGTAATGTAAGTACATCCCCCCCCCCCCCCCCCCAGAAAGCCATTGGTTAAACATTTATCACCCCAGCCCTGGTTGTATGCATAACAGATGAGACTAAAAAATCACATTGTCCAGTAGAGTCTATGAAGGGCCAGGTGCAAAGGGGAATGACCATACATTTGGCCAAATATTTTCTCACTATCATGTAGCTGGGCCCCAAACAATCCAAGGTATGCAGCTGGGGCTAAAAAGCAGAAAAAGCAATGGAGGGAGAAATCTGTTTTCCTTTCTAAGATCAAGGCAAGTCATTTGCTGTTTTTAATCACTGTGGATGAGGGGCTCAGTGGTCATGAATCAATGGAAATGCTTTTGCATTTAGAATGTGATCTCCTGGTTTTTCATTGCTGACAACCGGAATCAGCTGGTGTTTTCATGCCCTGACACTTCTAATGAGGAGAGGAAGTCTTCTTTAGGGTACCAAGGGATTGCGCTTCCTTCCAGATGTGTAAACAGAGCCCCTCCTCGGCCGTTCTTTAGCTGACCTTCTTGCTGCAAGAAAGGAGCCAGAATTCCTCATTCCCTGGAAGGCAGTCACAGAGCTGGAAGGTGCATGAGGAGACCCTTGTCCTTTCCATTGGGACCACATGCAAATTGCCCTTGACTGGTAAGAATTTGTAGTTGTTTCTTTTCACACCTATTTAATCTGAAATGAATGTTCTCCATTTTCCATCTCCTGGCCCCACAGCGAGCTTACCTGACAAACAGCTCTTGCAGAGGCGAACTCTGCCTGTGAGCCCCTGGAGAGCTGTCTGCTCACTGCTCTGCAGAGCAGCCACGTGCTTCCTCAGGGCCTCTGCTCTGTCATTCTCGCCCCCAGGCGTGGGAAGGGGCCAGGTGTTAATTTCAGTAATGGGAGCCAGTCTGAGACATGGTTTAATTTGGAAGAGGCAGAGTAAGTTTGTGTTATGTTGGCTGTAGCAGGCCCCCGTGGGGTTCAGGAAATCTGGAATGACTGCTTATCAATGCTGTTGCCACTGATAATAGTAACCATCCCTGTTCCTACTGTGCGCATGTGCAGTTGGTAGAGTGAATAGGAACCATCCCAAACTCCCCCTCAGCTCTTCTTTATTGCCAGGCTGCCTCAGACAATTCTTAGAACCATCAATGGGCATGGCCCTTTACAAAAGATGGCCAATGGAAATGCCAACTGCTGCTCCATCATCGAGGTAGAACAACAAAGGATCTCTGTTCTGCCTCTGACCTTCCACTCCCTTCCATCCTCTGTCTCCCTTCAGCCCTGCCAAGAGAAGCAGCTCCTGAAGGATGTCATCTGTCCACAGCGGCCCTACGGAGCCTGCCAGGCAGCCGCACACACAAATGAGCCTTCCTTCTGAGGACTCTCACTCACTATGTTGGCCAGTTTCAGAAGGATTTTTTTCCCCACAACGGTTTAAGGAAAGACTTGGTTTCTATTTTTATTGTTGTTTTTGTGTGTGTGTTCCAGACTAGATCATTTCATGAGCTTAAAAAAGAACCATCCTGGGGGCAGCTAGGTGGCGCCATGGATAGAGCACCAGCCCTGAAGTCAGGAGGACCTGAGTTCAAATCCTGGCCTCAGACCAAACACTTGACACTTACTAGCTGTGTGACCCTGGGCAAGTCACTTAACCCCAATTGCCTAAAAAATAAACAAAAAACAAAACAAAACAAAAAAACCCCCCAAAAACAAAAAGAACCATCCTAACAGAACGGTGCCCTCTGCTCTTAACATCCTCTGCTGTGTATTTAAATGAAACAGAAGCCCATTCTACTGTTGACGTTGGGGCCAGTGATGGCACCTTACTTAGAGCAACCAAGACCCCCATCCTACAGCACGTAGACAACCACATGACCCACTGCAGGAATGAATTCTTGACAAATATTAGCACTTGAGAACTGGGCTTGTGGGTGTATTTGCTAACCAAGAGTTAAATAAAGGCCTGTGGAGTAATGAACACCTTGAACCCTGAGAAAGAAAGGAAAGTGGAAGGGGGAAAGCAGAGGGAGGAAGAGTAAGGAAGAGTGTTTACTATGTGCCAGGCACTGTGGATACAAACCCAAGCAAAAAAGACAGTGCATACCCTTCAGAAGCTTCCATTCTAAGGGGGTAAGACAGTACATAAAGGAGGCATGGTGGGGAGTTGGCAGGAAGACGCCTAGCAGTCAGCTCCTGGCTAGATAAGACAAGGAGAAAAATAGGATCCCTGGACCGCCGAGCTGTCAGGGACGTATACAGCCAACCAGTCCTGCCACTGTGTGAACAGGAATCCTACTACAACACACCCAAAAGGTGACTGACCCTAGGACATTTACCTTTTTGTGTTAATCTTCCACAAAGGATCTCCTCTCTAGATCCTTCCCTCCAAGGGTCCCACTACACAAAAATATCTAATCAGACCGCAGCTGCCGAATGGCATTAAACAGGATTTGTTCTGTGGGAACCAGAGGCATGATTTCATCCTGAACAATCCAATAAGAAAACTCCCTCTTCTCCCCCAAATCAGCTCCTGGGGCCTGGTCACCTTAGACAGGAGCCAGAGTGCCAGAGGTGAGACTGGCACCCAGCACTTTTTGACTCTGAAAGCAGCTCTCTTGCCACATTGCCTTTACAAAACTTTTCAAATAAGTCATGGACCCAATGCTCTCTTTCACTTTCTTTGCAAATACCTCTCTTCCTCATGGAACCCCTGAAACTTTCCTTAGGAAGGGGCTTCTGGAGGTTTCTCTCACTTCTAACCTACTTCTGCCTTTTGCTATATGTTTAATTTTTTCAAAATTACTTAGAATTCATCTCCATATTCCTGGATATCACCAGAGACTTACATGATTCAAAAGAAAGAAGACAGGCCAGTCACATGATAGGAGCAAGGGCAGACAGTCCATGTACCCACACAGTGTCAAGAGAATGTGGGGAAGGCCCACAGCATATTGTAGGGACCCCCTGGGCTGGGTGTGCTGGAGGTGGAGACGAGACCACGGGATCGTCAGGCATGCCCAGTTTGAAATCTGCACTGTTGGAGGAAATGTCCATATCTAGGAGATATCAGATCTGCTGGCACACAAGCATATTGGAATACTGAGGCTGTCCTCTCAACCGACCGAGGTTAGTACCTTGCTCATCGTAAGTGATCAGTAAGCATTTACTGAATGAATGCCGTCAAGCTTTGTTCCTGGCTGCTCAAAGTCCCCTCATGCTCTGTGCCTGGCGCCTGCCTGGAGCACTCCTTCCCTCCTCCAGGGACGCGGCTGAGCAGGCAGCATCCACGCTGGCAGCTCTCAGTGTCATCCGACACACAGCCTGCCTCCTCATCACTTAATCTCCAGTTCTGGTGACTGCTGGGTCGGGGCTCCTCAGCCCTGGGCCAGCAGAGACACTCCCCACTCAATAGGAGAGAGGAACCCATGCCTCAGCATGGGGGCTGCTGTTGTCCTGCTTCTCCCACCTCTATCTGGAATAGGCTCCTTCCTCCCCGCCCTCTGCCTGCTCTCACTCCTTACATGTCTTCTGCTAGAGAGGAATCTGGTCTGAGAGACAAGAGTGCAGCAGCGCTGCTCCCTCAGATACACAGGAAGGAATCTTACTTCTAGCAATTCGGTTAGCTCTAGCAATTCGGTTAGCTCTTGCAGCTCGGCTCCATGGCACTCCACAGGAGTCTTTTGCCCAGTGCCCAGGTGCCACCTGCCACCTTTCCTGCTGTGCCCCCCTCTCTATGCCAGACTGACACGGTAACTTAAAGGCTCACCTCACATGTCACATTACAAGGAAGTGCCCCCAAGAGCTGTGTTCTCCGTAGCTTTCTGTCAAATTGATGAATGGGGTCTTTCTGTACGACAAGACAGTTGGAGAGCTGGCGATTCCAGGTGCCTCTGGACTGTACCAGGTACATGGTGAGCTGGCTACAGCCTCAGGCACAGTGGTTGTCTAACCACTGTAAGGCTGTAAGGACAGCCTCGGTGATCTTCTCGAGGGTGTAAGGATCCATTGATAAGACCCCATATGTGGAGGAGAAAGGGATCTTAGACATAAACCACCCAGTCCAGCTCCCTTCTTTTAAAAGATGGACATTGTGGCCACCAGAGGTGATGGGACCTGCCCATGGTCACACAAATAGTAAGAAGCTTAACTAGGTCTTCAAACCCAGGGCCCCTAATACCAAACTTGATGATCTCCTGTTGCCAGCAACTACGAATCACCTGACAGGACAGTGTGAACTGAAGAAACATGGGCCAGGCGGGTCAGCCAAGACTGAACCGTTTATTCATCTGAGGATCACAGCATATATAGGAAAAAGTCTGGAGCTACAAAGGATCCCTTGTGTGGGAAAACTATGCATATTCTGTAACTGTTACTGATAACTTTGAAGGTTCAGAGCTCGGTAAAAAAATTGCTTTCGGGACATACATCAAAGGAGCATACAATAAAAGTATCAAGAAAAGGATTACATACATTTTAAACAAATGGTTACAAGATAGAGATTAACAGTCAATTAACAGGCCTTGACAATCGTTCTCAGGGCTTTCTCAGTTTCTTATCTCAAAGTATGTGACTAGTCCTCCCTGGTTTGCCCTCATGCCAGACTTTTATTGTGTCACGGTCGGGCAGTTCCAGGAGCCCCTTAATGAATAGGAGAGAGGTGAGCCAACATCCTGATTAAGTGAGCCCTTGAAGGTAAGAACAGGCAGGAGTTAAATTCCAACCTGAATTCTTTAACCCTTTGCTGGACTGATCAGAGCTGGCCCTCTACAATCTCCTATCAAGTGTACCGTTACTCATCTCTTCCACATTTCTGGTGCTCATTTTAATTCTGGTTAAATTAGGGCCTACTCCTTACCCATTTCATTCTTATTCTACTTTGAGAACCTATTTGAATCATCCCCCACCCCCGCCCCAAAAGTAGTCATTCAAGATGCTTCCTGGTGCTCTCAGCCCTTAAAACATCTAGATTTTAGCATTACAATGGACTCCCAATTAGACCTTTTAAGCTGCCCCATGGGTAAATCAAGACAGATGCCTCCAGTGCTAGGGAGAATTTGTGGGAGCGGACCAGAATCCCACAGGATGAGGGGCATAGTTGGGTTGCCATCTTGCTGATACAGAGAATGGCTACAGTGGCAAAAGAGACCAAAGATCCATTGCAGTTCTGTGTCTTTAAAATGAAGAACATAAATATTGGTGAATGAGAGTAAAGGAAGTTATTTCCTGCCTGGGATGAAAGGCTGTGTTACACTCATTCCTGTAATGGCAAGGCAGAGCCCGAACTTGAGGATCTTTGCTGCTCTCCTTGGAGCGGGTCCAGCCATCACACCACCATCTTTTGACAATCACACACTGGAAGTACCCAGGACTGTGCAGTGACTTTCCTCACTAATGGTTCCAAGAAATTAGCAGAAATTGGTTTGTGGCATATTTTTTCTCACACAATTCCATATGTTACTCCAAAAAGTAACGGCTTCCATGCATCCCATATTTCTTGCAATATGGCATTTTGCTTACACAGTGGAAGTGTGTGCCAGTATCATTTCTCAGATTTCTCCCCCTCACCCCACCCCCACCCCACCTCCTTTGGGAAAAACCAAGGGACCAAAGGAACTCAAATGATTGATAACTGAATCCTGGCCTTTCACATCAGAGTCAAAAGGCTGCATCCAACCTACTTGAACGGCAACTGAAATTTGTCTCAAGGAAAGCTGGTTAATAGACCACTTGGAACAAATTGTCCACTGGAATTGGCTTGTTGGACCCAAAATGATGGTGGCCAACCACAATGAGAAAATGCTCCTTATGAGAAAAGCCCCCAAAACCCAAGGCCAGGAGGCAGGACTTCTTCTTGAGTTCTCAGGGTCATTCAGGGATGAAGCAGGACAGGATCTTGGGAGCACCCGCCTTGCTGAACCTCTCAGTCAGCAGGAAACTTCTGATTCCCCATTCTGAATGCTTTTCATTGCTAAAGATGCCTGTGAACTGCTGGGGCTCAAGTGGGCCCCAAGGTGCTTGACTGTCCTACACCTGAATACGGCCATAATTCATTAAGTGACCAGACTCGGTTGCCCTTCTGATTTGGCCAACTGGGCAGAGTCTGGAGGGACCCAAACATGAGAAAGGAGGTCCCCTTCAGGTCTATGGACAAGAGGCCATTATTTATCCTGCCTCTGGAATGGCTTGGTCTGAAGATATCTCCAGAGGCTGGGTTGGAGTCCGGAGGAAGGAATCAGAATAAGAATGTCTAGTTGTTTTTTCCCTAAAAGTCACAAAAACAGGTGTTGAGGGAAGTAAAAAGCCTGTCAAATTCACTTGTGGAGAAAACATTCCACCTCCCTCTATAAAATCCTTTCACATTGATTCTAGTCTGAAAGCAGCTGCCCTGTTCAGCCCAAGCAGTCTAAGAGCCGTGGGAATCAATCAGTCAATCAACAAGCACTGGCTAAGTGACCACATTGTGCCAAACACTGTGCCAAGCACTGAGCACAGTCCCTGGCACACAGTAGGTGCATAATAAATGCTGTTACTAGGACTGTGCTGTGGATACAAAGTCAAAGATGAAACAACTCCTGCCCTCAAGTAGCTTACCTTTTATCCAAGAAAACGACATAAGCGGCTAAGAACACCCAGAATCTCCATAAGGCAGATACGAAGTAAGCGCCAGGAGCCAGGGAGAGCTGAACACAGCCAGCACCCAGTTTTGGGAGAGAACCGGTGCACGACCGGCTCACCTTCAAGACGAGCCGCTGGAATAGCTTCGGTCACTCGCCTGGGCAGAGGACCCACGTTCAATCCCCATTCTGCTCCCCGCTGCCTTCCTTGGCAAGCGTGCACAAATCATTTCAGCTCCGTAGGTCTCATTTCCTCCTCTGTAAAATAAGAGGGTCAGGCTAGATGACCTTTCAGGATGTGGGGCCTCCAAATCTCTGAGCCTTTTCTTTCCTTTCAGCAGATCATTGCCTATCTCCTCAGGGAAATAGGAATGGGTAAACCGGGTCATCCTTTGGTTTCCCCAAAGCGCTGCCTCCTATAGGCAGCCTTCCCAGATTACCTTAGCAGTCAGCATGCTCTCCCTCACAGCATTATCTCATATTTACGGATCTGTGTAAATGCTGAATCTTCTCAAGAACAAGCAAGCTCCTTGAGAGTGGGAATGGGTGTTCACAATGTCCTTCGGTCCTCAGGGCCTGGAGCAGAGCAGGCGCTTCACCACCATTCTGTCTAACTGAATAAAACTGGATTCGATTGAGCTAAATTAAATGGGATCGAACTGGATAGGAACAGAGGATGTTTTCGGGGAGCCTGCGGGGCCAGGAGAGGGATGGCAGAGAGGGGGCGGGAGACAGGTGTGCGATTCCTTTCCCTAATCAAAGGAGTGAGGGGAGGAGAGTGGGCTGAGGCCACCCCCCCCCCCCCCCCCCGGCTCCTCAGCTGATGAAGTTCGGGAGCAGGTCTGCTCTGCTGGGGGTCTGGGCCTCGCTGGCTCTGAGCGTGAGCGATGCAGTTTGGCGTGCATCTGTTGGATTCCATTTCACAGCCCGCTGCCTCGCGGCCCTGGAACCCACACATCTTCACAGCCATCCCAGTCACTGGCATCACTGCTCGCTGCAGCTGACTCTTCCTGTAGGTCCCAGCATCCTTCCCTCTGAGGGGATGATCTGGGGCAGCCTTATTTGTCTTCCCCATCAGGCCACCGCAAGGGAATTCACCCTGATCCATCTTCTCTGACAAGTGATTTCCAAGCTTCTGGTTTCTCCTGCCATGTTTTACAGCAGTGAAAAATCATGACAACTCCCATTATACAAAACAGACAATGATTTCCTATGGATCAAGGTTCCCAGTCATGGTCAGATTGAAAATAACATGAGATACTAATTGTTTAAAAATCAATTTGTATCCACCTTGGTCACCTAACATCTCCCATTTGTTTCTGAATGAATCTGATCTGTGTAAGACGGCTTGGCCTAGTGACAGACTACGCCTGCCAACACTGGACCAGTCAGGCTATAACCGGGGGGAGCTAAACTGCCTTGGAAAAGTGAAGATTTAATGGGATGTTCAGTCTGGCCATGATCTAGAACATTGGATAGGATTTGGTTCTTCTAAAGGGATTCTTAACTCAGGGTTCCCAGACCCTCCAAGGTCTGTATAAATTTCAGGAAGTGCATGAACTTCAATGGGAACCAAAATCACATCTTCATTTTCACTATAAATGGTTTCCTTTGTAATCCTACGTATTTTACGTTATATTATTTAAAAACATTATTTTGAGATGGGAAGGAGAACAAGCATGTATCAAGTGCCTATTATGTGCCAGGCCCTGTGCTAAGCGCTTCACAATTATTATCTTATTTGATCCTCACAGCAACCTAGGAGGTAGGTGCTATTATGATTCCCATTTTACAGATTAGGAGACTGAGGCAGACAGAGGTTAAGTGACTTGCCCAAGGTCACACAGCTACTAAGTACCTGGGGCTCAATTTGAACTCAGATCTTCCTGACTCCACGTTCTGTGCTCTGGTAGCAGCTAGGTAGCATAGCAGAGACAGTACTAGGTTTCAAACCAGGAAGATCTGAGTTCAAATCTAGCCTCAGACACTTGCTTAGCTGTGTGACCTTGGGTAAGTAACTTAACTTTTGTCTGCCTCAATTTTTTCAACTATAAAATAGGGATTATAATAGCATCTACTCTCTGTGAAGTTGTGTGAATCAAATGAGAAAATATTTATAAAGTGTCTGGCATTTGCTATGTGGTAGTAGTAGTAGTAGTAGTAGTAGTAATAGTAGTATTAGTACTAGTAGTAGTGGTACTAGTAGTAGTAGTAGTAATAGTAGTAATAGTAGTAGTTCATAGACTTCACCAGACTGCCAGCGTGGTTCATGATACAGGAAAGGTTAAGTACCTATGCTCTAGCTCCATTTCCCTGAAGCAGTGGGGGCACTAGGCAGGGTGTGAAGGGTTGGGGGTAATATGGAAATAGGAGAAGGGAGACCTGAACACCTGGGCTGTAGGTGGAGGCAGTCCACCTACGTTATCTTTATCATTACAATCCATTCTGTTGTTGATATCTAGAGAGTGTCTTTAGATATAAGCCTTCTTAACCTGGAATGCAAGAACTTGTTTTGGTTTTATTTTTAAAATTGTATTTCAATATCATTGGTTCCCTTTATAATCTTGTGTACTCTATTTTATGCATTTAAAAACTTCCTTCTGAGAAGAGGTTCGTAAGATTCGCCAGCCCAACAAAGGGGTCCAAGATATAAAAAAAGATTAAGACCCCCTAGCCTAGTAGCTTCTGGATGCAGATCACATACTTAGATTATCAGTGATAAAATGCCTGTATAACATTTCTCAGAGAGTACACATATTCTCTTCCCCTTTCCTAGCATTTGGTGAACTCCCTGTCAGAAGTGGAAGGGAGGTGACCAGGACCAAAGGCCATCATGTATTTGTATGGATTTTATGGGTCACTGTGGCCAAAAATACACCTGCCTGGTGGCCTGCCTGGTGGCCTACCTGGCAAGGAGCTTGTTAGCATACTGACTCACATCCTCATTGACAATCTTGCAGTAAACGACATTAGAAGACATTTTAAAATTGCAGGTAAAAGTAAGGATGAGCCATGGATTCTCAGAAAGTTGAACAGAGGAGCAGAAGTCACCCAAAGTCAAAAAGAACAAAATCCTTTTGGAGAAGATTCTGGGAAGATGGAAGAGTAGATCAGAAAATTCCAAGCTCTCCAGATTTCCCCCAAAAGAAGACAAAATAGCTCCTCAAGGAGAATGCGGAGCAGTACAAATAAATAAGAGCTGGGACAGAACAGCAGCGGTCCTTCTGGGACAACTGGAGAAAGACTGAGGTTTGGTCCCTGTGAAGTGTAAACACCTCCAGGCTAGTTCTGCTGAAACATCAAGCAGTGAGCCCTGGGGCTGGCTGGGGTGGGAAGTAGCCTCAGCCTCAGTCACTGGGACTTGCATTTCTTGGACAGTGTGAGTGTCTGAGTCAGGGAAGATTGAGGAAACCTCTGCTGATAGGGAAGGGATGCCAGACCTAGCTGTACTGCCAAAATATGGTCCTAGGTGAGAAGGAACATGAATATGCCCAGTGAGTGCAGAAGCAGTGGGGTGAGACACCACTGGCTGTGGGCACTTATTGGAGGGTAGAATTCTTGGTTTCGGTTCCAGGCCAAAGGGGAAAACAGAAGGAGGATCTGAGGCTAGAGGCACCACCCCCCCATACCCCAGGAAAAGAAATGATTACAATAAGTTGCTATAAATTAAAAAAAAAAAAGCAGGCAAAGGAGAAAAAAAGTTACTATGGGAATAGAGAAGACCAGGGTTCATCTTCAGAGGAGGATATTGGAGCAAAAAGAGCCTCTCCTACCTCAAAGAGTAATGTCAAATGGTCCCCGGCCCAAAAAGAATTCATAGAAAAAACTTTAAAAAGACTTTAAAAATGAAATGAAAGAAATTGAGGAAACATTTAAAAAAAATAAGAGCAATCCAAGAAAAACAAGAAGATTATGAAAAGAAAGTCATACAATTAGAAAAGGAGATCCAGAATCTTAAGAAAACGACTCCTTGAAAATTAGAATTAGGCAAGGGGAAGCCAGCAAAGTTATACGAGACTGGGAAATAATAAAAACAAAATATAAAGAATGAAAAAATAGAAGAAATGTGGAACATCTCGTAAGAAAACCAGTTGATCTGGAGAACAGATCAAGAAGAGAAAACCTAAAAATAATCAGACTACCTGAAAGCTATGATCAGAAAAAATGAATCTTGGTATAATAATACAAGAAGTAATTAAAGAAAATTTTTCTGAAGCATTAGAACAAGAGGGGAAAATAGAAATAGGAAAAAAATCCACTGATCACCACCTGAAAGAGATCCTACATGGAAAACCTGCAGGAATATCATACTCAAATTCCAAAACCCCTATCTCAAAGAGAAAATATTATGAGCAACAAGGAAAAAAAAACAATTTAAATATGGCAGAGCCACAGTTAGAATCACATAAGACCTAGCAGAGGAGACCCTAAAAGACGTCAGGTCTTGGAACACTGTATATCAAAGAGCAACAGCACTGGGGATATGGCTGAAAATATCATACCCAGCAAAGTTAAGCATAGTACTGAATGAAAAGAAATGGAGATTCAATGAATTGTAAGACTTTCAGAATTTTGTTGCAAAAGAAAAACCTGAACTTAATAGAAAATTTGACATACAAGATCCAAGAGAATTATAAGAGAACAAGATCCAAGAACTATAAGAACTACATATCAAAGACTAATTATAAGGGGCTCAATAAGGACAGACTGTTTACTTTTTATATGAGGAAATGTAAAACCTTGTCTGAGATTGTTATTAGTAATAGGGTAGTTCAAAAGAAAGATTGGGGTAGACCTGAGTACAGTATGATTCTAAAAAGTAACACCATTTAGGAAAAGGTAAAAAGAGTAATTATCTTACACACATGAGGTATGAGAGGAAGAACTGACACAGAAGAATTAGAAGGGGGAGGAGGGCTGGTAGTTCTGGAATGCTACTTTCATTGGAAATGGGTTTAAGAAGGAACAATACATATATATCAAGAAGAGTATGAAAGTCTTCTAAATTCAGAAAGAAATAAAAGGCTAAGGGGATAGGGAAGCGGAGAGGATAAGGGAGTGATTTTTAGAGCGGAGGGTGAGGGAATAGGATGAGGAGGTATAGAAAGGTGTTTAGATTAATGGGAATGGAAGGATAAGGGAGGGATCGCTGGAGTAGAGTAGGTTAAGGAGGGCAAGGTAGCAGGTAGAAGTAAAGTTGAGGAGTCAGGAGGGCTAGGAAACGAGATACACGCAAACATAAGATAAAGATCAGGAGCAGAATTTATTAGGGGAAAAAAAGCAAGGGCAATAATCATGAGCTGAGACAAAGTTAAAGCTATAAGAGATTTACTCAAAAGAGAAAAACAGGGAAACTATACCATATGTCAGCCGTATTAATCAATATTGTTTTAGACTATTTAAAATAAGTAGACAGTATAAGGTCGGAATATTGTTGTGGTTTAGGAAATGATGTGTTGGTAGACTTAGAAAAATATGGAAAGGCTCAGACTTATAAAGGAAGAAGTTATCCACCCTCAGAGAAACAGAGGGCAAATAAGTATAGTACGGTCTTACACAGATGCATATGAATCCATTCTATATGTGAATATGATTATAGATATCTAAGTATATGTATATATGTATATATGTGTATATTTGTATTTTTGCATATGTATGGGTATATATACGATTTATGTGTGTGTGTGTAAGTGTGTGTGTGTGTATATATGTCGGGGTTTAATTGTAGTCTTCTTGGGGGAGGGGGAAAAAAGAACAAAGGAAAAATGCACAGCACAGAACAAAAGAAACCATATAAGGAAGCACAGAAAAGCTGGACAGTTCTGAGCACAATGCCTAGTATTTATCATACAGGCTTTCTTGAAATGGAAATGTATTGCTGTATATTTTGAATCCTCTCTTACATTCTCCAGTACATGTGACTTTTTTTCTTATTTTGTGTTTAATTTTTAACATTTAAGTTTATATGTTTCTTTTTCTTTTCTTACTGTGTATTTAAGTTTTTTTTTTTAAGTTAAAAAAAACTATTTGGAACAACAAAAATAATCCTTCCAGCCCTGTGATGAACATAAGAAAACAGACCACCGTAAGTGTCAGTTGCAGAGAATATACAGAAGGGAAATTCTAAAATGAACTTGGCAGGACACTCCATTTACCTGTAATGAGCAATGACTTCAAACCAAAGGTAGAATCCCCCAATTTAAGTCAGGAAATGTGGTTCAAGATACAGAAATGAAAGAAGTCAGAATCTCAATCAACTCTGAAGCTTTGTGCCTGAAAAGCATGGATAATTTCAAGAGTTGGGGGCAAGCATAGCGCAACGTTCTTCTCTGTCCCTGCCCCCCATAAAAAGAAACAATATATCTTAATGGGTTATTGCGGGAGAAATTTCAGAATCAGTTGTCTGTGTACAGATCATTAAGTAGTCACAGTAAAAGTCAAAATCCACACCAGTTTCAAGGGAAAGGCCAAGATAAGTTACTGTTATGTCATTATGACATCTCTAACCTTTGAACCTTTTAAGAACATCTCCAACTTTTAAGCAAGTTATTTAATCTGGGAAAATGGAGAATTAAAAAGCATAAAAACAGTGTGTATCTCCACTTCTTGGACAGGTTGAGCCAATGTACAATGGTTGCCATAAGAAGTAGTGCAAAAGAGCCCAGAAATGGCATTGGCGATCAAATACTGGACCTCTTTGCCAGGGAAGAGAAATTGCCATCAAGAACAGATTACATTTAAAATAAAAACTTGTAGCTCTGTCTAGAGAACTTGGGTTTCCATGACGGTGAGAGGATTGGAGACCATGTCATCTGAGAATCTATTGAAGGAACTGGCTAGAATCATAGCTACCAAGGTTTCATTTTACAGCATCCCTGGCAAATGGTCATTTAGCACCTCCTCAAAGATGGCCAGGGAAGGGGAACGTCCGGCCTTTCGAATCAAACCATACCACCTTTGGATAGCTGTAAATGTTGGGACATATTTCCTTATATCAAACCTACTGCAGCTTCAATTCTTTACTCTTAGTTGTATATTCTAGGGCCAAGAAGACCAAGCCCATGTCCTCTTCCAGCATGTGAAAGTCTATATCACACCTCCCCTGCCACCTCCCCCAAACCTTCTCTTCTCTAGATTAAACATCACTAGTTTTCTCCATCCATCCATGTATAGCATGTTCTCCAGGCCCTTCACACTCCCAGTCACCCTCCTCTGGAAATATGTCTTTCCTGGAACATGGCCCCAGCATTGAGCTCAATGCCTCAGAGGTGGGCTGGCTGCGGCAAAGGACAGAAGAACTGTCACTTTCCCCACTGCTGACATCCACTTTTTGATGGGTAGCTGCCGCACCACCCTGACGATGCAGGCTTCATTGCACCCCCTGGATCATTTTCACAAAACTAGAACACTCCCCTTATTTCAGCCTCCTCCTTGGTGATGCCTCCAATCACTGGCAATACTGGATAAACTCTTTCAAATGTTTACATCACAATCAATGGGCGGGTTATCTGAGGGAGGAGTCAAACTCAAGTTTTCCTGACTTCAAGACCAGCATCCAGGGGCACCAAGTAGCACCATAAGACAGAGAAGTCAGACCTTCTGAGTCAAATCTAACCTCTTCCAAAGAGGATTCCAGGCACAAACCTGACATCACAGAACTTAGCAACACAGCCCTCATCAGACCATTTTCTTTGTGATCTCCTATCTACAGTGTGGGGTTTCTCTATGTGACTTTTCTCATGCCGTTTCTCCTCCATGAGTTAACCAACTCTCTACTCATCTCTAGCCTTTCCTGATTAGCTTTAACCCACCTCAGTAATTTTCTCATTTGACATTTTATATTAACATAAATTTAGAGCCAGATAGACCTTGCTGTCACCTCGTCCAAGCCCCTTCCACTCGGACTCCATGCAGATTGATTACCGTACACGTCTTAATGTCACTGGCACAACTTTTAGGGAGTGTGCGTGTCTGTGTGGTCATGTCTCACTTGTTATCAATCATCAGAGGATCGTCAAAGCCATCCCTGCTGCTTTATATTCCAAGGAATCTTTATGCTTGTGACCACATGGGCGACACTTTATGGGATAGAACTTGTAAGAACACGTTTTGCTCCATGACATCAAAGGCTTTTCTTGTAGTCAACAAGCTGAATAAGCACAGGAGAATCTTGCATTCTTGACATCTTGCAGTCAGATATGTGATGATAACGATGGGATCTGCATTAGAAAGCCACTCAGGAAAGCCTGGCTGATCCTAGATCAGAATTGCTTTCACAAAGTTTATTTAGAAATGAAAGAGTGGACATTTACGTCAGGAATTACTGCTATTCGCTTGATCGCATTATTTCAGTAACGTCAATCATTTATTCCAATCATTTGGTATTCTTTCGTCTTTCAGATGTCCAGAGAATCCAATGCCCTTATAGTTATCACCTGGGTAAACACAAGGGCTACTGTACCCATTTGACAAATGAGGGAAACGAGGCACAGATAGGTTAAAGAGCTTGTCTGTGATTACCAAGTGAGTCCCCAGAGGCAGGATTTAAGTACAGGTCTCTTCTAATTCTTGGGCCTCTAGGTGGCACAGTGAATAGAAAGCTGTGCCTGGAGTCAGGAGGATCTGAATTCAAATGTGACCTTGGGATCCTGGACAAGTCTCTTGACCTTGTTTGCCTCAGTTTACTCATCTGTAAAATGAGCTGGAGAAGGAAATGGCAAACCTGAAAAAGAACTGAACAACAACAACAATACTCCTAATTCTAAATCCTGAAGTCTACACTGATCCTCCCAAATGAAAACAACAGCATGGATGAGGTCTGGTCAAGGCAGAGTAGAGCAGAACACTTGGCTCCCTCCCTCTGGCCCCTGTGTCTCCTTCCCTCAATGAAGCCTCAGATCCAGCTGGGAGAGTTCACATCCACCTCGCATCAGCTGCCTGCCTGGTTTCTGCTCCACAAGACAAGATGCCCTTTCCAGGATAAGAGCGCCACTTCTAATCTCACCACTGTGCTGCGAACTCAAGCCTTGACTTGACTGTTTCATCCTCCTCTCCCCTTTGATTGGCAGGCTAGAAGGCAGTGTACCAAACTCCTCCCAATGCCTTCCTTTATGGAGAGCAGAAGCAGGACTCAGGGCACCCTACTTTGCATCTGCTTCCTGGATGGTTTCAGCTCCACAGAACAAGATGTCCCTGGGCTGGGTAGCCCTTGCCATCCCCTTTCCCACTCCCACCCATCCCGTTTTCCTGCCTGCTTCTGTGTGTTGTCTCTCCCTTTAGATCATAAGTTTGATGAGGGCAGGGACTGTCTTTTTATTAATTATACACCCAGTACTTAATACAGGTCCTGGTGCTTGGTAAATGTTGATTGGGTTGGGGTTTTGGCCACCAGATTGAATTTTCCAAGCCATTTTGTCCAATGGTGCTTTACATCTATTATATTTATTCAATCCAACAAATACACATTGGGGCTTCCATGTGCTACCCCCTGTGTTCAGCATTATGGGAGAGACACAGAGGAGGAAGACGTCTGTCTCTCCTCAAAGAATTGGGTTGTCCTGGTAACAATTAGGTAAATTTATTTTCGGTGATCTTAGGATGCTTCTCTGAAGTGAGTAGAAATAATGCAATGAGTAAGATGACACTCCCAAAGGTCTGGTCTGAACAAAGGGGGAAAATTACTGTTAGGGGAAATTATATCTTATACCCCTCTGTCTTTCCCTTCCTTTCTCCCTTTCTTTTTCATCCTTTTCTCCCTCCCTTCCTCCCTCTCCCTTCTCTCTCCTTTCTTCATGCCTTTTCTCTCCCCCTCTTCTTTCCTTCCTTCCTTTCTTCCTTCCTCCCTTCCTTTCCTTCTTTCTTCTTTTATTCTTCCCTTCTTTTCTTCCTTGTTCCCTTTCTTCTTCCTTTCTTGCTTCTTTTCAGAGGGTAGACCAAAAGAATCCCTTAAAAGCACATTTAGCCACATTTCTCTCCAGCAAGCTCTCTCTCTCTCTCTCCTAGCACACTCATTGACAAACACGGAAGGAGTCTTCAGTAGTTCTCCACTGTTGCATATTTGATCAAAGTTAAATGATCAAATGCGCACTTCAGCACCTACTCTAGCTACGCCATGACAGAGGTGAAGCATTTGGGATTCTAGTCAGTACAATTCTGTAGTCCCTAATCTGAGACATGGAGCATGGAGTGGAAGCCTTCATTTAATTTCCTTCTTGCTCTTTTTTCCAGGTGAATTTAAAGAGAGTAAAAATTGATTATCTATGCTGCAAGGATATGATCTGGAATAAATCATCTGTTCTTTGATGCAGACCACTTCACCAAATAGGAATTAGGCTATATAGAGATCAATTAGACAAGCAAACGGGTTAGTTATGGATGATTTCTTTTAACTGACAACCAATGGTTTACAAACTAGAAGCTATCATCTGTGAAATTGGATAAAGAGCCTTCTGGTAGGAGTAAATGACAGGGTAACACTGGGGACATCCGAGGCCAAGTGGTGTCATCTGGCACAAAGGCACTAGTAGGGAAGGCATCTTCTGGCACAAGTGAGCAAAGGGAAGGACATCCATCTCAAAATCTCCTTCAAATGTCAGCTCTTCTGTTTGTCATTCAGAAGCTTTGCATGGATGAAAAACAATTCTCCCATCATCCCCCCCAACACATTTTTCTCATTTCCTTTTTCAAAGGAAAATGAAAGAACAGCATCAATGTGGGGGGAGGGTGGAAGAAGCATTATTATCCATCTTTAATCCACTGGAGACAATGAGGAGGAAGGAGGTTTCATTTTGTTTTGACACCCCTTTTCCTTTTAATTCCATCTCATCTGCCCCTGAGCCATTTTGGGTAAGTGAATTGCTTTCTCTGGGGCACAGCTTTACCATCTGCAAAATGAACAGACTGGGCTGGATGATTCCCAGTTTAAAATTTTCTGAATGAATGGCACAATACTAAGTTCTGTGGATACAAATACAAATAAGCAAGATGGTGTCTGCCTTCAAGGAGCTTACATTTTAACAGGGAAAGATAACAACTAGTGGAGAGCAAGAATTGGAAAGAAGGGAGGGGAAGCAAGCTGAGTTCATCAAGAAGGTCTCAATAATCCAAATTGTGGTGAGAGTTGGCTGAGCCTGAGAGCGCAGTGGAGTGCAGGCAAAAGGCTTGGAGATGGCTGGGAAAGAAGTCTCTGATTTGCTGTTGATCTTATCACATTTCCCTCTTTCTCCACTCATCATCACTATGATGATGCTATTTAATTTTTTCTTTCAAAGAGGCATATCTGCATTGATTCCTAATGCAGCCTGCATCTGTCAAAGCATTTCTCTCTAAAAAGAAATTCTGCTTGTTTCAGTGGATTTGTGAATTATGATCCTCCTGTGGCTAGCCCTCCAAGAGAGTCCCCAAGAGATCACAGTCTGGCTCCCCCTTGTCATCCCGGGTGACTCTTTCCCAAGCTTTCCAATAAATACTCCACCAAGGGGAGCACTCTAGCTGCTGAGGTCTTTCTCTAGAGCAATGGGTATCTCAAGGCTGTCCCTCAGTTATCCTTCACTCTCAATTTATGTTGGAGCCTCCTCCTTCTCTAGTCTGACATCTCTCTTCCGATATCTCTTAAATACCATCTCAGGTACAATTCTTCCTGGTAATGAGTTGTAACCTAATCACACCCACTATGTGCCTCTCCATCGCCCGATGGATGGACTTTAACCTTGAGTCTTCAAATTTTATAGCTCTCTCTGACTCATAGCCACACAGCTAAGAGGGGGAAAATTCCATTTAAGGCTTTCCTGAAGTGACAATTTCCAATCAAGGGGTTCCATCTACTTGCATCATCAAAAAATAAGCACGTATTAAGCACCTACTATAAACTAGGCTCTGGGGACACAAGAAGAAAACAGAGGTCCCTGTCCCTGGTGCTGTATACTGAAATAAAAATGATGCACTAGACAGCTGTGTAGACAGGTTCTCCATAACAGATTCTGGTATAAAGAATGTTCCCCATCCTCCTACATCCCTAAGAGTTAAGGATCCTGGTGATTTATACAGTTCTGAGGCCTTATGTGGATTTGCTCCCTCTTTTTCCCCCCATAAAGCAAATACGTGCCAACAAGAGCTAAGCCTGGCAGGGGCCCTGACATTTAGCAGAAGAGAAGAGAATCCATGGGACCCTGAACATTCTGTGACTCCTCATCTTTTCCTATTCTTGACCAAATCAAGAAGAAACTGACTTATGAGCATCTGTTACTGTCCATGTTGAGAACTGCCATCCTTAGCCCATCTGCTCGACAACATCTGATAGTATCCAGGTCTGACTTGTGACAGTAACACAGTCATCCTGGTACCCAGTGGTTATCAATAAGCCTTCTTCCCAGAAAACACTGAGACTGGATCCTGAAGCTGTGAGTAAGCAATGGTGGTCATGAAACAGATGGGGGGTTGGAAAACTGTAAACTCCAGAAGAGTCCACAAAGGAAAGCCAACACTGCCTTGGACTGAGTTCCCGGTGGCTCTCACCTTGCCACAGCAACGGCTGAAGGAGCGTGCTCAGTTTGGGGGACAGCCCTTTTGGGGAAGCCCTTTAATGAACTAGAGGAAGGTGGCAAAAATAGTAAAGGTCTTCCTTATCACGGACTGGATGACCCTTGAAGTCCCTTCTGAACAGGGGAATCAATGCTTATGGAGGAGGAGGAGGAGGAGGAGGAGGAAGAGGAAGGGGAGGAGGAGGAGGAGGAGGAGGAAGAGGAGGAGGAGGAAGAGGAGGAGGA
>NW_020954577.1:18473630-18474199 GCF_900497805.2 Vombatus ursinus | reverse complement strand
GAGGAAGAGGAGGAGGAGGAAGAGGAGGAGGAAGAGGAGGAGGAGGAGGAAGGGGAGGAGGAGGAGGAGGAAGAGGAGGAGGAGGAGGAAGAGGAGGAGGAGGAGGAAGAGGAGGAGGAGGAGGAAGGGGAGGAGGAGGAGGAGGAGGAAGAGGAGGAGGAGGAACTATGATTCCACAATGGAATTCGTTCAGTTCAATTCAACCAACATTGATCAAGTGCAAGGTCCTGGGACAGACTTGCTGGGAAAACCTCCATTAAACAAGGAGTGATTCCTGTCCTTGAGGTCCCAGTTGAGCTTCATTTCTCACTAGGCCATACCACTGACTTCACGATGCCCCAGAAGCCTCTTCATTCTTGGCGATCACTCCAGCCTAGAACTGGCTTTTTGGGAGCAGGGGGCCTCTGCCCCAGGGGCCCCTCGCTCTGACTGGAGGGTCTGCTTTGAACCCTGATTTAAGGAGGGAGCCTCCTTCACTTCCCCTCTCCCTGGGCTCCTCAGGACCTTTCCATCACCCCCAGGCCGGGCACCTTCCACTTCACCCACTCACTCCTTCCCAGCTTCCTTTT
>NW_020954577.1:18442738-18473620 GCF_900497805.2 Vombatus ursinus | reverse complement strand
ACAGAGAGAGACATGAAACTTAAACTATCCATAAAGTTGTGATTTTAAAATAAAGGATGCAATCAGGCCACATGCTAGCCTGTGAGGTAACCCCTAAGACCTCCTTTGTCCTGATTCGGAGACATGTCAGAACACGTGAGCCCCATTCCATGTCTCCTTAGCTCTCTCAGGCTGTCAGATTGCTGTAAGTGGATGCCTAATGTTGGGGCTTACAAAGTTTTGTACTTAGGAGGACTGAGAAAGCTTCCTGCCCATCAGGCCTTAGGGAGGTAAAGTCAATTCTTTTGGTGCTCAACAGCTATGTTTAGGGGTGAGTCAGTCCCTCTAGTGTTCCCCTTTGGCACCTGAGGGAAGAGTTTAGTTTTGCCAGGGGGCCCCAGGGCTAGCACCCACACTCGTAGAAATAGAAAGCACGGTAGAGGACAATAGGTGTGTGAATCAGGCACAGGCAGGGTGCCCTGTTCAGTATCTGACACTGGGAAGACACCATGTTCAATTCCACACAGAAACCATCAGCCCCTCGTTTGAACAGTTGAACCTTCCTTGGCATTTCTAAACAGAATCACTAATCAGGTGTGGGAAAAGTGATTTCTTACACTGTTCAGGAAAAATTATGATGCTGTTTAAATCCAAAGTTAAAAGCTTGTTCACACCCAGGATGGCTCCTGACCCAGGAACTCCAGGAATGCCTGAAGATGGCTACAACCCAGACCCTGAATCCACCCAAAGCATTCTTGTTTTGGACTAGACTACCACCCCCAGGGGCTCCTCAGGGCTCCAGCCCAAGCTTCTGTTCTGGGCTTTAGTTATTCATTTCTATCTCAATCTACCTTGCTTCCCGGCTACCCTCTAGGTAAAATTGCTTTACTGTGTACCGGTTCATATGCGGGCACCCTTGTCTAAATCTGATATAATGCAAACCTTCCAGAGCCTGGACTGGGTGGAGCCACACCTCCTTTCTGGCCTGCTCTCCTCTACCAAATGACCTAATAAATTTCCTCCTAAAACTGTTTCAGATTTTGGGGTCTGTTCTTGCAAACAACACAGGAAAGGAGAGGTTTTGTAGGCTCTGGGAGAGATAGACATGAAATTTTCCCCTCACCCCTTACCCCAACCCTTGGAAAATGCTCGAGGGGGCCCCCCGCCTATGCATCTGACTGAAGCCAAATTGACTCTTTAATTGTTCTGTTTGTTTGTTTTCTGTTTACGGGGAAAAGAAAAGAGAGGTAACCCAATGTTTCCCAATCACATGAACTTTCTCCTTTTGGCTTTTGTTTTCTCACATAGACACACTTGGGAAGAAAGGGAATGTGCTACATCCCCCAAAAAGAGAAAATCAAGCACTGTGCTAACAATGGAAAGAAAAAGGAAGAGTGATCTGGAAAGGGGAGGGAGGGGAGCTCAGGGATTTGGGGAAACAGGAATCATTGAAAAACCCTTCATAAATTCATAGTAATAGAATTAACATCTGACTGACTCTGTTAGTTTGAATCACTTTGCCACCAGGCATAATGAGGTGGAAGCAACAAATTCATCTGTGACATGAGAATTCTACACTTTCTCTTGGCATCCTAATTAGCTCTCTGATGAATGACAGATTAATAAATTAAAACATTCCACTCAACACTGAATATTTAGGGATAATGCATGCATAATTCTCATTACAAATTATAAAAAAAATTAGCAACACATATTGAGGGGAGAGAACATGGCCCTTCCTTAAGTTTTAACTTAACACTTTAATTAAAGGTTTTTATGTCTTTATCTCAGCCTAGTTTTTTTTTTCTTTTTAATGCAGATTGTGGAGATATAGATGGATGCCCTGTAATTCAATGCACCTTAATTAGTATGTGAAAACAAAATAATATACATTTTAGATCAATATGGTATAAAGATCAGGAAAATTATTATACATATGCCTATACACATATCTATACATGCATGTATGTGTGCATATATACATGCATACATATGTGTTGATACACCCTGTCACCTCTGACACACCCAACCTCTGTGATCCCTCAGCACTTGAGGTTCCACTCCGACACTGAGCTGCAGAGAAAGAGACACTATACATTGGTAGAGGATGATGTCACCGAGAGGCCTCTACAGAGATGAAATCACAAGTCTGTTTTTTAAAAATGACAAGCAAAAAACTGCATGTGTATGTGGTTGTGGTTATGTGTGTGTGAATGCACCCCAATTAAACAGAGGGAAGACCCAGACTTCTCAACTGAATCAATGATATGCAGGTATAAATTAGGCATGAACGTGTCCCTAATCAACGTGGGAGGAGTGAAGGATTTGAATCATTGGATGAAACCAGAGCGGCCACCTAGGAAAGTTGGCTGGAAGTCTCAGCTGATTCCAGAGCGGCTTTGGGAATTCCCAGGCCTGGAAGCATCTTGAGGAGGCAGGCCCTTGTGCCTGTATAAGAGGGGAACAAGGGGGAAAGGGTAGAGAGGGAGCCCCAAGGGAGGATCCTCTCCCCATGACAGAAGGATGACCTGGTGAAGCCAAAAAGACTGGAAGATTGGTGTTCCCTTAGTGTCCACCAGGAGCAGTGACCAAAGTCAGCATATTCACCAGGAGGATACAGGCACAAGGAGGACAAAAAGAAACATCTGGGAAAGCTAGAAAACAAAAAGGAACGTCTTCTGGGAAAGCTAGCTTCATTATTCTAGCAGGGCATTGACCCTCTGAGCTCAGCAAAGAGGGGGAAGCTGTGGCCTCGAGGCCTGCTAAGGGATACTGCCTGAGGACTCCAGGGACAAATGGATTTCCAGCAATCAAGGGCTGCAGGTTCACACTTCCATCTTGGGAGCTTTCTACTTTGAGCCTTCTTTCCCCAAGGGACCTTGTTAGTGTGAAGAGAGTGTTCCCCAAGTTTGGAGGCTGTTTCTTTAACAACTGTCCTTGCTATTCCTGCCTTTCCAAAAGGTAATCAACTCTCCATAGCTAACTGACAATCAATGGGGGGGGGAGGTGGGGTACATCTAATGGAGGCTGGAGAATGGAGGCTAGAAATCCACCAATGCCCAAGGGCTACCCGGCAACCCTGGAAGATGAAGTACAGTTGCCCTCTAGGGACCCGGCCCTAGGACTACGTGAGCACACATATACACATATACAAACATATCCACATGCATATATCATACATGCACAACATGTAAGTCTTAGAATTAGAAATAATCACATATTGCACCCAGGCCCCTTCTCACCATTTTCCCCCAATTAGTTACTCCATTTTTCAGGAATTTTGGGCTTCAGAATCCTCCCCAAACTGGAATTCAACAGTCTTCAGTACTGCTTGTTAACTACAGGACAGACAATTCATAACAAAAGCATTTCAATCACATGCCGACATAATAACAGCAATAACATCACATTACTCCACATAGACCCAAGCTCACTCTCCCGCAAACGCACAGCCCACCTCAGTGGATGGGAAGGAATGGAATTGCACTGCCATCCCACTTGGGGAGCCCGTGGGGCCAGGGCACCTGTGTGGAAGGACGGACCGAGAGCACGTGAGCAGGGTCCAGGCTGGGAGGGCTGCTGGAGCAGGTTCACGCACCTGCTGCTGCTGCTGCTGCTGCTGAGCTCCTGAAGTCTTATTCTCTGTGGGACCTACTCCGCTCCAGGTGTCCGCTCCCCGCTGTGCCCCACTGGCTGTGTCCACTTTTCCCTCAGAACCATTTTGGACTAAGGCTCTTCCAGCCTCCTGCTGTGCTTTAGGGATCGCCGGGGTTCAGTTACGTTAAGCTGACTTGGTAGAAAGGAGAAGAGAATTCACTCCAGGCTCAGGAGTGATGCAGGCAAACCCACTGAGGCAGGAGAGGATCTCACGGATTTGGGGAGGCAGGAGAGGATCTCACGGATTTGGGAAGCCAGGAGCAGTCAGCAGAAAGGTCGAGCACACAAAGGAGAAGACTGTGCCAGTGGGGAACTGACCTAGAGCCGCCTGGCAGTTGATAAAAGGAAACAATAGTAATCCACTCTTCCCAGTTATTGGGGAAGTCCTGTCGCAGAGGAGGCAGCACCAACAGGTGGAGGCCGCAGGCTGAGACCTTACTGCTCCTGTTCCTGATCTGCGATGTTGGCATCCACTCAACCTGGGTGTCGAGACGGCACGCTTCCCTGTGCTATGGAGAGAATTAACTGCACAGAAGTTTATGCTGAATGTGCCAGCTTCTGTCGCACACTTTAGCACATGGAAGTCAGGACACATGTAGGCCAGGAATGAAGGCAGCATTTCAATCAAATACTTGGCTGTTACAAAGAAAATGATGGGGAAACAATAAGCTTTGTAAATGTGGTCAAAACGGTGCAGAAAAAAGTCAGTGCCAGGTCTCTTGTGAACCAGCGCCTTTTGGAGGGCTCTCCAGGCTGGAAGTGGGCCATTCCACTCTCCGTGAGCCACAGAAGCACCTGAGCTGCACAGAGTCAACCTTTCCATCAGTTTACTTAGCCTGTGCCAAAGTCCAGCCCAAGGCACCCTTAGCCTTTTTTCCTTAGTGTGTTTGTGACTTAGGGCATTGCTTATGAAGCTTTCTGTGAAATATCCTCAACTGTTGGTGAGAAGAGGGCGAGAATTGTTATCTGGAGACTGATAACAATGGATATGTCACGTTAGTCTACCGGCAAATTGAATAAGAGCATCTGTGTAGCTCATTAATTTTTAATAATGTTAATGAAAACAAAAGCTGCAGCACAAGGTAGCATTAAATATGCTTTTAAATGATTTGTCTATCCATATCCAACGAGCACTTTTTAAATGCTTTTGTTTATAAATGAAGTCCAAGGACAGAGAGGGATAATTATTCATTTACAAATCTCCAGTCTTCATAAATATTCTCTTCATCATTATCAGATTGTCAACATTCAATAACTTATTATTACTATTAATTATTATTATTACTATTACTATTACTATAACAGGCTTGACACCTGCACTTTTAAAATGAGACAAGCAATAATAATACAATGGCAAATTTTTCTTTACCACAATCTGACAAACTCAACCAAGACTGGGCACCCCCAAAACATTAATAAATAAAATGGGAGGAGGAAAACAAATGGATGCAAAGTGGAACAGATTTCCCAGGATTTTTAAGCGATCTCATCTCATCATTGGTGACAACAGAACCCCCACATTTGGGCTCCAACCCTCACTACCCAGTGTGCAACAAGAGTGAGCAGAAACAGAATTTTGGAAGATGAAGCCAGGAAGAGTGAGTCACTGAACAAAAACGAAACACCAAGAAATCTCTACTAGAGGCGACACAGTTCTAAAGACACCAAGGGCTCCATTTTCAAGATGGAGAGGAGCCAACATAACAAAATGGCCACGAGCAATATTATTAATAAATCAACAAAAATAAGGAGGCTAGCAGATGTAATCAGCCACTGACGAGCGTGCTCTCTCATCTCTCAAATACCTTCATGGGCAAACGTTGACAGAATCCTCCGTGCCAAAAGGAGAAAGGAACAGCCGAGCTTTTGGAAATGGTGTTCCACAGCAGCTCCAATCTTCCATCGAAGACTCACAACTGATTGAAAGTAGAGAGGATAAAGAGGAAACTATTAGTGATAACAGAAGAGGATTTAAGCCAAACTCTTTTCCATGACCATCTTATGACCCTACAGGATTCTTAGATAGAGGCAGCCACAGAGAGAACCTTGCTCAAATAACCTCAAATCATCTGTGTTGCATGAAGAACAAAACAGGTAACTAGCTCTGAGTTCCAGAAAGGGATTCACCTCCTGTCATGGAAAATACCCTAAATGGAATTCAAATGAGAAAGAACTAGACAGATGGTGAGGTCCCTCTGCACATCTCTGTTTGTGGGTGGCACTGTCACGATTGAGCCCAGCCCTAGCTAGAGGTCTGCTTCAATGAGATCCACAGCCCTGAAAAAGATCTTAATTGAGCAATTCATAAAAAGGGGGAGGGGATAAGGGATATACCCATTTCCCAGATTATGTCAAGCACCTGACACTGCCAAAAGATGCCTTTCCCTCCATAACTTCCTTGCTCAATACCCTACTTCCTACTTCCTTCACTGGCAGACCAAGGCCAGCCACAGGTTAAACTGGCTCTAGGCCTGTGCCAGGAAGGGTGGATATCAGAGGGCCTGACCTTCAAAACTGTCTGGCTCAAGGTCAAACTCTGTCCTGCTGCCAATTTTCCTTGTAAGTGCCTCTGATGGAGGATCCAGGGTCTGACTCTTGGTGCTGGAGTTGCTGGCCTACATTCCTCATGCAATTTACTTAAGATCTCTGCCCTGGCCCTTGACCCTTTATGCTTGATACCACTAGACACAATGCCTAATTCTTGACTTTCCTAAATTGGTAGGACAATGAAAGGCAATAGAGAGCCAGGCTCCAGCTTTGGAGCCTAGAAGCCTTAGGTTAAGGTCAGGGGACTATTTCCTGTTCTTCTCTACCTCTACTGACCCTCTGGAAGCCAACTCTGTACTGTGATCCATTGCAGCTGCCAGTCTCCATCCCCCTTCCTACCACCTGTCACCTGACTAACCCACAGCCCAGGACACTCAACACCCCATCAGGTTCCTGCCTGAGGCGCTTGGGGTTGCTGGCAATCCTAAGTAGGTGAGGACACACCTAAAGTGACCCTGCCACGCAATCCTTGTCCCATAACAGCAGCATGCATTTAGGGTTAACAAAGAAAAACTGCTTAAAGTTCAAATCTCCACACTAATCTCTAAAGATGCTTTCTTTAACGACCTGTGGTCTCCTCAATATGTGCTCCCCTCAGTGATTAGGACCACACCCTAGTCATGCGTGCTTCATCCTGAGTGGCTCCTGCGCACCCCCCAAAGCCCCCATGGGGGGCTCCCAAGCGGCTGGACCCTTCCTCCAGACCCTTAATTTTGGGAGCACCAATGGCACAAACGGGCTGTTGATCAGTCACTCAGCTCTCTCATCTTCCCGTCTGGTCCTATCCCAACCTGATATCCTTACACCAGTTCTCATGCACTGTGACTGCTTGGTAATGGTTTGCAGCCTTCTCAAGCCCACCACAAGCCTCCCCCTTGCCCTTCAGATGATCCTCAAGGTGTAAGAGATACAAAAGCTCTTCTTGGGTTTTGACCATAAAAAGCCTTCCAGTTGGTAGACCAAATGCCACTTTGAGTACCAAGATGGCTCCTGTGTGTGTAAAAACCACACAGGAGTCCTTGAAAGACAGAACAGAGATGATCTTGTTCAATGACCTTCTGATTATTTATGTCAAGGGGAGCATAAAACAGGGAGACCCACTAACCCCAAATTAACCTTAGATTTTTTGCTAATGAATCTCACTGCCTTTAGTTTTCTACTCCGTTTTTGTGTCATTAAACTTCTGCATTTTTTCAGTTTGTAAATGGTTCAAATTACATGTTTTCTACTTTTTAGGCATAGAGTTAGATAAAGGGTATTTACATTTTTAAAGAAAAGTTTGTTAATCCAAATTAAGCCTTGAATGGTAGGCTTTGGGAAAAGATATTTTGAATTGGGGGAAGGGTTTCCTGATGCTCCTTGACAATCCTAGAGCACCTTTTCTCACCCCCTTCCCTACAGTGCCACGGGGTACAATAGAGGCAACCCCTTCATCCACCTTCCTTCGTCACTCATGGGAGTGGTTTCCCAGCCCATGGTGAGGTGGGGATACCCAGTAAAACCAAACACTGTGTTTGGGGACAGCAAGGGAATTGGGACTCATGAATCCCAATATGAAGAGTAACCCTGTACTTCAAATGACATTGTGTACTTGGCATACTCGTATTTGCCCTTGTGATTAAAAAAAAAAATCCCCTCTGTCCAAACAATCAAAAAGAATGTGAAAAGTGATCAGGGGAGCTACTCTTCCTTGGTAGCCGAGGTCGCTAGATTCCTTGTCTTCTGGAAATTTCCATGGGACATAAGCATAAATTATTGGTGAATGGGAAAAGCCTCTTCCTTAATCTGACTTTGGGTAAGCTATTTAATCTCTCTGTGGCCCAGTTTTCTCATCTGTGAATCAGGAGGGTTGGGCTTGACTCAGTGGACGCCTTCACTTGGCCTCCAAATCCAGCATACTCTCCATTGTCCTATTGGTCAGTCAATCAACAAGCATTTGCTTCTTGTTGACTGACTGTAGTGGAGGCTGTTTATTTCTGTCTTTCTCTGAACTTCCCAGCCTATGACAGTGCTGGGGAAGGGGGTGACTTTCTCTGCTCCTATGTCCTACAATGGACTTGGTGAGTCATTTCAATAACCCTGCCTAGATCTTTTCCCATGTGATCCATGAACATCTGAGAGATGGCTGGAGAGAGATTTAGTTAAATTTATGTGGGGGGAGATTTAGGTAGCAGTCATGCTGAGTGAGGCCATTGGCCTTCAGAATTCCATCGAACCAGAGTCCAATCTTCTGTCACTGGCAGAGACTCACTCAGAGGTGAGGGATAGCAATGTTTCTGATAAGGCCAGAGGCCAGAGGCCAGCAGGACTTGTAGGCCTAGGGAAAGTCCCTGGAATGGAAGCTTCCTTGTGTAGTCCCAGGTTCTCCCATTAAGAGAGAGAGAAAGCAGAGAGTTCCCATCAGCAGCTACTCCACACATCATGTCCAGAGGGGCTGTGACAGGGAGTGACAGTGGGAAGCAGCATGAACCCCCAGTTGGGAGCTGCTCTTGGAGGAAGAGGAAGAGGAAGAGGAAGAGGAAGAGGAAGAGGAAGAGGAAGAGGAAGAGGAAGAGGGAGGCAGCACCTGGACTCCCTGGCTTCATAAAGGCTCTGCTCAAACACCTCCTTCTGTAGGAAAACTTTCCTCAACCCTCCAGCCACTAGAGATACCTTCTCCTCAGGGACCTTCTGCCAATTCTCCATTCTTCTTGGGCATTATTATTTACCTAAGTGGTGTCCCCCATTAGAATGTAACCTCTGGGAGGGCAGGGGACGTGTTTCACTCTTCTGTGTATCCCTACTGCTGCACTGTCTGGCAAAGTAAGCATTTAACAAAGGCTTATTGATTAATTGGTTGACTGCTGAAGTCCTCTTCTGGGAGGTACAGTCACAGGGGGATCTGTAAACACACTGGCGGCCTAAGAGAGGCAGTGTTTGCTGGGAGACTTCTGCGCGCCCCGACCATGTGTGACTGGTTCTGCCCATCTGTGGAAGAGGTTTGATCGCTGATTGGCAGGGATGGCGAATGTCCAGGGGAGCAGTTATGAGTTCAGTGTGTTCTATCTGACCCATAAGTCTTTCTGTGTGTTTGGTGCGGCATGTACCTGCATGAAGAGCTGGCAACCACACACTGGACGGTGTCATCTAGTGAACTTTCCAGACTTTCAAGGTAGAGGGATGAGCTCCAGAGGTGAAAAAAACAAAAAGTGCCTCCTGATTTGGGAGAGCCCTGATACAAGAGCTATGTGGGTAGGGAGACGATTCACAGGTTTAACTACCCAGGGCCCAGGTGAACATCCATATAATGACATACGTGTCTCCTCTGAGAGAGACACGGATCTACGATATCATGGAACTGACCAATCTGCTCTGCACGTGAAATCTGTTACCATCCAAAGCTACGTGGTTTGTAGGACTCGGGGTGTGTGTGTGTGTGTGTGCATGTATATACACACGTGTGAGGTCTACGTGCAAGTGTGTATGCGTGCGCTAGAAGTGCCTCCTTCAAAAGGTAAACACACTCACGACGGTACTCTGTACAATATCCTCCAAGGTAACAGACGTGGACCTACACACACACGAGGAACAGCAGAAGAACCCCGTGAAAGAAGATGGTGATGCCATATCTTCTGCCCGCAGCTGGGGCATCAGTGTCCATCCCATGACCAGCGATGCCTTCTAGGTTGGTACACCTCTCTGAGACTGCGGGTGCTGAGGCGAGGCCTCCTGCAGCACAGAGCCCAATCACGAAGCCAGTCACGGAAAGCCCAAGGCCCGGTCGGTCATCCCAGGAAGTCAGGCTTTCCACCTGTATCGAGTTCTGCTGAAGACTCTCGGCCAGCAGCATCCTGATGGATCCCTCGGCATCGAAGACATGTGACTATGTGGCAGAGGTCACTGCGAAGCACGTTAGGAGGGAATTTATAGGACATCAGCTTTAAATCGATGTGGCCTTTTAAGGTAGAGGTAAGAGATGGCTGCTTGGTTTTGGTTTTGGTTTTAAATAGAATTGGAGGGAATTCAGGATGTGGAGGAGGAAGAACATTTTACTCAAGAAGCAGGAAGGGAGAGTTAACCTTCTTGTTACAGGATGTTTCTGATCTTCACAGAAAGATGAAAAAACAGATGAGTTCAGGAAGAAAAAAAACTTAAATGATGGTACAGAAGACAAGAGCTCAGACCTTCCTGAGCTTGTGACAATGGGCAAGTCTCTTAGGTGCTCTGGGCCTCACTGTTCTCATCTCTAAAGTGGGGGCAGGAGGGGGGGGCGGTGAATGAGATGGCCTCTGAGGCCTCTAGCAGCCAGGAACCAGACGCCAGGGATTAGGAAGACTTGACGCCAAGCCTCCTCAGACACTCACTAGCTGAGTGGCCCTGGGCAAGTCACTTAGCCTCTCCCAGCCTCAGTTTCATCATCTACAAAACAGAAACAATATTAGCAGCTAAATCACAGGGTTGATGTCAGAATCAAACGAGATATCATATGTAAAGTACTCTGCAAATGCTAAAGGGCCACCTGGAACTTTCTACTGAGACTGTCTCTGTTTCTCTGTCTCTGTCACACACACACACACACACACACACACACAGACACAGACACACACACACCGACACACACACACACATACACACACAGACACACACACAGAAACACACACACACACACAGACACACACACAGACACACAGACACAGACACACACATACACAGACACACACACAGACACACAGACACAGAGACAGACACACACACACACACACACACACAGACACACACACACACACACACACCTCTTCGCTCCAGGAGAGCAACCACCATTTGTTCGATTTGCCTGAATGACAGTTTACTCTTTCGCTAGGTAAAGGATGCAATGACGGGGACAGGCCCTTCGGATGTGGTTTTCTCTGACAAGGAAGAAGAGCCATGGCTGAAAATGAAGGGGCCCCTCCCCTTTGGCATGGTGACAGAGGAGAGCAGGACCTAGGGAGGACCGTCCAAATATATTTGTGCAGAAGAGACTTAAAAGTTTCAGAGAAAGGCTAAGTAGAGATGCATGAACTACAGGCCAGGTCAGCCCCGGAGGCCTGGGAGACTGTGAGGATGCAGAATTGCTAAGTGGGCAATCATCCAAGGAGAGAGATACACAAACCCAGGGTACTCATTGACCGGCTCAGATGGACACCAAAGGTGAACATACAATAAATATTTAATAAACGCTTATCCCTTTCTCTTTTCTGCTTCCCCCTTCCTTGTTCTTTTCAAGGCCATTGGGCCCACACCCCACATCTCAAGGCAAAGAACATCCATTTCCAGAGACCTCTGAAAGAAACTGAAGAGTGGGAGAGGTCCTGGAGGACAAGGGAAGTTCTTTCTCTCTTATATGGATTTTCAAAGAAATGAAAAAGGCCAAGATTGAAAACAAGACCCCAGTGATTCTGACTTTATTGCTTGCAAAATTCTACAATAGATTATAAAGTGATGGTTAGGGCTAGAAAAGAGAGGAATGACCACATGGTTACATCCAGAATGGGTTGCAAGAGATGAACCTCTTGGCTTTTTTGATAAGTTGACCACCTTGAGAGAGGTGGTGTTACATAGTGGGTAGAAGGCTGGCCTTAGAAACATGGATACCTTGTTCAAGTCTTGCTTCTGAAATACCCTGACTGTGTGTGACCCTGGGCCAGTCACTTAACCACAGTGCCCCAGTTTTCTCTCTAAGACCATCAATCACAGACCTGTTGTACATTTGCCTTTATGAATGAGAGTTCCCAGTACCATTGCTGTGAGAAGAAAATGAAACTAGGTTGATAGTGGAGGGGAGGGCAGTAGATAGAATGGACCTAGATTTTCACAGAGTATTTCACAAAGTCTATCATGTAATATTGAGCCAAGCATTCTGGCCTCACATTCTAAATTTGGACAAAATGAGGAGGGGTGGCCCAGACCATCATAGAGTAATGTGCATTAGGTACTGGTTGAACGGCCAGACCCCAAAAGTGGTTGCCCATGCTTGAACGTCCCCTCGGAAGCAGGTCTCTGGTGAAATGCCCAGAGATCTGTGCATGGCCCGGTGCTAGCTGACATTTTTATAAATTTCTTGGCTACAGAGACATATGACATGTTTGGGAAATGTGCAAATGGCATCAAGGTAACACATTAAATGAGAACTCAGAAACAAACTGCTTGGGCAAGTTAGAACATTAGGCAGAATCCAATAGAGCATGAAGTCACAGGATTAAAGGGTCATAGCCCAATACTTTCCTTCAAAAAAAAATAATTTCAAAAGTGCAAGAACGGGGAGGAAAAGCTAAAGAACTCCTCTCTAAAAGACCTGCCTAGTGAACCTGAAGCTTCTGATAAGTCAGCAGCACACCATGCAAAAGAATTGTAGATTCAGAAGTGGAAGAGATGTCAGAAACCATCATCGACTCTAATGACAGGCTCCCAAGACCTTCCATCAAGAGCTGGAACCCTCTTGTTTTACAATTCAGAAATGGGGCTCCCAGAAGGGAAGTGACTTCTACCCAGCTTGCCCTTTGTCACAATGGGCAGGGCCAGCGTCCCTTCCTCTGCACTGAGCTGCGTGCCTCCATGGTCGGCCGACAGCCAGCACTTGGCACGGTGCCTGGCACATAGTAGGGGCTTGACGAAGGCTTGTTGAGTCACCTTGAAGTACTGCATGTTGCTTCAGTGCTATGTTTTGGGAAGGACATTGTTAAGCTGTACAAAGCATCTGGCAGGGGACAGCGGGGATAGGGAAGAGCCTCAAGTCTGTGTCATATGACCGAAGACTAGATGTGTGTTGAGGAAGAGTCTTGGAGGAGGGAGAGGTCACACAGCTGTCTTTAAATAGTAGAAGGTTTGTGGCACGGCAAAGATTCCATTTTTCTATTTGTCATCAGAGGTCTGGACTGGGATCATTGGTTCAAAGCAGCAAGAGAACTTAGTCTTCGTGTAGGGAAATACTTGTGACCAAGGAGAGCTGTTCAAAGTGGAATGGGCTGCGTGGGGATGTAGTGACCCTCCACCTTACCTGCACCTGCCCTCCCCCAATACCACAGACCAAAGGAGGTCTTCAAGCAATGGCTGTAGGACCAGTTGTTTTATGTTCTGGGCAAACTGGAATTCACATAAAGTTTAAATGGTTTCTGGGTTCCATTCTAACTCTGAGCTTCTGTGATCCTTCTGTGATCATATCAGCCGTGCAGCACCTTCGAGAGGCCAGAATACAGATGTGTTTATAGGGATATAAAAAGCCAGAGAAGTCACAATTGTAAATCGACTCCTGTAATGGGAGAGAGATGTGGATGGCTTTCTGCATGTAGAATCTTTCAACACACAGATAGAGTCATTAGTGAAGACACTGATAATGCTGAGAATCTCCGGAGAAGAGAATTAAAGTGTTGTGAAACAGTATCCATCATGCACTAAAACAATCTAACAAGAAATTACCGAGTGCTTATAGATAGGCCATATTAAATATGCGTTTTGATGAGCCCACCATCAACAGAATTGGGCGAAGGCTGCTCGCTGCTTTTCTGAGATTTAATTAGGTGTTTTTTCAAAGCAGTGGTTGGAAGGACAATCTCAGGGCTTATGGCTGCAGGGATGGAAAGATGCAGAACAAGACTTCAAGCAGGCCAGGTAAGGCAATCCCATCAAAACAAAAGCCCAGGGTCTTTTATCACCCCCCAGGGAACAGCCTGAGGTCCCTCGTGCCCTAAAGACAATGCAGCCCCAGAGTTAGTGTGAGAAGTTTTCTTGGGAGAAGGGGAAAAGACTAAAACTGGAAAAAGTAGAGAGAGAAGAAAAGGCAAGTGGAAAGAAATTGTGAAGGAGATTTAACAAGAACTATCCCTTTAGACTGTGAGCTCCCTGAGGACAGGGCTGTCTTCCACCACATAGTAGGTGCTTATTAAATGTCTACTACTGAGGGCTTATATTGAGCCTTCAAAGATCTTCGCCAATGGGAAAGCGGTCCCAAGAAAGGAAAAAGCCAATGTCTAAGTGTTCAAAAAAGGAGAGCTGGTGAGTTTCCAGTCAGTGAGCCTGACTCTTAAAAGGTGGCAAAATTCCAGATGGGTGGTTCTAGAAAAGGAACCAGTGATCACAGAGAACAGGGCATGCCAGACCAGCTTCACTGTCTTTGTTGACAGGGTAAGGAGACTTGAAAGTCAGAAGGTGGTGGGTGTGGCTGACCTAGAACTGAGCAAAGCATTAGATGAAGTACCTCCTGCTCTTCTTGTACCAAGACATGACTAGCCAATTGTACAAATGGGTGGATTAGAAATTGGTTGAATGGTCAGACCCATAGGACAGTCATTAATGATTGATGTCAACTGGGAAAGAGGTGTCTGGACAGTGCCCCCAAGAATTGGTGGCTGGCCCTGTGGATTTGGTGTTCTATTTCCAAACATTATCATCAGTGACTCAGATAAAGGCATGGATGGGGGGCTTAAAAAATATGCAGATGATGCAAAGCTGGGAAGAAAAGTTAACACTGCATAAGAGAGTTGGGATCAAAAAAGATATTAACTGGCTAGAATATTGATCTGAGGATAATTTAAAACCTAAAAAGCATTCTGTAAAGACATACGCTTGGGTTCAAAAAATCAACTGCAAATCAAAAAACCAAGACAAGGGAATTGTGGGTGGACAGCAGTTTGTCTGAACCAGATTACAGCATCTGAGTGGACTGCAATTGTCCTGAGAAGTCAACTGTGTACAAGGCAGCCAAGGTAGCCAGTGCCATCTGAGTCTGCAACAACACGGGCATAAAGCCCACCCCAGCCACCAGGGCCTCGGAGAATCATGCCCCAGGGGACTTTTCACTTTTGGCCCTCCTGCCCTGGGCCCATGCCGTGGGATTTTGTGAGCCTAAGCTCCCGTGGCTGGATGGCCTGCTCCATACCTAGCTGGCCCAGCTGTGCTTCACGTCCTGCCCTGCCATCTTCCTGTCTTCTGCCTGGCCTCTTCACATGTACTCCCTGCCCCTTTCCCCTCACTCTCCTCCTCTTCCTCTAAGAACTACCCTCAAACGAATCCAGCTATTGCTACTAGAAAAGATGTATCCTCATCAAAAGTCCTGTGGCTCCTTTCACTGTCCTGGGAACTTCCCGAAACACGCCACCCCATTGCGGTCATCACTGCCTCTCTATGTGTTGGCACTCCCATTGGTGTGTGGTCCCTCTCTCCTGACTCTGGGCCTGGGAAGGCAGGCATCTGCCCACAGCTACAAGGGCACAGACCCAGAGAGCTCAGCAGGGGTTCTTTGATCCTAGCAAGCCAATGCAGCACAGTGAGAGGAGCCACCGTGAGGCCTGGGGGGATGTCCTCTGAACCAGGTGGGGAAGCCCAGTGCCCAGGCCAGGCCAGCGCCACAGAGACGGAGGCCATGCCATGAGGCACGCTGCGCCTCCCTACTGAGTGTCAGGATAGGCTGCCCCACGGCCACTGCTGGTGGCCTGTGTCCAGTCTGACTCAACTGGTTTTTGTCTTTGCAGCTCAAGGCTTCATGGGAAGGAGCTCTGAGGTAGTTTCTGTTCGAAGGGCTACTGCTTCGGTTATTACTGTGCGTTCATTACTGATACACATTCCTTTTGATGGGGAATTGTGAGCACAGGCTGATTTCCAAAAAAGCATGATGAATTGCAGTGGTGGGGGGGAGGGGGCGGTGAAGATTACTCAGAGAGATTTTCTATAGCCTGGGAGTTACAGGAAGGAGGGAAGGAAAGAAGAAAGAAAGAATGAAAAAAGGAAGGAAGGATGGAAGGAAAGAAGGACAGAAGAAACAAAGGAAGGAAATAATGAAGGAAAGATGGAAGAAAGGAAGGAAAAAGGAAAGAAGGAAAGAATGAAGGATGGAAAGAAGGAAAAAAGGATGTAAGGAAAGAATGAAGGATGGAAGGAAGGAAAAAAGGAAGTAAGGAAAGAATGAAGAAAGGAAAGAAGGAAGAAAGAAAGGAAAGAAAGAAGGAAGGAAAGAATGAAGGATGGAAAGGAAAAAGGAAGGAAAGAAGGAAGGAAGGAAGGAAAGAATGAAGGAAAGATGGAAAGGAAGAAGGAAGGAAGGAAGGAAGGAAGGAAGGAAGGAAAATAGGTTTTACTGTCATCAAATTCTGAGAAATAATGTGGCATGCTGGACGGAGCACTGGATTTAGAGGAAGGAGACCTGGATATGAATCCTCCTGCCTATTTACTAGCAAATGTGTGGGAACCAATCAGTTCTCCTCTCTGTACCTCAGTTTCCTCATCTGTGCAAAGGGTATAATGATCCTTCCCTTGCCTACCTCACAAGATCATTGTGAGGGAGAGATTTTGCCAACCTTTGAGTGCCAGCAAGAGCAGGGTGAATTACCATTACAAACCAGAGTCTGCCTGTCAGTGTCTCTTTCTGTCTCCATAGCGACGGGCAGCTGGCCATCATCTTCCATCTATGAACAGACTGGTGCTGAACATTTCAGGAGACAGTACTTTCCTTTGGAAAAGAACAATTAGGAACTAGTCTAGTTGTTCTGACGTAATTAATTGAATAGTATTTCCTATTTCCTATTGAGTCTCATCAAGCTCCCGGTTTCCTATTTTGTCACTAGTGGTCCCCAAATGACCTAATACAAAGTTTAAAGAGTGTTAAATCATAACTCGTGCCTACATATGGCATGGTAACCAACCGGCTGTTCTACAGAGACACTTTCCATTTTTTGGCTAGTAACTCATTTAATTTTGGCAAGAAGGAACCTCTTTGTATGCTCCCTGTGGAGTCATGGGAAAGCCCAGGAGCTAAACTGAGAGATGGGATCTGTGCTTTGAAGATAGCTTTAGGGCTCCAACCTCTGCCCTGTTATCACTTGGTCTGACATTCTTTTCTGCTTTGATTTTTGCTGGAGATAGATCATAGAAGTTAAAATCATGATATTAATGGGCTAACTGGCCTTCCTGGCTCACCACCTTCTCTATTCCAGAACCGGGACTTAGCTAGGAGTAGGCCAGGACAGAAGCCTCAGCGGTGCCAGGTAACTGGCAAGGGTCAAGGAGTGGGCACAGCTCGAATCCAGCCAGTCCAGCAGCAAAGCTCATATCTGAGCCTCAGGGAGACCAACCTTTAGGGACTTGGAGATTCTCTGGGACACAACGTGAAAGCAGAGATGGCCAGGACTAGCCATGGAGGGCAACACAGCTCATAAAGTGTATTGGTCGCTGTGGCCCCTGAACAACTTGGACTGATTCACCACTGCCAGTTCAGCACAGGCTGGGCTAGTGACCTTTGAGGGAGACAGACAACACCGGAGCCCCACTGAAGTTATGTGAGCTCAGCTCGAATGGGGAGTGGAGGGCAAGGGAGAGGAGAGGGACAATGTCTGGTAGCCTAGGGCAACAGGTATGCGACTGGGCCACAGAACAGTCTGCTTCCTTCCCTCCTCACTCCCCGTCCCTCCCTCCTTCCTTCCTTCCTGCCCTGTTAGAGATCTGTAATCTAATTAATCACCCTAGGACCCTATGCCCCATCTTACCTTTGGCCACGTCTGCCTTTTCTGTAGGCCACTGGCCTTTCCCATCTCAGACCAGCCATCACCTCAGGATGGTTCTACATTCCGTCCTCCTCCCTACAGCTTCTTCCTGGCTCACTCCCAGCTTTCTGCACATGACATTCCTCCATCCCCCACCTTGGCTCCTGGACTGCCCTCCTTCCTCACCTCTGCCTCTTGGAATCTCCAGCTCAGACCAATCCCACCACTTCCTATAAAAGACCTTGGTTATTAGTGAATCCCCCTCTCCCAAAATTGTTCTTTAAAGCTTTATGTACATGTGGCTTTTTCTCAGTTGAATGTGAGCTCTCTGAGGGCAAGGATCATTTGGTTTTTATCTGTTTGTGCTGAGTGACCCACTGAGTGGCAGATGCTTGATAAAAGGGGCCTGGAGGATAATAAGAATGAGAACCCTCTGTCCTGAGCCAGTGGACACCCCACATACAAAGCACACAAATGCTCTTTCTGTTCACCTCCAGCATCTCTGAGAGTAAAGGTCACTTTGCCTACTAGACTGAGATGAAGACAACTCCATCATTAAGGAAAGGGGGAAGGACTGCAGGCTCCTGAAGTGAGTGTTGCATAGAGAAACCAAGAAAGCTAATACAATCGTGGGGTTCTGTCTCAGACCAGTACTTAAGTGGCTGGCTAGCCTCTGAATCTGGAGAGAGCACATGTAGGGCACTTACTCAGCTCTGGCAGGGACATCATGGAAGACTGTCCACATGGAGGAGTGGGGAAGCACCCAACAGAAGGAAGGCCAACAGTAGGACAAGGCCTTGAATCCACGGTAATGATGACTACAACTCACACAGGGCATTAAGAAATGCAACTGTGATAGAATCAAATGTCCTTCCTCACAATGACTCTCAAACAATGACTGGTCTTGGAGTTAGCCTTATTTTACTGAGGAGAAAACTGAGTCTTGGAGAAATTAAGTGACTCGTCCCCAAACAGACAGCTAGCCCCTGGTGGGTCCACAGCCTGACTCCAAGTCCAGCTGCCTCTATCTGACACCAGGAGGAGCTGAAGGGAATGACCATGTGGAGCCTGGCCACGTGGAGACTTGTGGGAAACAGGAGGCTGTATCCAAGGGTGTTTGAAGGGCCGTCTAGACAAGAGGGGTTCACCTTGTTCTCCTTGACCCCGGAGAGCAGAGGTGGGGCTTCAGGCTGAGGTCTGACAAATGGAGAAAATAAAAGCTTCTCAACAGTGAACGTCTTCATGCAAAAGATGGGGGACCCTCTGTCTAGTCGGTGGGGGGAGGGGGTGATACTTGGGGGGGTCTTGGTCACAATTGATGCCCCCAGGTCCCTTCTCATTCTGCAATGCCATCGGTCTAAGATGGCAGGTCTATAGCCCTTTCCACTTGGTCGGGTTCTTAACATAGGCAGTACGGCGCCCACCAGCAGAACATAAGCCCCTGGAGGGCAGGGAATCGGGGCATGGGCAGACACTGAAAGAAGCTCGCCACGGCGGGCCTTGTTCGAGAAGGTCGCTATGGGGGCCTCGGAACACTCAAGATTCCTTCCCAGACATCTCGTGCCCACTGTCCAAGCACAGGGCGAGTCACCCCAGGCCCCACAGAGGCCCAGCGTCCCTCGGGGAATCCACATGCGCGCGCGCACGGGCGGGCGGAAAGCTTCCAAAAGGGAGGAAAAGGTGCCGAAGGAGGCCGCTGTTCTCCTAGGAAGCCCCGGAGGGGGCAGTCGTGGGATCACGGCCGTGGAGAGAAAGAAAATCGGGGAGGAGGCGACGGGGACCGAGGGCGACCAGCTGAGGCCGACGCCCCCGGAGCGCAGGGGCTCGGGACAAAGCCAAGCCTGGGCGCATGCGTACGGAGGACAGCGGGCCGGGCGGATGGCGCATCCGCCGGTGGATGTTGACTACGGAAACAGACACCTGGAAGAAAGGAGCAGAGGCGCAAGCGCGTGCGCATATCGCCGAGTGATGCCAACACCAAAAGGAGGGCGCCCCCCCCCGCCCCGCCCACTCCTGCCCCCCCCCAAAAAAAGGAGCGAGGTACGAAGGACCAATAACTTGTGCGTGTCCTTTGAGGTGTTTTTCCCCACTTTGAAGAACCAGGTCAAGAAGTCAGGGACCGGCAGCCCAAGCGCATGCGCTTCGCGGTGACTGGTGCTAAAGCCAAAGCCACACCAAAATACTGAGGAAAGCGCTGGCATGTGCGCGTGCGCACATCCAGGTACAAGTGTGGTCTAGCGAGAACAATCCTGGAATTCGGGCCTGAGGGCTCAAACGCATGCGCATATCCATAACTGATGCTAAACTTAAAATAAATCCAGGCGCGGAGAAATGGTGTCATGGGCGCCTGCGCACTGTGTCTCCTGATGTAAACAGCGGCCCCCAGGTAGGGCGCGCGCTCCTGCCCTTTTTCTCGCTCCCGTCTTCCCCCTCCCCCCTTCCACACCTCGCCTCGCCGCCCGCGCAGGCGCAGTGCGGGGAGCGCCTGAGAGCCGAGCGAGCCGGGCCGAGGCAACGCCGGGCCGAGAAGGAGCCCGAGTGGGCCGCCGTCCAGGTGAGGGAGACCCCGGAGGAGGTGGGTGGGGGCCTGCGGGGCCTGACCCCCCCCCCGAGTGCGGCGGCGGCGACCCTGAACGTCACCGATGTCGCGGAGCCGCCCCCGGGCGGCGGGGGGACCAGCAGTGCCAGGGGCGCCCCGAGGTGTGCCACCCCAGCCCAGGAGGGCCGAGAGGGGCCGTCAGCGTGGGGCCTGGCGAGAGCAGCGGAGCCCCCGCCTGGGGCGATGAGGGGCCCCCTAAGGATAGCCGAGCCCCCCCCGACCTACAGTGTTGAGGGGGACCCCCCAGGGTTCGCGCCCCCGCCCTGGGGTGATGACAGGGCCCCCCAGGGTTAGCCCCCCCGTGTGATGAGGGCCCCCCAGGGTTAGCCCCCTGCACCCTGGGGTGATGACAGGGCCCCCCAGGGTTAGTCCCCCGCACCCTGGGGTGATGACAGGGCCCCCACGGTTAGCCCCCCCCGTGATGAGGACCCCCCAGGGTTCGCACCCCCGCCCTGGGGTGATGACAGGGCCCCCCAGGGTTAGTCCCCCACCTAGTCAGGGGCCCCCCTGAGGTGATGAGGGGGTCCCCCGGGTTAGCCGAGCACCCATCGCCCATCGTGGGAATCCAGTGTTTTAGGGTGTCAGCTGACCCCCCATGGGGTCCCACAGCACCCCTTCTTCAGGGAGCCTCCCCTTGGTGCTGTGTGCAGCCTACTTTGTTTGTATCTGGGCCCCATTAGATGGCAGGCTCGATGAGGGCAGGCGCTGCCTTTGGATTTCTTGGTAGCCCTGGTGCTTAGCACAGAGCTTGTCACACATCCAGCGCTTAGTCAGGGTTTATTGATTGATGGAGGAATAGGTGTCATGGCCCCATGATGGAGGGGCGCCCAAATCCTGGCTCTGGGCCTGGAAGGGACCCCAGATGCTCACCCCCAGTCCTGTTGTTGGACCAGCACACGGGAAACAGGTGAAATCTGAAGCCAGGGCCATCCGGTCCAGCACGGTTGAGTTGTGCCAAGTGTCAGAGATGAGGCCGGTGCTTTCTCCTCTCTGTTCATGGCCGTTGAGTATTCAGTGACCATCTGCTGAGCCTTCCAAGGAACCCCCTACAACTCTGGCCACATCAGTGATCTCTGCAGCCTCAGTTTCCCCATCTCTAACCCTGTATTCCCCCAAGTTGTGATTGTTGGAGCACCCATGATTTCCCCTGGGTGAGACCCTTGCCCTGGAAGCAGAAACCCCCCCACACATACACGCGCGCGCACATACACACATAAATGCACACACATGCACGCACACACACAGAACAGATGAGCTGTCTGGACCCTGGATGTCTCGCAGCCCTCTTGCCCACCTGGCTTGGGAGGAGGGCGTTAGGGGCAGAGTCTGGCCAGAGCCCAACTTTGTGGCACGTTAGGGTTCTCAGGGGTTTCGTGTGGTCATGCCAGGCACTGCTAAGCCAGGGCTGCAGTGCAGGATCACAGACAGCCCCTGCTCCCCTGCTCTCTGCAGCCCAGAGCAGAAGAGAAGTAAGGGGTGGGGAGGGGTCAGAAGGGCTTCCTGGAGAAGGTTGCCTTGAAGGAAGCCTGGAAGGCGAGAGATAAGGAGGAGAGCCTCCTGGCCCCAGGGACCCCTGGGGAGAATGCCTGAAGCCTGGGCTGGAGGGGCTTGTGCAAGGCCCCTGGCCCGCAGAGCTTGTGATGGTGTGCAAGGTGTGCGAAGACTGGAAAGGGCTCGAAGAGCTAGGCAGGATTCTGTCTTTGGTCCTGGCATGTGCCGCTGTCAGACTTGCAGCCGAGGGCAGGCAGACCCCAGGGGCCCTTACTGCAGTGGTCTGGGCATGGGGTGACGAGGACCTGCAGTGGTGTGGCGACGGTATTAGGGGAGGGATGCTGGGAAGGCAAAACTGATCAGCATTGGCACCAGATTGGATAGAAGGGTGAGGTGGCGAGGAGGTGAGAATGTCATGGAGTTTGCAAATCGGGATGCCTGGGAGGATGCTGGCGCCTTGACAGGAGCAGGGGAGCTGGGGAAGGGTTTGGGGGAAAGACAAGTCCGGTTTGGGGCATGTCTATGAGGGGGCCGCAGGAGGTGTGCAGTCGGCTGATGGAGATGCGGCGCTGGCAGTTAGAGCCGCATGAGTCTGAGCGTCCTCAGTGTAGAGATGATTGGGAAGCCACGGGAGCGGATGAGCTCACCGAGTGACGTGCCCGGGACAGAGCCGTGGGGACACCCCTGATGAACCAGCATGACCTGGGTGGAGATCCAGTGACAGAGAAGGAGCAGTCAGTCAGGAAGGACAAAGGGGCATTCGCACTGTTCAGGAGGAGGACAAAGGACAGCGCCTAAGGCGGCAGAGGGTCGGAGAGGCTGACGACTGAGAAGAGCCCATTCGGTTTGGCCACAGAGAGATGTTAATAACTTTGGAGAGGAAGTGGAGGCGCTGGTGTAGACAGTCTTCTCCACCAAGGGCCGCAGGGAGAGAGAACAGTGGTGAGTGCGGGTGGAAGGACCACGTGAGACTGGTTTGTGGATGGGAGAGACGTGGGCCTGTTTGTGGGCAGTAGGGGTGAGCCGGTGGAGAGGAGGAGATTGAAGGAATATGAGTGACAGAGGGGATGCCAGGGAACGGAATGGCATGGCGTGTGCAGGTACAAGGTTGGCCTGGGCAAAGCAAGGTCACCTTTGTGTGTGAGCTGGGCTGATGGAGGAGAGGGGGAGCTCTGGGAGGGGAGGCAGGGCTCTCAGCTGGGGCTTAGGAGGTGAGTAGAGGGAGAGGAGGGTAAGGAAATGTCAGAAGATTGCCCAGGTGAGGTTACATACCCTAGATCTGGAGGTGGCCCAGTCACAAGGTTTTATTGGAATGTTCAAATTGGTGGGCAGCTAGGTAGCACAGTGGATAGAGCAGCAGCCCTGGATTCAGGACGTCCTGAGTTCAAATCTGGCCTCAGACACATAACACTCACTAACTGTGTGACCCTGGGCAAGTCATTTAACCCCACTGCCTAACCAAAAAAAAAAGTCACAAGTTGGGGTTCACGTCCTGACTTTTACAGACTTGGGGTATGTCCATGGCGTCTTCCCCTCTATTTTCTTTATGTAAAGTGGAAACAACCTTTCTTGTGCTGTTTATACCACTGTGAATCATTTGTAGGTGTTCAGCCTTGACTGAGCATCAATTAAAGTTGAAGCTTGTTAAATGATTTACCCAGTGTCACATGGCTAGGACGGGGTTCAAACAGGATCTGCTGGTGAGAGGAGCATCACTTTTTCCTTTGTCCGCTCTACCCTGCAGCCACACAGAGTGCTCTAATTCTTCAGCATCTATTCCTTTGCCTGGAACATGCTCTGTCTTCACCTCTTTCTTCCAGCGTACCTAGTTCCCTTCAAGGCTTAGCTCAAGTTTAACCTTCTATATAACATCTTTGCAGTGGTTCTCTGCCCGCTCCGATGTTGTTCATCTTTTTATTCTGTGGAGGCCATTCATGTTGCCCTTCCTCCCTGCCCCCCAACCCCACCCCCCAAAAACAAGCAAACCAGCAGCATTAAGTAGCTCAGGTCACACTTATTTGGGCCAGGGAAGGATGAGGGACCTCTTTGGACTCCTAAGACCTGTTGGAAGCAGACTTTAGTTACAATTGATTCTTTTGAATTCACATCATTTCAGCTATTATGAAGAAATTATTAGTGGTGGATTCACTCAGACAGATCAAAGCGTAGAAGGTAGTCTTCTGGGAAGGTAGCTCTTCTTTGGATGGGCCATATTTAGTGGCTTCTGGCTTATCTCCTGAGGAGGACTGTCTCAGACCAGTTACAAGAAACAGGCCACGGGGCTGCCTTTCGCTGGTAGTCAGAGCGGGCCCGCTCGTCAGTGCCCTGGCTGTCTGTCTGTCTGTTGCGGAAGGCCCGATGGGACTGATTGGAGGCAGCAATAGCCAGGACTTCCCTCTTCACACATTTGTAAAATAGATGGGGCAAGTGTTCCTGGCCCTGGAGACCGGATGAGTCGGTTGTGGCCGGAGCAGTTGAGTAACGCCCAGGTCTGAATTTCTGCTCTGGGCTTTTTTGTTAGTGTGGTCCCTGAAGGTTTGCAATCAGAACTCCAAAGTTGTCGGCCTTCTCTTTGGCATTAAGAGGTTCTAGGACCGTGGGGTGGAAGGAGCCTTGAGTTCGAGGCAAGACCCAGCCTTGAATCCTGACTCTGCCGCTCTTGCCAAATCACTCCGCCTCCTCGGCCTCTGTTTCCTTACTTGTGAAATCACCGAACTAGTTGAGTCTCTTAGGTCCTTTCCAACTTTAAGTCCCAAGAGCCTTGTTTTTATTTTATCCCTGAATTTATAATCTGACTGGAGCGTCAGCCTCATTCTTACTCTTTTTTAACTGTTGTCGTTTACACTAGTATTACAATATAGGAATCATTTTCAGGGTAACTTTTGGTATGAGCATTTAGTTCCTTAAAGAATCTTTTTCTTGTGGAGGTAAATGATCACCACTGGTTAGAACTAGCTATTTTAGCTTCCTGGTTGTGGGTAAAATAGACAGGTCTTAAAGGTGAGGCCTAAGTGCACTCTTTCATCTCAGAGAGTCAGCACTCAGCACGGAGACTCCGAAGACTGAAGTGCAGGGTTGAGCGCTCGCGGCTCTGCTGAAGAGAGCTTTCCTAGGAGGTCCTTATGAGAGTGAAATCAACTGCAGTCCAGAAAGCCTGAAAATCTCTTTTATTTGGTGCTAAAATCCAATTAAAACAAGAATTGACTTTTTTTGGGAAGAACAGAAGAAGTGAATGTTGCCCTCCTCCCCGTAGAGATGGCGCTGGGCCTGGATGACCGGCCTCAGTTGAAATCCAGCCAGAGACACTTCCTAGTGACGCGGCTCTCAGACAGTCACATAGCCTCTGTTTGCCCCAGCTTCCTCACGTGTAAAATGAGGATGATAATAATACCTTCCTCCCAGGGTGGTTGGGAAGATCAAATGAGGTATTTGCCAAGTGCCAAGCACAGTGCCTAGCACATAGGAAGGGCTGTAGAAATGTCAGCAGAGCCCTGTATAGCCTTTGTCCTTTGTTCCTTCCTTACACCAGTCCTGTGAGGTCATTTCCATCTTACTATTGATCAGGAAATTGAAGCTTGTGGAGGGGCTGAGAGCTTGGCCGCCATCACAGAGCAGTGCGGCCAGTGGCCACCCCAGGTCTAAGCTGCTCTTCGGACAGGTCGAGCCCCTCCAGGAGTTGGAGGAGCCTGTAACGGCCCCGCAGAGTGGGGTGGACCGCTGTCTTGGGTTTTTTGTCTTTTTTGTCTTCAAAACCTATGATTTTATTGGACGAGAGAACGCACAGTGAAGAAGCGTCATCTCCATAGCAGCATAAACACACTTCAGTTTACAGACTTAGCATTTCCTGGGGTACAGATGGAGGAAGGAGCTTGTCTCGGATCAAAAGGCCAGTCTGTGTGTGGCAGAAGTCTTCCTGATTCAGAACTTGACTCTGTATCTCTTGGGCTGTCCTGCCTCTCTTTGCTGAAAACAATAAAAATAGCTCGATCCTCAGAAATTCAGGAAGTCATATTTTCAACAGTATTTTGGCACGCCAGAATTTGAGTATTAAAATAACTGGCGGATGTCTTTAAAAGGTAATGTAATTGTCTTTATGTTTTAAATTTGTTGTAATTATAATAATAACTCAAATTTTCCTTTGGAGAGTGTTTCTTTTTACTTAAATTTACAATAATTATTTTTTGTAGGTATCAGACATGGGTAAATCCTTTTCTCACTTGCCTTTGCATTCATGTAAAGACGATGGTTATGATGGAATGACATCATCTGATAATATGAGGAATGGCTTAATTCATTCCGAAAGCCATAATGAAGATGGGAGGAATGGAGATGTCTCTCAGTTTCCATATGTGGAATTCACTGGAAGAGACAGTGTCACTTGCCCTACATGTCAGGGGACAGGAAGGATTCCCCGGGGTAAGTAGCATCACATTTTTTTCTTTTGCCCCCAACTCGACTGCATCGATATGCACACATCGAGTTTTCAAAAGTAAGCCTAAACTCCATTGTAAACCTCGCCCCATATTAGCAAGCCACTTGAACAGAGAAAAAGGCCTCAGAATGCAGTCTGAAAAGTGCCTATTGCTGACAGGGGGGAGAGCTCCACATTAGGCCCTGGGGAAGCGATGGTCAAATAAGACCCAGTCCCCAGTCCCCTTAGAAGATCAGATCTTCACTTTAGAAAATCACTTCAGTTGTGTGAAGGTTGGATCAGAGCAGAAGAGAAGGGGGCTAGGAGACCAATCTTTAGTCTAGGTGAGAGATGGTGGACTGAGGGAGAGCACTGGCTCTGTGTGTGTGTGTGTGTGTGTGTGTGTGTGTGTGTGCGCACGCACGTACACGCGTGTGCGCATGTGTCTATGTAGAAAGATGGAGGTCAGTGATGCTCAGTGATGGGAATGACATGTTTGGCGACTGGTCATATATGTGGGGTGAGGGAGGAATCGAGGATGTCACTGACATCATGGCCCCGGGAGGTGGTTCCCTTAACAGAAGGAGGGACATTCAGGCAAGGGAGGGGTTGGAGGAGAATGAGGATGCATTTTGTAATATTCCGTGACACGTACTGCAGTGGAGTTAGACATTCTCCAGAATATAGGTGACTACCTAATTTCCAGCTCTTAAAATTCCTGCTATGAGTGTATTGGCAAATCAGGGACCTTTTCCAACCCATCTTACCTCTAGAATCAACTGTGAGTTACTCTGTTTTCCATTTAAAGCTCTTCACACCCTGGCTCCATTGTAGAATTGAACATCAATTGCAGTATTTTAAAAATCGCCATTTGACCAATAAGTTCCCTATGCCTCCATGGAAGCAGTTTTTCCCCTTCCTTCCTCATTGACATTATTTGTGTCTGTTTCATTTTGTTCATGAAAGCTCCCCATCCCTCTTGGACTGACTTGGGATCGTTCCTTTTAGCTGAACCCCTTTAAATTTGTTCTCCTGCAATCAGGGGTATGTGTCCAGCCATACCTGGCTCTCCTCTCTTTCTCTGTACCAATGTTTCCGATGGAGCGTGCTCCCTGCCCCAGTGTTCCCGGGTAGGAGGGCTGGAAGGGAGAGCGGCCAAGACAAAGCAGTGATCAGGTCTACCAAAGAAGCTGTTTGCTTGCTGCTCCTTGGCAAAGTACATTTGCTGAGCCCCTGACTGTGGCATTACCACTGGGGGACAGCCTGCTTTCACTGAGCCCAGCAGGCGAGAGCCTTTCTTTCCTGGAAGTCCTGCAGAGGACTGTCTCCTGTCCTACATAGTCCTCAATTCTCTACCTGGAAAGGACTATTGATTTCACCTTGGAAATGGTCTGTACCACTTCAATATAAATGGCTGGGCAAAAATGTCAGCCTGATTCCTTCTGTTCCTCTAGGCTGATTCCTCCTCCCTCCTGTGGTCCCATGCCAAGTACGAAGCAGAGTCCTTGATTTCCTGGGAAGCAGGTGACAGGGAAGGGAACAGGCATCTGTGTGGTGCTACCCTGTGGAGGAGGTGAAGGCCGGGGCTCAGGGTGGCCTTTTGTGAGGGGTGAATTCGCCTTGTTAATGGCTAGTGAGGGTTAGCTAAAGGGTTTGGCTCAAGGGACCTGAACTGCCCCGAGAGTAGATGGCATCTTCAGGCACTGGAGATTTGCCTCCAGGAAACAAACCCAGGCGTTGGTCAGTTCCTGCTGTGTTGCTCTATTTCACCCTCACATGACTAACCTTCATTCACATCTGACTATTACACATATGTGTGTTCATTACTCATCGTTTGAGAATGAGGTCTGCACTTTTACTCCTAAACCGACAGAAAACGGGACTAACACTAACATGCATCTGCTTTTGGAATTGTGTGCCCACTCTCCAAATGTTGATTTTCCAAAAGAATGTAATAGGGTGATTATGTCAATGAACAAAAAATGAGAGATGATTCTGTGTAAAGCACCGTGCTAGATGTTGTGACGGATGCAAAGACATATGAGGCATGTTTCCTGCCTTCAGCAGGAAGTCGTGAAGCATTTATTAAGTACCAGGTACTTAATAGGTGCCAGGTACTGTTGGCACAGAGAAAGACAGGAGAGCCAGGCATGGCTGGATACACACCCTTGATTGCAGGAGAACAAATTTAAAGGGGTTCAGCTAAAAGGTACGATCCCTAGTCAGTCCAAGAGGGATGGGGAGCTTTCACAAACGAAATGAAACAGACACAAATTATGTTAACGAGGAAGAAAGGGGAAAAACTGCTTCCATGGAGGCATAGGGAACTTATTGGTCAAGTGCTATTTTTAAAATATTGCAATTGATGAGGCTGTGAAGGCAAAATTGACAGGATTTGGCAACAGCTTAGATATGGCAGGTGGAGGCATGAGACAGAGTGAGGAGTCAGGCAGGCCTCTATGACGTGAGTCTGGGGCCGAGGAAGAGGTGGTTGCCCTGGAGGGCAATAGGAAAGTTAGGAAGGGAGGGATTGGAGGGGCAGAAAACGCGCTTGGGTTTGGGCATTCTCAGTTGAAGATGTCTACAATCTGTAAGCTGGCAAGCTTCAGGGAGTCTACAAGATATGATCAGGTAAGAATTAACAATATATGTGTTAAATAACAGTTTAAAGGCAAAATAGTAAAACGTCTCACAGGGCAGTGATCAGTTCAATTAATTGTATGAGTTCAAAAGTGGGATCATACAGAGTGTATCGAGTGATCTAGGGGCCTTTATGGGAGGAGGGAAGAGTGGAGCTGACTGTTGAGTATGTAAGATTTTTATAATTAGGTAGGATATTTGGGGGGAGGGAATTCCAGGGACAGGGCTTGATATGTGCAGCAGAATACAATGTGTGTTCGAAAATTTCCATCAGTTTGGACAGAGGGGAAGATCCGTTAGGGAAGTGATATAATAAGACATGAGATAGATTGTAAACATGTTGTCAGGGGCCTTGAATGCCAGAATAAAGAGTTTGAACTTTTCTCTGTAAGAAGTAAGAAGCTATGAAAGTTCCTAATGATTATAAAAGTGGTGATACACAAAGATAAATCTGATCGTTGTCATGTCAAGGGAACTGGAGGGGGCAAAGAGGATTTAGAAAGACAGGCAGAGGAGGACACAGGGAGCACGCCTAGAATAGGGGTTCCGAACCAGGGATCTGTGCTGCCTAAAAATCTAGTTTGGTAACTATTTCAGTATAACTGCTTTCTTCTATAATCCTCTGCTTTGTTTTGTGCATTTAAAATGTTGTTCTGACAAAGATTCCATGAGCTTCCCCAAACTGCCCAAAGGATCCATGACACAAAAAAGGCTGAGACTTTCTGACATAGAAGCTTATTTCTGATAATGCTTTCCTTCTTGGATGTTATATGAGGGTCTTTTGAAAATCTGTGAAAATTCTTCAAGTTTCACATTGCATTTTCATGTACTTAATAGAAAATGTGATTGTAATTTATGTTTCATTTATTTATTTGGGAAAATAACTTCTCAATTAGGCACATTTGGGTTCCTTAGAGCTTTTCAGGGTGGTTTAGAGTAAGCCCCCTTTGCTGAAGCCCCTACCTTATCCTGTGCTCACGCGTGTTCGTTACCATAGAATCACAGCGATAGCGGTCTTGCTGTAACTTGCTTGCCTGTTCAGTCATTCCTTTCTTGGTCTACCCTTACCAGCGCTGCAATGGTGTTTTACTGTGTGTCTATTTAAATGTATTTTTAACGTGCATCTTATATTTGTAGGCCAGGAAAATCAGCTTGTGGCATTGATTCCGTACAGTGATCAGAGACTAAGGCCGAGAAGAACGTAAGTAGCATTAAAAGGAAATGTTTGCGTGTTTTCTGTGTATATGAAAAACTGCTCTGGCTACCATTGGGTCATAGAGGAGCGTCATGGTTCAAGTTCTTAGGTGTCTGTAACTTGGTAGGGAGCACTGTGGTTCAGTGCCCAGAGGATTGGCCTTGGAGCACACAGCCTGTACTAAGTGAGTGGCCAGGGCCCCATTGGGTGCACACGCATACACAGTCATCCCTCGGCATGCATGGGACCGGGGGGTGGGACCCTGTGAATGTGAAAAAACTCAAGTAACTCCAGGCCCCATTCCAAGCCTCTTGTTTTTCATAATTTTGATCAGATCTATTGAACACACAAAACAAGTAAAACAACACACTGCACCCATAAAAAAGTTGTAGTTTCTGTGTGAGAAAGATTAATCTCACCCACCAGGCAGGGTCTTGGTGGATTTCTTTCTCCCACAAAATGTGCCAGAGACGGGGTTCACTGTGGGAGAGAATCATGTGACTAGGTCTGGACAGTAGAGAGACGAAGGAAGCAGCATTCCCAAAGAGAGCGCGCAGCCTGGAGCTCTTCAGTGTTCCGGAACTTTAAAGGAAATTTAACTGATGCATTTGTCTATTCATGCTTCTGGTAGTAAATTATAAAAAGGATGAATAATATACAGTTTATGCATTTATGACTTATTTTTTTTTTTCAGTTTTCTTTCCATGTGCATGTTGTCTCCAAATTTCCAAAAATTTCCTTTTGGTCTTTGATGGCCAACCTGTAAATAACCAAACCTCTGAATGTTGAGGGATGACTGTGTGTGTGTACACACACACACACACACACACACACACACACACACACACACACACACACACACACACACACACAC
>NW_020954577.1:18429077-18442728 GCF_900497805.2 Vombatus ursinus | reverse complement strand
CACACACACACACACACACACACACACACACACACACACACACACACCCCTTCCTACACTCAAAAGCTTCAAAATAACTTAGCCATGAAAGCTGTGTTATTTTCTTTAGGAGATTATTGATTGGAAGGAAGAAAAGGCTCTTCCAGGAACAGGTTTTGCAGTCTACAAATTCATGAACTGATTATTACATCTCTGCCCTTTGGGGAAAACTTGGCTTTTCCTCTTTTTTTTCCCAAGTACAACCTTTAGCCTCCTTCATGGAGGCCGAGAGCCACATTGTCAGCTTGGGTTCTTTTCCGTGCCAGAAATCCCCTGAAAGCCGAGCTGATTTCTGTTCGTCTTCATTCCCCTCCACTCCTCTCTCTCTCTCTCAAGTCCCTCGGACTGCGTCCTTGGCTCCTGAGGAGTGATAGGATTGTCCAGGGCCATGCATCCCTCTTCCAGCTCTGCCCTTGTGGCAAACATGATTAGAGATTACCTGTCAGGTCACAGAGGGAGCCAGCCCCAAGACAGAGACACTCTCAGAGCGAGCTCTCTCCGCCCTGGTCATCGGCCCCCATCTCTGCACTCACCACAGTTGTGTTTCGTGAGCTGGGCAATCTGCACATGCTGTGAACTTTCACTAGACAGGGTAGAAGTACAAAGTATGGCCTTTCCCTTCCCCTTCCACCTTCCCAGTAAAGAACAGTTTTTATTCTCGTTAGCTCGAGTAGATGTTTTGGAGCAGTGTCTCTTAAAATGTAGGTAACCAAGCCCAGAGGCATTGTTGGGGACAGTGGGCATAGTTTCCACAGTCAGGGTGGTGGCTTGACCCCAAGACGTATGTGATGGGAAGAGCATCTGCCTGCTGCCGTCTCTGTGATGGCCAAAGGTGAGGCTTCCTGACCTTCAGGATGTGGCTGCCGTTAAGAGGTTCTGATTTTCATCTCAGGTCTCATGACATTGCCTTTCCCCCCAAAACCTGCCCACTTCCAGGCTTCCGTGGCTATCTCGAGGGCACCACCCTTCTCATCTTCCAAGTTTCCAGCCTTGGTGCCGTCATCTTCTCCCCCACTCACTGCCCTCAGTTCTGAATCTCAACACACCTGTCAGTGTCTCCCTTGGGCTCTCCTGCCACGGCTGCCACCGTCGTTCAGACCCAATCACCTCTGACCTGTGCTACTGCAGTGGCCTCCCAGCCTCCATCCAGGCCATCTTCTGCCCAGCTACCACAGTGATTTCTGAAATGCCCGTCTGGCTCACTCCAGGGGCATGCTACCTGAGGACTCTCAGATCAAATATTACTTCAGCTTTTTCGCGTTCTTTGTCAGTTTCTATTTTTATTTGACTTCTGCAGCTTTACATAATTATTAATACAAAGTACTTATGTGTCTGATTTACGAATACAGAAAAGTTCATGGTAGTAGTGGGCTCCCAAGTGTCTTACTAGGGGAACGTGATCAAAACGGTTTGGAGATCGCCGACTTAGAGCAATGATATTTCATAGAATGTGTCCATCCAGTCCAATTTAAAGATGAGCAAACTGATGAACTGATGAATCTTCACCGATCAAGGTAGCCTGCATTGGATGCTACAGCAGAGTAGTGAGCCGCATTTAATGGGAAGGGGTTTTGAGGGGTTGGGGGTCCAGACTTGTCCTTCAGTGCAGAAGCTCCCTCCACTGATGCAGATGGATGCATCCTGTGTAATTTATGCTCTTACATAGGTGCAGGTCACTTGTCTTCCCTGAGGGCCACATACAATGTGTCACATTAAAAATTTTAATTTGTTTAAGCTGCTAGGAAAGGCTTATCTAATTTCAATGGAAATTATTATTTGTGAAATTTTAACATGCAGATCAGTATTGGTTCACTAGGTATACATTAAATTTCCCTTAAATACTTTAGTATAATGTACTTTAGCATTCTTTTTTTTTTTATTAACTTAAAATACTGTACATTTTCACACTAATCAAGACGCCAGTCGAAAACTGAAATCTCTAAGAGTTGAACATTTTACTTTACCCGATGCTACACTCAGGATCATCTTTATTGTGGATATTTAGAGTGAGGGGAAAATGGCCCTAAGTAAGAATATTTTACGGTGAGTGTATGAGACGTGAGGAACCGAGCACCAAGGTGGGTGAAGAGCTCGTCTCTGTCATGCCCTGGCTGTGATCCCAAGTGCCTCCGAGCGGCTCTTCAACCCCCGCCCATCTGCATTGGAGAGGGTATGTCTAATTGAAATCTTGTTGTTCCGATGCAATCACAGATCAGGTTAAAAAAGGTTAGAACACAAGGAAAATAAGTATCAGTCCGTGTATACTTAGGCTGAGCTTTCCTCACAGTTGATGGCGTGCTCCCATTTTAAATTGTGCTTCCTCTCTCTTTGCGACTTCCAGAAAGCTCTATGTGATGGCGTCTGTGTTTGTGTGTCTGCTCCTTTCTGGGCTGGCTGTTTTCTTCCTGTTTCCTCGCTCCATTGACGTGAAATACATTGGCGTGAAGTCAGCGTATGTCAGTTATGACGACGCAAAGAGGGTGATCTACCTCAATATCACGGTAAGTGCAGATATGAATGCAGAATATCTTTGTTCCTTTTTTTTTTCCACTGTTTGCTTCCGTGGGTGTGTATTTTTCCCAGGATCCTCATCAGTTTAGGATCGGGGCAGCTGGCAGCCTGGGGATAGGACTCTGGGCTGTGGTCAGGAAGACTTGCATTCCCATCTAGCCTTGGCATTCACTAGCTAGGTGACCCTGTGCAAGCCACTTCCCACGTGACCGCCCTCAATTCCTGAACCGTGAAATAGGCAAGAAGTGCATAGGCCGAGGAGCTGAGACTGTATCTAGGAGGGTTGGTGATAACAAGAGAATCACCTGGCGTCACCGCCTGGGAGAGGACACCGAGCACAGCGAGGCAGAGATGCCACTCACTGTGACTGACAGTTGTGTGTCTTGGTAGAGCGTACACAGTGGCTCCCTTGGGTCTTTCTCTGAAGGCAAGTGTGTACGTTTACTTATGAGTAAAGAATTTAAAGAAACAATTATTGGGGGAAATTTTTCACTCCAAGAACAACTCCTTAGAGAGAAATTTCTCCAGGGAAGATAGGGCAGAGCTGTTTGCAGAGCTGCGTACCACTAGGACAGACACCGGGAGTGGGGATGGCATCTCTGCTGGGTCCTGTGGGCTCTCGGGTTCTGCAGTCAGGGACATGCGCTAGGCAGAGCTTCCAGTCATTTAGAAAGAGCCCGATGTGGCGAGCAAAAGGCGTGCCCCTCCTGCCGTGGACTTGTCGTGATCAGGTATCACTGCCACGCCTGCTTACGTGTGGCAGCAAGGGATGAGTCCTTCTGGGCACTGAAATGTGCGGGGAGTGTGCTGACTTTCATCTCCATGTTTTATTTACAGTACTGGTCATGGGAACTTAATCAGGGCTTACAGAATTTAAATGCTTTTAATTAGAGATATAGCCCTGTCTCCATCACTTGAAAGTCCCTTACTCATATCTCTTTTGTGCCTAGAATTCATAGATAAGTCGCGTGATTTCTTCTAAACGGTTTTTCTTCCAAGCCTCTGTTCTCTGCAGGCGGTAGGAGCCCTAAAGTGCAGCCTGACTATATGTGCTCCTCGTCCCAGGCCTTCTCCCTGGTGGAGCCCACATCCAGCGTGTCCTCACGCTGTCCACCCAGGGGTGTCCGGCCCTATTTTTGTCTCTGCTGCCTGTGTCCTCGCCTCGGGCACGGGGCCCTTTGCCCAGAGGTGTTTTACTCTGTGCTCCCTGGCCGGTTGTTGTCTGCAGCTTTGGTCTGACTGACGCTGCTGACTGACTGGCCAAGGGATCGACTAGACAGACCCGTAGTTCGGGGGCAGTAGAGGCCATGCCCTGCCCCTGGAGGCGATAAAGGAGAGCTTCCTGGAGGAATCCTCCCGCCACCCTGGAGAGGCCCTGGCAAGACTCCAAGAAGCAGCCTGGGGCTTTGAGGAAATAGATTATGTGGAAAGTGTGGTTGTTGATGTCACTCATGGTGGTTTGCCTTCTGAATTCCTCCTCTTCTTCTTTTCATCACCCTGTAGTTCTGTTGAGAAGGAAAGGGGAAGGGAGGGCGAATGAGCATTTATTAAGCACCCACTGTGTGCACAGCGTTGGGCTAAGCATTTTACAAACATCATCTCAATTGATTCTCACAACAAGCCTGCAAGATGCATGTTGTAATCGTTATACCCATTTTATGCTCAGAGAAACTGAGGCAAACTCCTCTCTCACCCCCCACATCCAAGCTGTTGCTGAGGCTGTCGACAGCACCTTTGCAGCATCTCCTGCACCACTGCAGTAGCTGCTGGGGGGTCTGCCTGCCTCAGTCTCTCCCCACTCCAGTCCATCCTCCGTTCGGCCACGTCCTTCCCCTGCTCAGTAAACTCCAGCGGCTCCCTGTGGCCTCCAGGATCAAATACAAAATGCTCTATTTGGCATTCGAGGCCCTTGTCCTTCCAATCTTTCTCACCCCTTCCTCCTGACATGTACTTTTGGATCTAGGGCCTCTGGCCTCCTGACCATTCCTTCTCTCAGCTCTGAGCATTCTCTCTGGCCGTGTGAAAGACTGTCCCTTCTCACCTGACTGCTGGCCTCCCTGACTTTCTTCAAGTCCCAGCTCACATTCTACCTTTTCCAGGAAGACTTTCTTAGCCTCTCTTCATTTTAGTACCTTCTCTCTCAGTTATTTCCTACTTATCTTGTATATAGTTTGTATTTATCTATCTGTTTGCTTGTGGTTCCCCAATTAGATTGTGAACTTCTTAAGGGCAGGGACTGTCTTCTGCTTCTTTCTGTATCCTCAGTGCTTGGGACAATTCCTGGCACACAGTAGGTGTTAATAAATGTTTATGGAATGACTGATTCTTTATATCTGTAGATACACACATACATTTATATATGCTTGCTGTCTGCCCTGTTAAAAATAACATTCTTTGTACTCAAATCTGTAGTACTTCACATAAACACATGGTGAGCACTTAATAATGATTGATTGATTGATTGTTGCAGGCAGCACGTGAAGGGCTTTCTTGTCCTGTGTCATCGAGGGCACAGGGAGCCAAGGTAGTTTCTTAAGGAGTGGAATGACATGGTCAGACATGTGTGTTAATATTAGCCCTTTAGCAGTTATTTGGAAAATGGTTTTGAGGAAGATTGTTGGAGGCCATCCAGGACCACTGACCCTTTTGTAGATGAGGGATCAGAAGCCTAAAGAGGCTGGCATTTGCCCAAGGTCACATAGATATTAAATTGAAGAGCCCGGCCTTTAACCTGGGTCATGTGACTCCAAGATTTAACTCTGTGTTTACTGCTCCACACTGCCTTCCCCCTATCTTAATGTTCACCTTGTGTGTGAATTCCTTTTTGTGGATGGAGCCAGACCAAATTGTTGGACATCGTTTGTAAATGTATCTTGTTGCTTCTCACAAAATGGCGCCATTGTCAGTATCTTAGTTTGTTTGGGATACCCACTTTCTGTTTTCCCTGTAATGCTTGGCAGCCGCCATGGGTGATCTTTCCCAGCCTCCACCAGAGTAGAGTACTTCACAAAGGCGCTTGATCCATGAATGAATTTTGGAATCCAAACGGTTTGAGACAACTTAAAAATTTCCTGCTTTCTCTTTGCAGAACACATTGAATATAGCAAACAACAACTATTATTCTGTGGAAGTCGCAAATATCACAGCACAAGTCCAGTTTTCAAAAACTGTGATTGGAAAGGCACGATTAAATAATATCACCAGCATTGGACCGCTGGATATGAAACAGGTAAAGAGTGGGAGTGATGCTTTTTTAAATTTCTGAGTGACTCCTCACTCACTTTTTTTTAATGCATCAGAGTGTGTCAGATTGTCTTTAAAAGGCTTGGTTTTAAATTTCTCCAACAGCTTCTTTTAATCAGGAAAGGGTATCATGGAATTGAACATACAGAGATGGGGTGTTTTGGCTGTAGGAATTTGAAGAATTATTCTTTCAAAACTTACCATCACTTTAATCCATTTTTATATCATTTTTATCTTTCAGATTGATTACACAGTTCCTACCACTATAGCAGATGAAATGAGTTATATGTTGTAAGTTTCGATTCTTTTTTTAAATCAGTAGTATGAACATCTTTTAAAAACTGAGCTTTGATCTCATTCCTACGTGACAGTATTTTTGCCTACAAAATTTTATTTTAAAATTCTCCTCTGTTGCATTCTAAGCTTGAATTTACTTTTTGTAAACTACCCACCTTGATTTTTCTGTAGCAGAAGGTATTAGGAAAGCCCTGAATTCGTTAGCCGCAGAGAGAGGGCCGCCCCGGGAGTCCAAAGTCCCAGGGCTCGGCTCCCGCCTCTCCTCGTGTGGACTCTCAGTGCCTCGGAAAGCTGTCTAAGCTCATCTTCATCAGTGCAGGGAGTGTGCATAAAAGTCCCCATGGTGATGGGATCACAGCTCTAGAGGAACTGTTTGATGTGTGTTTGTACACATGGTTCCTTTAAAGAACCGAGCCATTGATGTATTCAGATGATGAAGACCCCTGAGTTAGGGTGGCTTGGTTAGTCAGTCTCCTGGGTATGTCACCATCCGGTTTGAGGGCCTCACAGGGAGAGGAGGGGGACCATCATTGATGCCTCTTCCTATGGCTTCTCTTTCACAGTGATTTCTGCAAGCTGATCTCCATCAAGGTCCACAACATCGTGGTCATGATGCAGTAAGTAGGTGTGGTTGCTCCCTGTCCAGGCTGGGTGACGTCACCTAGAGGGGACTAGATGACCTCAAAGTCCTTAACATTCCCTCAACACCCTGTGATCTTTGTGTTCCTTTCAGTGACAGAAATTATAGCTCCCCTAGGTCTTTCTTAGGGCTTTAGGACTCTCTGGCTGGAGCGCCAATCCCTGTGCAGCCATTCTGGTTGCAACGTCGCCAAGCTTGCCAGTCTGTGGTTAGGAGGTAGCTAGATTGTCCTTCATACTCACGCTTGTGAGAGGACCAGCCTGATTTGACTTACATAACTGGTATAGGCTCTGCCAGGGCACAATGCCTTATGCTTCAGTGGTCACCCAATTCGTTAGTGCCCCCTGAGCCACGTTTCCTAAAGCACAAGAAGTGACCCAGATTTCTTAAAGTGGGGTCACAGGCCTCACTGATGTGACTTCCCTTGCAAGGTTATTCCAAGGAAATTCCTGAAAATCATAAAATTGTGCTGTTAGTTTATCTTCCTCCAGAAATGAAGAGATACATTCTGTGGAAACTGAAAAACATCTGCTGAACAAATACTGGGCTAAAGAAGAAATCAGAAAAAATGATAGTAGAACATAAAAAGATAGATGATGATGATAACGACACATCAGGTTATGTGGGGTGTGCCCAAAACAGTTCTTCGAGCCGGACTTCTGTCCCTGAGTGGCCTGCCTTTACAGTAGAAAAGGACAAAAAGAATGGCTAGCTAAAGATGCAGAAAAGAGGGGGCAGCTAGGTGGTGCAGCGGACAGAGCACCGGCCCTGACGTCAGGAGGACCTGAGTTCAAATCCAGCCTCAGACACATAACACTCACTAGCTGTGTGACCCTAGGCGAGTCACTTAACCCTAATTGCCTAAAAAGAAGAAGAAGATGATGCAGAAAAGAAACAAATTACTAGCCCCTCAAATTTAGGTAGCTGGATTTACTGCCTCCATTTCTCTTTCACTAAGAGCACAAACAAGCAAAATATAAAATGAAAGAAGAAGACTTGAATTGATAGAAACAAGTTCTTCTTTTTAACAACCTTACAGTTTCTTTGTTGGGAGTCTGGTAGGAGAGTGTAGACAAGAAGTAGAGTTCTCTGTCCACATATTCTTAAAGCAGCGCTAAGGAGCTAGTAAGAGCACATTGTGAGTGTCAGTTGGGAGGCATTGCTCAGTGTTGGGTGGGGCCCTCTGGGGACTGTGGAGGGCACATTGACCAGCGTGATTGGCAAGGTCACATGGCAGAGAGAGAACAGAATCGTGCTGCACTCCTTCCATTTAAAGAATGTAGCAACAGGATCATTTGGTCTTGTTTTGTTTAATTGAAATGTGAAATATTTTGTCTACATTGTAGTTAAGCAAGCTTTTTGTGCATGGAACTTGGAACCTTATTTCCATTTATAACTTTGTTTCCATGGGGTACTGTTCTGAACAGCTGGTTTTAAAATAAGTAGCCAGTTCTGACCAGCACAGTTTGAGAAGGACGTTGATAAGGAGGTCCTGGCGATGGTTACCAAGATGGCAGCAGGCCTTGAGGATGTGCGAAGACAGGATTCTTGAGCCTGAAGAAGAAGAGACTTGGGATAGAGATGGGGGGTATCCTCAGGGATTGGGGACGTGCATGTGGAAGAGAAATAGATTTATTTTGGCTGGCTCCAGAGGGCAGAACTAGGGGCTGTGGATAGAATTGGTGGAGAGGTGAGGTCAGGCTCAGGAAAAACTTCCCAATCATTAAAGTTGTCCAGAAGTGTAATGGTTCCCCTCCTTGGAAGCCGTCGAGCAGAAACGGCTGCCCTTTGTAGGAGGGCCATGCTGGATGCCACTGAGGTCCCTCCCACCTCCAAATTCTGTGATTCTGTGGGTAGGACATTGAGAATGAGACATCCCCACTTGCAAGTTGGGGAATGCTTTAGTAAGACTTAGCATCCCTTGGGGATTTGGGGTTTTGACCTTTATTTCATATTTCTGGTTTTTTCCCCCATGCTTCATGTCTTTGAAGTTGGAATGAACCTTGAATTAAAAAAATAAGTAAGTTATAATCATTAAATATATTAAACAGGTTTTTGAAGAATTGCCAGAAGTTCAAATAAATCTGCTTTGTTAAAATTGTGCTGGCTCAGCAAGTGCCCCTCTTGATGAGAAGCTTTTGTGGAAATCGGACCTTGCTGGCCACTGGCCCTAAGGCTGAATTGTTAGCGCTTGGAGCAGGGTGGTTTCCATCGTGAGCATTCAGGTGACTGCCAAGCATAGGTACGTGTCCTTTTCTTTCTCATTCTTGTTTTTATTTTTAAAGAGTGACCGTGACAACTGCCTGCTTTGGGCACTCTGAGCAAACCTCCCAAGAGCTGTACCAGTATGTCGACTGTGGAAGAAACACCACCTACCACCTGGGCCAGTCGGAGTATCTGAACGTGCTGCAGCCGTCCCAGTAGACGTTCCGCAGCCCCTCAGCGGTCGCTGGCGAAGACCACCGAGTCACCTACCGCAGGCAGACCTCGAGTTCACTCTGTTGTCCTAGGGGTACAGTTAAAAATGTGTAGGCGTGCACTTGCTGAAACTTCTCTCTTGTGGTGTTGTATTTCCTAATAACCGACATTTAACGTAGTGAGCTAGGACTTGCCAGGCGCTCTCCATATATATTATTTGTGTCCTTTGGTCCTCACGACAACTCTGTGTGGTGATTACTGCAGGAACTTTTCGTCCCCATTTCACAGAGGAGGAAACTGAGTCTCAGAGACGTTCAGTGACCTTGCACAGGCACAGCTAAGAAGGATGGGAATGGTATTTAACCCAGAACTCTCCCCACTTCTAGGATCTCACTCTTTCTCTCTCTGAGACCCTGCCTGTTTCTACCAGAAACTCCTACGTGAAAGGCGACGGTTGAGCTTATAGCTTGGGAGCAATGTCACAGGGACCTGTGTTTCTGAACATTTTAAAATGCAAGTATCTCATCACAAATCAGTGTAAAGACACGATCCTGACATTTAAAACATTCTCATCAGGGAACTGGGGGTTTGAGGTCTGTTGTCACATGGAGGCATCAGCGAGGTCCCCAGTGGGGATCAGAAAGGGACGGTACAGATCAGCTGGTCTAGCCCCCTAACCTCGGGGTCACCAGCCTGAGGTCACCTAGGGAGCAGGTGGCTGCTAAGGCAGGGTTTCAGCCCGGGTCCTCCATCTCCCATGCCAGCTCACTTTCCACTCCTGAACTGGAGCTGTGAGGTGTTCTTTTTTTTTTTTTTTTTTTTTTTAGCTTTTTGTATATTATGTTAAGCCAATTGATATTTTGACAAATTTGTAAGCCAAGATAATTTTTGCCCAATTCTCAGTCTAAAGTTCTGTGTGGCCCCTAGGACAAATAATCAGGTTCATCAGTGTCTATTCCCATTTTTGGTTGAGATTTTGCAGGATTTGTGTGATTTTAAGGCATCAACATAATCAATAATCCACCGTACCAAGCTGTAAATGATCGAGCTGGGCATGACATTTATATGATTTTCTTAGAGCTCCAGTCCCGCTTTATCAGTAAAGAACTAAGTCAGCTAATTATGAAGTTGGTTGTCGTGGGGCACCTGTGAAATGTGGGTGACGTGCAAAAAAGAGAGGACGCAAGCTCAGCTCTTTGACGTGTGTCAGTCTGGCCTCATGGGAAGGCCTTAGAAAAATCCTGGCTTCTGCATCCACGTTTACCTCAAGGGCATTTGGAGTCTGTTGTATAACAGAAAAGAATGTCACTGTGGTCCGCATGCATGAGGGAGTTCTGCATGTTATTAAACCGTTGGAATCAGTCTTTTGTTTTAAAAGTAATTAAGCGTCAGACTACGTCTTAGCTCATTTGACTGAGGAGTCCCTTTTTGCTTTTCTGTTTCTAATCTGAACCGACCCAAGCCCTCTTCTCTTGCTCCCGCACTCTCATCCATTCACATTCAGAGATGCTCTGACTGGTTGTGTTTTCTTTTGATTTCTGCAAGTCAGGCTTCTCCCTCAGTGAGACCCCTGATTGTCGATGCTGAGCATCTTCCTGGGCGAGGTGCCGAGGGGATGCCCCAGACGGGACTCGGGGTCCCCCTGAAGAGTGCCCGGCCTCCTTACGGAGCGTCACAGTCCCTGACAATTCCGCACGGCACTTTACCTCCCTCTGTCTCTGTCTGGTCCTCATGACTGCCCTTGTAATGGCGCCTCCTGGTGGCCTGAAGGATGAGGAATCTGACCTTCGGTGGGGCTCAGAGGCAGCAAGGTGGAGGGGGGGCTTTGAACCCAGAGCTCCCTCAAGTCTTATCTTTGAGACTCCCGTTGAAAGGCTTAAAGCATCGAATACATCTCGCCCTATTACTGTTCTCTTCCTCTGGTTTTGGTGGCTGGGCATGAAAAGGCTTGGCTGGGTTTTCTGCCTGTTAGGTCTTTAACATAACACTTCCTTTTTACTGTGGCGTGAAACCCCTTCACGGGTGGCCAAGTCCAGTCTCCTCCGTTTTTGCTCCCTGGGCCTCGGGTATGTTGAGCACTGTTCTTGAAATCTCTTCCCTGGTTGGTCCCTTCAGCCCAGTCTGTTGTATCTCCCTGAGTCCTCGTTAGCCTGGAAGCTGTCTTTTTACTCCGCTCACCCACAATTCTGAAGCGACCTTGGAACCCTGACCCTTCTCCTGAATTCGCCCCAAAGTCACCGTTCGTAGCAGGAGCCGCTTAGATCCGCCAGGTTCAAAACCTTGGCGTTCTCTTCAGGCCAGGTGCTCCCTTCTCCACCCCTCGCCAAGGCGTGCCGAGCCCTCCGCTCTGCTTAGCTCTCCCTCTTCTGTGCATTGGCCACCGCCCTGTTCTACCCTGTCCCCTCCTCCTCCTCCTCTTCTCCGAGGCACTTCATCACATCATAGCCATCACCTCCCGTGGGAGACCGTCGCGGATTCATGCTTGCCTCCCTGTGACTAGCTCTCCCGTGGGCCCCGAAGCACAGGTTTCCTTTGTAAACTCACTGCCCTGCCCTCCTGATTGCGTCGTTTTGCACAAGTTCTCAGTTGTAGCTTCTGTGTACATGCATGTGTGTGCGTGTGTCGCATGTGCGCGTGCATGTGTGTATTCCTAGCCACCTCATTGCTCTCGACGAGCTTACGGTGGCTCTCCTTGAACCTGGCTAGCTCCCACTGTCACGCACACACGTCACTTAACTTGGTCTGTGGTTTGCACACAGGCATCGGTCCAGTGTTGACTGACCAAACCGGGGTCTATGCATGGGCATAGAGGCGTAATTAAGAAAATCGCAAAGCTTCAGCATTGAGGTTGGTTGGTTTGTTTCTACTTTTCAATCATAGACGTGCATTTCACTTGATATCAGTGGTTCTGAAGTTGGGAGGAAAAGAAAACATCTCAGAAATCGTGAAAGATACTGAATGTGATCCCTCTCAAAGAGGGTCACTGAGCTTCCGAGAGGCTTGTCAGTGGTGTAGGATGGCCGTGTAAAGCCTGAGCAAATCCTGTTCCCTTCTCTTCCGCTCACGTGATGACGATGTTCAGGTGGAGTTTGTTTCTTGGTCATGAGTAAACATGTACTTTCGGTTCTTACATTGTGAGGTCCCTCCCCTCTCGGCTGTCTCTTCACCATATCCACACGATCTCCTAATGAATTACAAGTCACTGGGAGCGGCCTGGGGGCCCCTGCTCTGGTAAAGCTCCTGTACCCTTGCGGGGTCTGGCAGGAGCTTTGGAGCTCTGGGTCTTCCTTGGGATTTGTTCTTTTATCGCTAAAAGATACTCTGGATTCCTTCTGGATGTGAGATGGTGGGAGCATTTCAACATTCATAGTGTTTCACTATAAAGGAAAGTCAGGAGATATCTATAATCTGACTCAGAAATTAGTGATTTCTTGAGATTAGTAGTGACTGATAGAAGTTTATACTTACTTATTTAATGTTTAACATTTTCTGATCATTCCCCACTCCTGAGTAAGGTTTCCAGCATCTCTAAGTAAGCATTAGATGATATTGAAAACTGACCTGGAAGTGGAGGATTAAGTGATGTAGAAGTAAGTCCAGTGTCCACTAATTATTTTATTAGTAACATTATGGTAGAAAATGTCAAAATAAACACCCTTTACTGACACCAGAGATTCCCACACTTATTTGGCCTACCACTCCCATTTCCAAAAAAAAAAAAAATTACTCAGCACCCCCTTGGAAATCTACTTTTTTTAACCCTTTAAGGTTTTGTAAAAATTTGCATCATTTAAAAAAAAAATGAGATATATTTTTAAATGATGCATCTTAAATTTAATAATTTACTGTCAATTTTGGGTTTTTTTTCCTGCATTGAAATTTTGATTCCGTATTGTCCGGGGTCTCTACACCCGGACCATCGCTTGGATACTTACCCTTCCCGGTCTTTGGACGTCTCCAGCCCCTCCGAGGGTGGAGGGGAATAACTAGACAGAACACCCGAGCTGGCAGCTGCACACGATTTATTGGTTACATGCTCTCCTGCCTCCCATGGTCCCGACCCTGGCCTCGACCTCGACTCTGACTCCAACTCCGAAGACTCCCAGACACCCCCGGGTCCCGCTCTTATACTCGCCCTAGCTCCTCCCATGTTCCTCTCCTTGGGTGGAGCCAGCGTCTGTTACTGAGGCGTTCCCAGTACCCCGGAAGGGGCAGGTTCGCACCTCCAGGTGTCTCACTACCCTCACAGGAGGCCACGGTCCAGAGCTGGGCCCTAACAACCCCCCCCCTTTTTGTTTACAGAGGGGAGGTCCCTATGGCAGGGTGGTCCCTCGGGGTCTGGATAAGGGCATGGAGATCGGCCTTGGCGTCGAGGATAGCGCGGCGCAGCATAGAACAAATGCAGCACAGCAGGCAGGGCAGGAAAAGGCAGAGGAAGATGAGGAAAGCCATGGGACCCAGGAAGGCGGTGAGCCATTGGAAGCTCACGAGGTTCTCAAGCCA
>NW_020954577.1:18230163-18428677 GCF_900497805.2 Vombatus ursinus | reverse complement strand
TCACTACCCTCACAGGAGGCCACGGTCCAGAGCTGGGCCCTAACAACTCCCCCTTTTAGTTTACAGAGGGGAGGTCCCTATGGTAGGGTGGTCCTTCGGGGTCTGGATAAGGCACGGAGATCGGCCTTGGCGTCGAGGATAGCGCAGCACAGCATAGAACAAATGCAGCGCAGCAGGCAGGGCAGGAAAAGGCAGAGGAGGATGAGGAAAGCCAAGGGCCCCAGGAAGGCGGTGAGCCATTGGAAGCTCACGAGGTTCTCAAGCCACCTGGTCAAATCCAAGGCCTCCTTGGCACATTCCTCCTCAAAGTGTGCGGAGATGTTGTGCATTTCTCTCAGGAAAATGGAGAGCTGCTGTACGTCGCTGGAGGCGTTTTCGGCAAGAAGCATTGTTTGTTCTTGCAGTTCTTATATGCCTCAATAGCAAGGTTGACAAGTCCTAGGACGTCCCCCAGCCCAAAATCTCGACAGGAGCGTGAGAGAGGTGTCTCAGGGGGTCGTCTTGCTAGCCTTTTCCAAAGTTCGTCAGTGGGCAAGAAGGCGAATGGCTCCGCTTTGACAGGCAAGAGGTGATATGGGGGTCGTCACACCAAGAACACCATGTACTCGCTATGGTTCTGCCTCAAAGTGTCCGTAAGGATGGGTTTTTCGCAGGTGATGTTGTACCATCTACTGTGTGTGGCTGTCGTCTGTTGGAGTAGCCCCGTCAGCAGGAGGGTGAGGAACACTTGGCCTGCGTGCCCCCGTTTCCGGTCCGCTCTCGGCAGCCTGCTTCCTCTCCGCTCTCAGCCGTCTGCTTCCTTGGCTTCCGCGCTTCTGCTTCCTTTCTTTCCGCTTCTTGGATCTCTGCAGTCCGTCTGGTGGGGACCCAGATGCCTCGTCCCTCTGTTTCACCATCTGGTAGAACACACAAATGACCCTGCCCCCTCACTGTGACAGTACCTGGACCCTGCCACTGACCCTCTGGGTTTTTCCACATCACCCGTGCTCCTGTTAAGCAGGTGTTTGGGGATGCTTGATGTGGTTGATTGGCGTATTTATGGTGTGGTTTGTGGCTTATGGGTACCTTAGTCCCTGCATAAAAGCGCAGAGCCGGGGTGGTGTGGTCATCCCTGAACTGCAGGAAGTTATGGGTGTAGATGGCCTGTGCCAGCTGTCCCTGCATAAGGCGACCGCCAACTCCCCCTTTTTGTTTAAGAAGGAGAGTTTGCAGGGTGCGGTTGGCCCTTTCAACGATGGCCTGGCCAGTGGGGTTATAGGGGATGCCAGTAACGTGAGTGATAGCAAATTCCTGGCAGAACAGCGCAAAGGCCCGTGAAGTGTATGCGGGCCCATTGTCGGTTTTTATGGCGCTGGGAACCCCACAATGTGCAAAACCGCAGAGAAGATGGGCGGTCACATGGCGGGCTGCTTCACCGGGCTGTACGGTCTCAAAGACAAAGCCCGAGTAGGTGTGTATAGAGACATGTATGAGGGCGCGGCCAAGGTGGGTGACGTCCATTTGCCACAGCGCGTTAGGCTTATCCCCCCGAGGGTTGACGGCTACGTCCCTCGGAGAAGGACGGAAAGGGGCACACCCAACGCACTATTTTACTATCTGCCGTGCTTCCTCCTTAGTAAGGCCATACAGGTGACGTAAAGACCGGGCGGATAAGTGGTATTTCGCATGTGTGTTATGGGCCTCGGTCTGCAAAGGGCATAATAAAAGCACGATCTGCCATGTCATTGCCCTGGAAAATAGGGCCGATGGTAGACGTGTGGGAACGAACATGCAACACATAGATAGGAAAGGGACGACAAAACGAGAGCTTGGACTGTCGCTAGCTGAGAAGAGATAGGACTAGAACGGGCGTTGATGAGTGCGTTAGGGAGGTCGCGAAGCGCATTGGCACAGTAAAGGCTGTCAGTTATAAGGTTAAAGGGTTCGAGCGGTAGAAGCTTCAGAGCCATGGTGATAGCAAAAAGCTTGCTCCTCTGTGCAGAGGAGTAATCGGTATCGTAGACCTGTAGGATGCGCTTCTCAGGGATGTATACAGCAGCTCGCTGAGCCTTCGTAGCATCCGAGAAGACGTTTGGACCATCAACGGGTTCTGTGGTGATAGAGCGGTGAGGAGGGCGTAAAGAGAGCGCCTCCCAACCACGAAGCACAGGAGGTAGTGGAAGAGAGATAAGCTCACAGGTGGTGAGAATGGCTGCTCACTCCAGGCTGGAGTCTGTGAAGTAGCATAGCGAAGCTTCTGAAGCAGGTATATTGAGAAATGGGTAGCAGCCAAAGATCTGCACACAGCCATCCATAAGGGTTATAAGAAATTGTGCCAACAGGTGGTGCTTGTCAGGGAGACTCCTTTTGCTCCTTTCGGCGTAAAGCCACTCTAGGACCCCATGCTTCTGATACAGGCAACCAATGTAAGTGGCGTTAGATAGAACCACTGCGTAAATCGGTTCTGTCCTGTCAACCTGCACTGTGGTGGCGGTACACCTCTGTAAGATACTTTTTATGGCCTGTCTTGCGGCCAGGGTCTACTGCCGGGGAGAAGTGAGCGAGGAGTCTCCTTTTAGAATGTCATATAGGGGATACATGTCCGAATCAGGGATAGGCACAGTGGATCGCATCCATTGTATAGACCCTATCAATTTTTGGAAGTCATTAAGGGTAGTACATTTCTTTAGGTCTACCGGTGCCCGACGGGAAATACGGCCGTTATGAAGTGTATGGCCAAGGTATTGAAAGGGATTGGCATCCTGGATTTTATGGGGGGCCACCTGGAGACCCTGAGACTGCAAAGCGTCTAGAATGTCTTTGGTCAGGTTCTCAAGGGTGTTGGGGTCTTGTGTGGCCATAAGGATGTCGTCCATGTAATGGAGGATGATTGCTGTGGGGTATTTTTTCCACAAGGGCTGCAATATAGCAGCAATGAAGGCTTGGCATATGGTTGGACTGTTTGCCATGCCCTGCGGTAGGACCGTAAATTGGTATCTTAAAGATGGGCTCTGGAAATTGAGGGAATGGTAAAAGCGAATTTCTCTCTATCCTCAGGATGTAGGGGAATACTATAGAAACAATCTTTGATATCAATGATCTTAATGAACGATCCCTTTGGGATGAATGAGGGCGTAGGTAGCCCCGTTTGCAGGGGGCCCATGGGGACCATGCATTTGTTCACCGCCCTCAAATCGATGAGCATTCTCCAAGTTCCTGCTTTCTTTTTTATTACAAATATAGGAGAATTGTAGGGGCTGGTTGTGAGTTCTATTCTTTGCTGAGCCAGTAGCTCATTAACAATGTCCTGCAGAGCGGTGAGCTTTTCTACCGATAGGGGCCACTGCTCAACCCACACAGGTGAGTGGGTTTTCCAGTTTATTTTACAGCTCACCATGGCGGTGACCCTGAGTAGTTTGTTGCCAGATGTTCGGGAGTTGTAAGATATAGGTGCAGCTGTTCTAACAGGTCTCTTCCCCACAAAGCGGAACTTAAGCCAGAGATCCGCAGGGGTTGGAGAAAACCTTCCTGATTCTCATATCGCCAGGATAGACGGCGCTCTGCTTTCTGGGCTTGTTGGTGGCCGCCCACACTGAGTACGGGGGTGGAGAATTGTTGCACAGGCCAGGACGAGTCCCATTGGGTGACATCTACAACTGACACATCGTCCCCAGTATCTATCACGCCCCTCACTGGCCATCCCTCTACTTCTGTAATTAACATGGGATGTTGTCGCCCCACCTCAGAACACCAATTGACTTGAGGGATGTATTGCCTCTCTCCCTGGGAAAGGGGTATACCTCTGCCGACCGCTTGTCCCGGTGTTAAGGGGACAGGGTAACTATGAGAGTTGGTAAGATAAATGGTGGTGCCTCCCGGGGGGAGCACTTGGGTGTGAGTTATGCAAGGAGAATAGCCTGAAGGGCCTACTACCAAGAGAGGGTAAGAGGCGGCGGGGATCTCGATTGGACTTGTAGTCTAAGGTTGATAACATCCTCTTTCCCCTTCCCGCCTACTAATGGCCGGGCAGAGCAGGTTAGGACCTCAGTTGTTGGAGTTCCTGCTGGTATGCCTGCTGGAAGTTGGAGGGAGGAACCTGCGGACCCGCCCCGTTTACGGGGTTCACCTCGACAGGGAAAACCTTCATTCCGGGGCCCCCACGGGGAGGGCCCCGCTTCCCGTTTCCCGACCCGATGTTGGTTCCCTTTTGTCTACAGTATTTTGCTATGTGGCCGGCCTTTCCACAGTAGAAGCATGTAGGCCGGCTGTTTGGGCTTCTTTTGGCAAGTCTACACTGGGCTTTAAAGTGACCTGCCTTCCCACAATTGTAACAAACCTTGGAATTCCTCTGGCCTTGCATGCCTTGCGAGATGCCTTGCACAATAGCCATAGCCATAGCCTGATATTCCCTGTTTTTGGAGGGGGTTTCCAAGAGCCTCTCTACCAGCTCTTCCAAAGTAGGAGAAGGGCATAAGCCTGCGAGGGCCGAGAGATATTCTGGTCTTAGGCCTTCCTTCACCAGTTGGGGTATGAGTATAGTCGCTCCTGGGGAGTGGCCCAGGATGCGTTGCACAAGGAGTTGGACTCTGCTAACAAAATCAGTGGGATTCTCATTCGGGCATTGTTTAAGCCCCACTAGTTTTTCCCTTTCCGATCCCTGGGTTTCTATCTTCCCGAATGCCCATAGGTGGCATTCTTGTATTGCAGCGAATACTTGAGGGTCCTAAAGGACCTGGTCTCTTGGCTTTTTCCATCTACCTGTACCTGTGATCATCTCTATACCTTCCTCTGTATTGACTACATTTTTCTCTTCTACCCAAGTTTCTGCCTCCCGCTTGACTAAGGCAGATAGTGCTACTGCTTGTCCTGGGGAGAGAACCGCGCCGGTGACTTCTCTCCAATCATATGGAGTCCACGGCCAAGTAGCTGTGGCATTAGCCAGCAAATGTTTTACATAGGGTGAGGAGGGGCCGTATTTCGAGATGGCATCCTTCAGCTCCTTCAACAGCTTAAAGGGAACTGGTTTGTGGTGCCGGGCGCTGTTCCCCCCAGGCCCATCATCCACAAGGACAGGATATAACGAAGGCTTTCGGTCCAAATCATCCCAGCTAATATCTTCCCCTTCCTCAATAGCTGCCTTCAAACTGCGTGTTAACATGCTCTCTGGCTGAGGTTGCTGTTGGGGACCGAAGGAGAGGCGTGGGGAGGGACGCGAGCCAGGCCCCAAGGACATCGCTGCAAAGGCAACACAGGAGCCCTCCCCCGGATCCTCCTCCTCCATGTAACTGGAGTCGAAACTCACCCTTTTTTCTGGACCTTGAGCAGGGCGGTTCCCACTCCCTCTTTTATTTCTGTGCTGCGTAGGACCAAATTCTTTCTCTGTACTTCTCCCTGTACTTTTCCCAGCTTGCTTTGCTCTCACTTCCTCTTTCTTGTTTGCCACTTCGGCTTCTTCTCCCTCCGCGCCATCTTTTTGAGTCTCTCGCAATTCACCCCAGGGGTAGAGTGGGGGTGGCGCCCGTGGCTGCACAGTGGCTCTCCCACCTGGGTGCTATTATGCTCAGTGAAAGAGGGTCGCGAAGCTCCTCGTAACAGCGTTTGTATGATAGAGTAAAAGGTGAAATCCTGATCAGTCAGGACACTGGGGTTAGTTCTTTCATAGGAGGTCATTTGTCTACCTACTATACCCCAGTTCTCTTTTGAAATCCCTGAATGTTCTAGCCACGGGGAGATTTCCCAGATCTTTCCTAGAAAGCCGCGGCATTGTTTTATATGGGGTTTTATGTGCTGCTGCTTACACAGCTTGTAAAGCTGGCAGGCAAGCACTGCCTTGTCCTCGGGCTTGATCAGGGGAACACTATACCCCTGACCCATACTTCCTCCTCCCAGGCTAGTCCTGAGGCTGTCTAGTTCTTCTCCTTCGTAAAGGAGGCCAAGCGGCTTTCCCTAGCGTCAAGTCCCTTTGGTCCCTGTTCGGGCGCCAGCTGTCCGGGGTCTCTACACCCGGACCGTCGCTTGGATACTTACCCTTCCCGGTCTTCGGACGTCTCCAGCCCCTCCGAGGGTGGAGGGGAATAACTAGACAGAACACCCGAGCTGGCAGCTGCACTCAATTTATTGGTTACATGCTCTCCTGCCTCCCATGGTCCCGACCCTGGCCTCGACCTCGACTCCGACTCCGACTCCAACGACTCCCAGACACCCCCGGGTCCCGCTCTTATACTCGCCCTAGCTCCTCCCATGTTCCTCCCTGTGGGTGGAGCCAGCATCTATTTCTGAGGCATTCCCAGTACCCCGGAAGGGGCAGGTTCGCACCTCCAGGCTTCTCACTACCCTCACAGGAGGCCACGGTCCAGAGCTGGGCCCTAACACCGTATGATAACCGTGTTTTATTAACCGTATTTTTGATAACCGTATAATATCGTTTTGTAAACAAGTCATTTTACACACACATATTCCTGCCGACGCGTGCTGAACTTCCCCAGAATGCATGACAAGCTCACCTGCCAACCCTTGCTTGTTAAGACCTGACAGCAAACTTGACCACTGATTAGTTATAACTTGCATTTTGTGTGTTTATTAGGAAAATAACGTAATCACTACGACTTTAACTCTGTTATACAACAGATGAAACCTATACGGAAGGTTTTTCAGTTTTCTTATGCTCCCGCTGCCCCCTTATTTTTATTCAATGCCCTGCAGTTGCACCCAAGCCTTCTACCACCCCTTCCCATTGTTCCAACACCCCCCAGGGGGTGTCATCACCCACTTTAGGATTGACCCTCAATAGGCTGGACAATAAAATGAGGTGGTTAGATAAATAAGCAGCACCTTCGTTCAAAAAAGCACTTTGAAAAGTGTTTACAACTATGATTTTATTTTTGTGGTATCCCTTTTATAAGCCATTTACATTTTGGTCCTTGGCTAATGTGATGAGGATTCCTTATGGATATTTGTGAAAATGCACATGACATGTCACATTCATAAGAAACATGAGTATCTGCCGAGTGATTCCTGCTCTCCAGTGGGATGTTTGGAAATGCATCTGTCATCCTGGGCCTCTCTTGGGGAGCAGTGTGATGTCATAGCCCCTGCTGTGGGCTGCACCCTCCTCGTGCAGAGGGAGGCCTGCCTGCCATCAGCACAGTGCCTTGAGTGGAGAAAAGAGCCATCCTGGGCCAGGCTGGTGACAGACGTGGGGCCGGGGCACCCTCTTCCTCCCCACAAATACAGACGCCCCCCTATCCATAATAGGTTGGGTAAAGAGCTTGAGTGGTGAATAATCGGTGGAGGAGGTCGTGGGGAGCTGAGCTTTGTTAAACACATGGGAAGGCTTCATTGGTGCAGTCATGGTGGGCGTCAATCGGAGGCCCACGGCCCACGGGATGCGTCTCTAGTAGCCTCTGGGGTTCTCATCCATCCCCTCCTCCTCCACATTATTTCAGAGCAGCAGGTTTTGCTATTCTAATAATAACTAGTGAAATTGCTTTTTTTTTTTCTTCTCCAGAAAACTTAGTTCTGGAAATAAACATGAATTCCACATTGTGATTACATCTTTTAGGAAGACAGTGGTACCTTGGTACATGAAGTTCCATTAAAATCTATCTTCTCACAGTACAGTGAGGAACAGTTTAGGAAACTTTTCTAGTGTGAAAGCTTTGCATTTGTGGGGGACTTGGCCTTCCTTACATGGAGTCTCAATAAATAGATTTTAGCAGGGACCGTGGGGTAATTTAAATATGCACTTCAAATTCTTTGGCTGTTTCATGATCCAGTAGAGCTTTTCATATTTTGAAAACATTTTAACTTGATTAAAAAAAAAATCAAGATCTGTCAATATCAAATTAATGTTTTTGTTTTGCCTTTTTCTAGCTTAAAAGATGTATTTTTGGTAGGAAAACTTTAAAATACATTCACAGTATTCATCTTCATAATCTTCATTAAATATTAAAATAGAATAGTCTTTTATATGTAACATGAATTGAATATAAGGATTTTAGATTATGAGCAAATAGGTTATCAGCAGACTATCAAGTTAATGTATATTCATTTTTACTGCTGCATACTTAACTTCACTGAGGCAACAAGTGCTTTGCTTAAAGAGTTCTTTTATCTAAGGAATTCAGTGGATAATTTATTACTTTCATTTCTTTTTCCTAAATACAGTTACTGAATTTAAAACATTATTATTCTTGAATCAAGTTTGACTGGAAGAAAAATGTTTCTAAATTATTGGGAGGATTGTTTAAAAGTGTTTAAAACCCTTCTGTGTTTTTAGCGTTTGAAATAACGCATTAAAATAAATATATTTGCAAATTTTAAAAATTGGAGTTCTGTGTCCCAGATGAACATTCGATTTTTTATAAGTTTATTTTTTTTTCCTATTAGTCAAAATCCATTTTGTAGTGGCTGAGTCAGTTATATTTTCGTGTGTGCACAGAGAGCACAAATCTAAAATGATTTTTTTCAGCCTATACCCTGATTGTTGATTAGTGAAACTTTAACGTCCTTCTTTTAGATGGTATGTGAGTTACTGATGTAGTTTTTTTAATAGAGAAGGTAGAACCCCATCCCTGCGCTCTTTGCCAAGTGGTTTACACTGACTTCATCACGCTTTGTCCTTCTGTGTTTTATGTTTAGCACAACCCCTAAAGCAAAGATCATGGCTCTGTGTCTGCTATACAAGACCTCATTAGAGTTCATTAGCTTCAGGACTGTATATAAATTAATGCAGAAAGTATCTGGTAAGATTTTAATAGTAAAATATAACTTCTAAGAAGGGAAATTGCCACCTTCTGTGTATTACATTAATTGAAATGTGTTTAAGGAATAAATTTATAGCATATTTTAGTAAAAGAACAAAAAAAGGATGAGTATTGGGCCAATGGCCTAGAGACAATACTATTTACTACCATGTAGATGATCTGAGTTCAAACTCTCTTCCCCAGAATTGTAAAAAGCCTCGAAGTCTGGGAGCTATTGTCTCTCTCCTGTCATTGGGAGATCCTTAGTGCAATGTCAGACTTGAGTTATTGCTGAAGTAGTTGAACACATGGATTCTAAATGATGGATTATTTTTGGATAAGGAATTTTGGTTTTTGTGACCCATTTGGATTATAAATCTTACAAATTTTGGAATATGCCTTATGGACAACCTTTCAGAGGTAGACTAAGATTATTTAATAGTTTTTAAAGAGTGAACCTCAGTGCATATGGTGTACTGGACTCCATCTGCTCAGTAACTTCTTGAGTTAGGGGTAGCAGTGCTAGTTGGGTTCTAATCTTTTCTTTCATGGCAAGTGAAGAACAGAACCTAGAACTTGGGTATGTTGGGCACTTTTTGTTTGTGTTAACATTCATCGGGGATTTTAGTGACACACTGAGCTCTTCAATGAAAGCGTTTATGTGTGAGCTTAACCATTGTTGCAATTCACCGAATCAGATATGCAGATCGTACTTAATAAAAACATAGAAATGAGGAAAAGTAGAACTATTTTTGTAATTAAAACGTGTAACTGTTGCTCTTGTAACTATGTGTGTCAAACTAAAATCTGTAATTTGTTAACTAAGCATGAAAAATAAAATTTCTTCCTGTCAAAGTGCGTTTGAATATGCATTTTGGGTTCATTAGAATCAAATAATCTAAGGTTGCATGGATCCCCTAGCCTTAAAATTCTCAGCAAGGAACATTTTTTGTGTGGTTCCTCAGTCACTAAAAAAGTGGATTATTAAAAATAATAATATTTAAAGATATCCGGATTCTGCTGCGGGGAGGGCTGTGCCGATTTTTAATTAAAATATATTTTAGATGTCTTTGGCGTCCTAGAATTAGGCATCAGTATTGTATATAAAAATGATCAAAATCCTATGATATTGGACTGCCTGTGTTTATAAACAGTTTGCTAAAAATTCATTAACCAGTCCCTATGTTGTGTGTTTCTATTTAACCTTCTGTTACCAATTTTAATTATTTGGGAATGAATTCTGTTAATCAAATAGTTCTGTATAATCTAATGATTAGAGTAATTATGAAATAAAACCTCAGATTTACCAAAAGGAAAAATACAGTTCATCAGTTTTAATTGTTCTGTACACATTCAGTTAGGACATTCTCTGCCATGTGGTGTGTGTGCCCTTACAAAACTGATAGCAGCTACACATGCATTGTGATTGTCATCATTTGGCTTGATTAGAAATACTGCTTTACGACATGTTGGCGTTCTCCGTCCTCGACCTCTCCGCCCAGTCATGGGAGTTGTTCTCTGGTGGGATTCTTGTTCATGGCCTCCCTCGTGTCCTCCCCAGTGCCCCGGGCTGGCTCATGGGTCTAGGTGGAGAATCCACGTGGACAGAGTTCTCGTTTGTCATGCATCTCTTTGGTGCCCTGGGTGATGTGTTCTGACTGTGTTGCAGCCTCTCTGTTTTCAACAAGTCTTCATGGCCATTTGGTCATTGGTTTACTTATTAATCACTTGGCTTACTAATCACTTGTGTGCAAGGCGCAAGCCCTGTACTCAAGTATCCTGAACATCTTGTATTCAGGGTGTTTCCCTAGATTGGGATAAATTAAGAAAGTTTATGTCATCTCCTCCACTCGAGTCCTGTGATGCCTCAGTGTAGGTGTGGAAGTGAAATTAGCTTCTCTGGCAGCTCTTGCCATTGGGAAAAAGCTACTGCCTGATGAGGTCATAGGTGGAGCTTCCTGGGCATCAACAGACAAAGACTGAACGACCATTTGTTAGGGATATTTATTTGAAGATTCTTTTTCAAGTACAGGTTGGATGAGATATTCTCAGAGGTCCCTTCCACCTCAGAGACTATGTGGTCTGTATAGGCCTACACCAGACTTTAGCACACCTAGATGACATTAATTGGTGCCCATCTGCCCTGATGGATCATCGAGTACTTTCTAAACCCAAGACTATTTCAGAGAGAGAACCTCTCCCAAGTTGGGACTCCTAGTTCCTGTAGTCACGGTCTGAGTAGGGTTCAGTTCATGGACTTTAAGGGAGATTCTAGGGAGCTTGGAGACATGGTGTCTGATGAAGTCTGCACCCATATACTGGCAGTTCGTGGCTGCCTTTTCATTTGGTTGTGGGCAAGTCTTGTATCTGAGTTATCCCATGGGTGCTCCTGTTACCCTAGAAGGGCCTGGGAACCTTCCTTAGCCTTGGAGTCTAAGTGATCCTCAAGACCAGGCCTGTATGTCCAGATCCTTGAGTATCCTACTACAGATGTGCCTGAGGCTAGGGGATGGGGCATGCATACAGCATGTCTCAAAAGGGTTACACAGAAGTGGTCACAGGCTTGTGGAGCAGGAAGAGAGGCTGTGACTGATGGACATGCGCTCATTTGCTACCTCTTGGATCTACTTTGGTTGTAGTGAACCTCCTCTGATTTCTGGGGCTCACTGGTTCCCAGTTGTTGCCTCCCTCTAGAGTGGTCTGGAGGCCTTCTTTGACCTCCGCTTCACTTCTTCTCTCCAAGGACCCAGACTGTCTCTGCTTCCCTCACCACAATTTTCTTAACCTGTCTTGCGTGTGAACCACAGTGGTGCCTCCGTGAAGCCTGTGGGCCTCTTCTCAAAGTCTTTTAAAATGCAGACATTACAAAGGAAACAGCATGTTGAAGGAGTTGTCAGAATATTAAAACCAGTAAGTTTATGGTCGCCAGGTGTAGGACCCTTATCTTGCACGATACTCGGGAGCCATTCCAGCTTCAGAGAGGCTCATCACCAGATAAGTGACTGTGTAGCAATTGGTGAAACTGCTAAGGGGGAGAGAGGCAGGGAGGCCCCAGGCCTTTGTTTCCAACATTTGCCAGTGCTGTGCCCCAGTCCCCCCTCAGATTCAGCCTTGCCAGCGCTCTGCCTTCCCCCACCCTCCAAAATCGGAAACAGCCTGCCTGAGTCTTCTAGCATCAGCTAACTTCCCTCCGCCTCCCCCTTTCCACATCCATTCGGTGGCCAAGTCCTGTTAATGTTCCTCGCACTGAGGTCCTCTCAGCCCTCCCAAAGCAACTGTCCTCGTTCAGATGCTCAGCTCTTCTCACCCAGATTCTTCTAATAGCCACCAGATGTTCCCGTGGGAGCTGACTGGCTCTTGGCATCTGTAGTTCAGAGGATAAGCATTACCTTCCCAGCTTTGAGAGGCATTTGGGACCGTCGGGATGTTCGAGCCAGAAGATGGAGTCGTCCGTCAGACTGGGAGGAAAGAGGAGGAACGGCAGCAGTGGGGTCCCGTGCCCCAGCCCTAGCCTAGAGCCCCCCAAAACTGAGCCGGAAAGAACTGGCAGCTTAGGAGCAGTGAGCAAAGGGAGGAAGAAGGCAGGTAGAGTCCATGGGAGAGACCGAGGAAGGACGTCGGCCCCGCGGCGTCACAGAACAAGAGTTAGGTGAAGCCTTCCTTAAGACTTGGGCCGGGTTCTCAGCTTCTCCCTCTCTCTTCCTCTAGAGCCATTTGTCTTAGGTCTTCCTCTTTGGGGTTCCAGCTCCCTGAGATCAGAGGTTGTTTTGTAGCTCCCATTATAACCCCAACACCATGCACCACCTGCTGTGTATGACATCCCAGAGAGCCAGCTCTGGCCGCTGACAGGGGACTTGCCCAAGGTCATCCAATTGGGTCTTTATGACTCCAAGGCCAGCTCCTGCCCACAGGGCCCCAAGTGCCTTTTGAGACTAGAAAGTAGGATCCTCGAAAGTGAAAGAAACATGACATTCCCTTGTAAGGAAGCGGTAGGATTCAGAGAACTGGATGGCCCTGCCTCTTTTGTCTAGATGTCGCCAGAATTAAAAATACAGAGAGAAAAATAGGGGATCAAAGATCGCATATCTTTTGAGGAAAAAAATAAACCAGACTAAGAGACACAATAAATCATTTTTATAAGAGGCGTGCCTGGTGCGGGAATTGGGAGGAGGGGAAGGGGAGAGAGGAGTGGGGCAGGAGGATGGACCTCAGGTAGAATTAGTCTTGAAATGTCTAGTCGACCTGGAGTCTACCATGATTGAGAGCTCAAGGAACCTCAGATGGACAGCCTGCAATTCAAAAGCCCTCAATCTTAGAGAATCTCAATTTCAAGAGACAAGGAGATTACTTAGTCCAATTCATAACTGAAAACGAGTCCGCAGCTTCCCCAGCAAACTTTCAGTACAGCCTTTGCTTAAAGACTCTCCCAGCGGGAGAGAAGCTCCCAGGGCAGCCCATTCCTCCTTTGGTGAGCGGTGTAATGGCGAGGTTGGCTTTACAGCGCGCTAATCTGTCTGGCCTCTGTGCCGTCGCCCTGCTCCTGACTTCTGGGTCTAACGGCCTTCGTCTTGTATCCATTCAGATTTTTGTGGATCTCTGTCTTCTTTGCCCCATTTCTTTCCATCTGCCTTTGTGTGGAGTGCCTTCCGAGCCCTTCATTCTTCATTGTCACCTTTCTCTGGATGTTTTCCAGATCATCACTCTCCTACCATGTGATTGTGGTCTGACCAAGGCAGGGCAAGTTGGGACCACCACTTACCCTGAGCTCTGCTTTTCCTAATAGAGCCTTTTGGGGACCTAAATAGGAGATTTTAAATCTGTCTTTATTAAATTTCTTCTTGTGTTCAATCTGGTACTCTAACCTGCAAGATATTTTTGGACCCTGACTGCCATCAAACGTGGTTGCTCTCCTCTCTAACCTTGCCCCCAACTTTCCATCATCTTCAAATCTGATCAGCACATTACCTCTGCCTTTGCCCACTTCACTGATAAAATCTCAAATAACACCGGGCAAAGGGCAGAGTGTGGGGCACTTCACCGGACACATCCTTAATACAACACTGATCCATCCACGACTATTCCCTGAGTCTGGGCATTTCAAAAGTTCTCAATCTATTAACACACATCTCTTAGGCATCTGTGAATTCATCTCTCCTCTGGTGTTTGCAGCAACCCCTGCCTTGGGAGATAGTTTAGTAACTTGCTGTGCAAACAAATGATCTCTGGGGGCCAACCTTCTGCCGACGAACCTTCCCGCTTGCTGCTGGACCTGCCAGAGTGCAGAGCCCTCCAGAACCCAGGAACCTTCTCCAAACTCCCACTGATGAAGAAAGTGCCAACCTCAGCCTCCCGGCTGCCTACCTCTCCAAGACAACTCAGGTTTCCAGGGGTATCCCTCAGTTGCACTGAGGTTATTTGCTAATGCTATTAACTTGAACCATCATTCCAATGTTACTTACTCTTTATATCCTCCACTGATTAATGCCCCAGTATCACTTAGCCAAATAGCATCCATACAGCAAGAAGTGACAAAATCTTTCTCCCCAACACCAGTTGGAGGAGTGTTGGTGGAGAAGGATGGTCACACTCTGCTTATTAATCAATAAACATTTATTAAGTGCCTTCCTTCTGTGTGCCAGATACCACCTCAGGGCCTGTGGAGAGTGGATTCCGCCTGAAAAGCAGCTGCTGCCCTGTATTCACCCCATGTGTTCACTTGAGAATGCAGCTTAGCTGAGGAATGACTTGCTGCCACTCCCTCTTAGCTGCCTTTGATCCACAGCTGTGCAGGTCAAGCGAGTAACTCGGGACTTTTTCCTCGTAAGCCTTGGCTGTCCAAAAAAATCCTTCATGGACTCCAGCTCCCAACCCCACTACTGTCCATCTACAAACCTGAAACTCAAACAGCTGAAACTGTCTGACAGGACTTGAGCAAATGCAAAAAGGCATAGCTAGAGGGCCAGGGGCTGAGCTCCCAGGCCTTGCCTCACCCAGAGTTCACAGCTTGGTCTCACTCAAGCCAGCCAAGCACAAAAGAAGACCGATTTGCCCTCCTGGGAATCTTTTGTATGAATACCCATTTCTGGCTCAGCAGCCAGTCTCAAAGACACACGGTAAGTGTACAAGAAACAGTAGGAGAATTCCTGTGCGTGGGGAGCTGGCCGCCTTCATTCTAGGTCATCAGGCACTTCTCAGAAGCAGGATGGTTAACAAATCAAGCCCTAGAACACTGCAGAGCCTCCTGGAAAGGACCGGTGGCCACCCAAAAGAGCTTGGCCTAACCATCTGTACAGGAGCATTAAGTAGATGAAGAATATTGTTTAGTTAATTAAGGACACCAGATGGGGAAATTTGCTCAAGACTTACTCTTTTCCTCCTAATCAATTCTGGGCCTTAAGTGTTTGTTCTGTCTCCCCGCCCCAGCCCAGCCCCAAAGCTCTGATTAGTGCATGCAGCTACAAGGACAACCAAGAGCACTTGTCGTTCAGAATATAATCCGTGTATAGTAAATATAACGTGCATGGAACTACAATCTGCTTTACCTTGCCCGCAGCCATTGTCATGGAAGCTCAGGACTTGGGAAGTGACTGATTAGTTGGGGAGGCATTTTAGAGTTCTGGAGATTCTGAAGGCTGTGGATTTGACCTGGGGCAGATAATCCAGAGGGTTTCCAGCCTGGGGCCATGAAGATCCTGAAGGCCTCCAGGATATGAAGTATTTCTTGGGGCCCATTAATCTCCATTGGCTGTCTGAAGGGAAACTTGACTAGCCACAGGAACATCTGAATGGCTTTCTTCAGGGCCGCTGCCTGGAAACAACTCTCTCCGTGCGTTATGGACATTGTCAATAAGCCACCTTGTGTTTTCCGATTACATAAAAATTGTTTTCAAGGACAATTGCTTTTAGGTGATGAGCATATTATCTCATTCCTCCAGAGCTGGGCTCTAAATCCTTGCCCACAAGCTTTCTCTGCTTATTACTTTACAGATTACCTAGCTCATCTGTATTAACTGGTTGAGACTTCAGTTGAGCTGCAGAGATGTCTGACCAGAACAGGGGCTGTGTTCAGGAGCTGGTGTTACACCTGGCCATTTTTTAAGCTAGCAGGCATCAGTGGGTTGAGTCACCCAATACCTAGTTGACTTGCCTTCTGACGTGGCCACTTTGCTGTGGTAGACACAGACATTGGACAGCATGGCGGAGGTTATAGATGAGTTTCTTGTCCGTCATTCTTGATGCAGTCTAGAGGTTAGGGGTCCTGGAATCCCAAAATCACAATTCCGGGGACCTGCCTGAAAGAATTCGACCCAAGCCTTCTTGCAGCCAAAAACAAAGTTTATTGAAGATTCACCATAATAGCTAGATTCTTAAGGAATCTGAGCATCTGTGGGCTATTGGCTAAATTGTAAGAATCAGAGCATCTTAATGGAGACAAGATGGACCTTACATACAGAAAGATTGTGGGAGGGATCTAGAAGTGGCCAAGTAATCCATGAGGTAATAGAATTACCAAGGGTGGGAAATGGAGCCTAGGTGGCACCAAGGGTGGGAAGTGGCCTGGGGCCATAGGAAGGCAAGACAATGGAGGGGAGATTGGGTGTAGCCACAATGAAAGGCCAGTTGATGGGATTATAGCCTCAGGGGAATGCCAGAGATTTGGCCATGTGGGGAAGTCCATGGTTTTTCCTTTCTGGGACCTAGATTCCAACCCCATCAATTCTCAGGACTTGATGGCCTGGGTAAGTGAAAGATGAGCTGGCCACTGCCAGGGCTTTGGGGATTAGACTTCTTCAGAGTCCCATTGACAGAGGACTCACACCTCTGGTAAATTTCCATCAATGCTGCCATCAGCAGAAGTGTTTGCCCTTGTGTTTTGTCCAGGGCTCGGCCTTAATCTCGAGGCCTTCTCCCATACCAGCTCTGCTCGCTTCTCTATTTCTGTTTTCAGTTACCTCACGTATACGGCACACCCATCTACTCAAGGAAGGCTGCCTAGAGGCCAGGCCAAAGCCCCTTCTGAAGTCTTCCAGACTACTCAACTGATTTAAATTCCACCTGCAGCTCTGACATCTTCCCTTTCCAGGTTCTTGTTAACCATCACAGTCAGTTATCATTTTCTTAAATGTGTCCCTGCCCTCTGCAGCTCATCTCCTCCCCGAGTGTCAACAGTCTCCACTTCCCCCAGGTGGCAGACTCACCTTTGTCACTTCTCTCCAAGTTTCCCTCACCAAGGCTTTGTGGTGGTGTTTTTCTGTTTCTATCCCTCAAGTTTAGTCAGTTAACAAGCACTGATTAGGTATTGATTTTGTGCTATGCACTAGAGAAACAAAAAAGGGGAAAGAGTTCCTGGTCCCCAGAAACTCGCATGCTAACAGGGGGCACTGTGTAAATCACCAGGTACAGAGTAGATGGAGGGTCAGTTCAGACAGCAAAGGTGAAACAGCGTGCTGGGCATGGACACTGACCAGTCCAAAGGCACTGTGAGTAGGAGCAAGTGTCTGAGGCACTACCAGGAGGTGAGCACAACTGAGTACCTGGAGGGGAGGAGAGTGTAAGAAGCCTAGGAAAGGAGGAAGGAGCCAGGTTATCAGCAATTTTCAAATCTAAACAGGGGAGTTTATATTTGATCCTGGAGGTAATAGACAGAATGCAGTTTGTTGAGCAGGAAGATGATGCTGTCAGACATAAGCTTTGGGAAAATCACATTGCTGTGGGAAGATTTGAACTGAGGAGAAAACTGAGTTTCTTTTGCACCAGGAGAGTCAGAAAGACCTGAATTCAAATCCAGCCTCAGACATTTCCTAGCTATGTGACCCCGGACAAGTCACTGGACCCCAACTGCCTCCAAAAGAGAAGAAAACCACCACAATAAGAGGTGATGAGAGCTTAAATGAGGCTTGTACCTGAGTGGAGAGAAGGAGATGCATAGGAACATTGTAGGAATGACAAGATTTGATAACATGACATTTGTGGGGCAAGCCCATGTGAGAAGTCAAAGATGGTTAATGGGGGATGAGTGAGAGGGAAGAGTCCAGGATGGCACCAAGATGGTGCCTTAGCTGTGGGTCACTGTGAGGCGGGTGTGAGTGCCTTTAGCAGGAATGGGACAGTTAGGAAGAGGCTATGGCTTGGAGGAGGGTGGGAGACAGTGAGCCCTGTTTGGACACGTTGAGTTCGTGATGCCCACAGGATGTCCAAGAGGATGTTGGAAATGCATGACAGTATCTTAGCTTCATCAAGATGATATTAAAGTCATGGCAATGGGTGAGAAAGTGTAGAGAAAAGGAAGGGCTGGTAACACAGAGCCGTGGTCAGGGAGCAGGATATGGTTGAAGAGCCAATGAAGGAGACTGAGAAGGTGCAGTCAGGTAGGGAGGAAGAGGAGCAGGAGAGTCTCTAGAGGAGAAGATGTGCAGTAGGAGAACGTGAGTGTGAAAAGTGCAGTGTAGGAGCCTAAAGGAGAGAGAAGAAGGTTTGGGAGGACATATCCCACCGAGGATAGTGGGATATGGGCTTAATGAGAGAGGAGTAAAATGTTTGCCTTGTGGAAAAGGACCACATGTACAAAAATATTTATAGCAGCTCTTTTTGTGGTAGCAAAGAATTGGAAACTGAGGGGATGCCCATCCATTGGAGAATCACTAGGCAAGCTGTGGCGTATGAATGAGATGGAATACTTCTGTTCCATAAGAATTGGTGAGCAGGTGGACTTCAGAAATACCTGGAAAGACTTGCATGAACTGATGCTAAGTGAAGTGAGCAGAACCAGGAGAACATTGTAAATAGTAACAGTAACACTGTGTGATGATTTAACTCTTCTGCGTAATGCAGTGATCTAAGACAATTCCAAAAGACTCAGGATGGAAAATGCCATCCACATTCAGAGAAAGAGCTGTGGAGTCTGAATGCAGATCAAAGCATATTATTTGCTCTTTTTTGTTGTTGTTGCTTTTTTGTGTTTTCTTTCTCATGGTTTTTCCCTTTGGTTCTGATTCTTTTTTATAGCATGACTAATGTGGAAATATGTTTAATATGATCATATGTGTATAGCCTATATCAGATTGCATATTGGGGAGGGATAGTGGAGGGAGGGGAATTTAGAACTCAAAATTTTATAAAAGCAAATGCTGAAAACAAAAAATAAATATTTTTTTAAATATCTGCCTTGTTACAAGAAGCAAGGGCCCATTGAGGTTATATAATGTAACAGGGTGACTTCTAGGGGGAAAGATACTTAGAGGTCATCTCCTCTATGCCAATCCTCTCATTTTACAAACAAGGAAACCAGTGTCCAGCGACTTAAGGTCTCATAGATTGTGATCGAACCAGGATTTGAACCCAGGCATCCTAACAAATCCAGTGACCTTCCCACCACTCCATACCACCTCCCCATTTTTATTGTAATTATGGTCCTTGACAAGACACTTGAATTACTGACTTCATAAGCTTCCAAGATACCCTACTACTGGAGGCTTTTCTCTGCTTTAATCTTTCATGTCCATAATTTCAAAATTAATCTTTTGCCAACACAACTTTCATGTAGTAAATCCCTGCCCAAAAATCACAGTGACTCTTAATTACCTATTTTATCAAAGTAAAATTTTATCAGTATATTTTGTTTTTATGGCACCTATATTTCCCAATGTTCTTTCCCTCTCAGTGTGTCACAATTACACCCCAAGGCTCATTTTTTCCACCAAGAAAGCACAAGCAGAGCATGTTTTATTGGACTTTGCTTCATTGCACTTTGCAGATGTGTTTTTGTTTGTTTGTTTTCACAAATTGAAGGTTCCTGGCAGCCCTGCATTGAGCAAGTTTATGGGTGCCATTTTCCCAACAGCATGTGCTCACATCATGTCTGTCACGTTTTGGTAATTCTGGCAATATTTCACAGTTTTTCATTATTATTATATCTGTGAACTATGACCAGTGATCTTTGATGTTACCATTGTAGATGTTTTGGGTGCCATAAAGTGTATCCATATAAGACAGTGAACTTAATAAATGTTTTGTGTGTTCTGACTGCACTGCCTACTGGTTGTTCCCCATCTCTCTCCCTCTCCTGGCCTCCCTATTCCTTGAAACACAACAATATTTAAATTAGGTCATTTAATAACCCTACAATGACCTCTAAGTGTTCAAGTGAAAGGAAAATCGATGTAACACACTTCGTTGTTTTATTTTAAGAAATTGCCGCAGTCACTCCAACCTTCAGCAGCCACCGTCTGATCAGTCAGCAACCATTGACATCCAGGCCAGACCGTCCACCAGCAAAAAGATTCTGACTCACTGAAGGCTCAGATGTTGGTTAGCCTTTTTTAGCAATAAAGTATTTTTAATTAAGGTATGTATGTTTTTTTAGCTATACTATTGCATACTTTAGATATACTATTGCATATAGTATAGTATAAACATAACTTTTCTATGCACTGGGAAACCAAAAAATTTGTGTGACTCACTTTATTGATATTTTCTTTACTCTAGTTGTCTGGAGCAGAACCCATAATATCAGAGGTATGCCTGTATAGAGGATTTATTATGGAAGTGGAAAACAGTCAATCCAGAATGGCAAGAGAGTCCCTTGGCACGAAGGCCAAGGCAGAGTGACCTCTCATTAAAAGATGGAATGTCCTGTGTCAGAGAAAGGTCAAATGATGGTAAGAGCCAGTTCTTTGTCAGACGGTAGAGCTGGTACAGTCCTTCATAGGGTCATGTCTCCGGCAGGCTTCTGCCAGGTGTCACCAACAGTCCAGTGGCCCCTCGGTGGCCATCACAGTCACAGTCACCTCTGCCTCATCTTCCACTTGCATTTCAGCCTTTTCAAACCAGCCCTTTTAATAAAGAATAAAAAGGGAGATGGGGGTGGGGGAACAGTAGAACAAAACTAACAGATTGAAAAAAGATGATGTCATTTGCTGTATTCCATCGCCTTCTCCCCCACCTACGTATGGAAGAGGACATGGGCCTTCTAATAGCTCTTGGGTGTCAAGCCTGCCCATCGTAATGTCACAGTTTTCAGCTTCAGGTTTTTGTTGTTACCTTGTTTCTAATGGTTTCTGGATCTGCCAATTTCACTTTGCATCAGTTCATGTGAGTCTTTCCTTCTTCTCTGCATTCAGCGATCTGTCCTTTCTTCTTCCCTTTCAGCACAAGAATATTTCACTAATTTGCCAGCAGATGCTCTGCCTGTTTTCAGCTCCACCATCATCCTTATCATCACCCTCCCGTCTTTCTTTGGTCTGTTATCTTCCCCCGTTGGCTGTAAGCTTGAGTGCAAGGGTTGTCTTTCTTCTCGTCTGTGTCCCCTAGTGATTAGCACAGTGCCTTGCACATAGTAGGTACTTAATAGATGTGTGTATATATATGTGTGTGTGTATGTATACATATATTTACAGCTATCCCCGAGGGAGCTCAAAAATCTGCGATAGGAAGAGAAGCCAGGACATCAGCCTGGAAAGTGGGATGAAGATGGAGAAGCGTGGCTACCAGCCCCTCCATGAAGATCCCACATGTGGAGGGCTGAGGTTCCCCTGCCGACGCTACCGGCCCTGGCGGCGGGCAGCGGGATTTGTTGACTGACTGGAATTGCTCACAAAACAGTTTAAGATGCATTCTTTGCATGCGTTTGGCAGGCTCTGCAAGCTGTCCACATGGACTTCTTTTTTTCCTTTTCCAGGGAAACCTCTTCTAGAAGCTAGCAGGAGCAGAGCATCCAGGCAGATGAAGGTGTGCTCTAGGTGTGGAGCGGTGACAATGTGTATAAGCTCCCTGAGGACCGGCGCAGGCTCAGTTTGAGCTTCGTGGCCCCAGCCCCCAGCCCCCAGCACAGTCAATGGCAGGAAAAAGGCGCTAGTGAAAGTTTGGTTTTAATTGAAGTGAATTGTATTGAGAAGAGGAGGTGGAGGTAAGAGATTCTGTGAGGACGCAGTGGCCAGGGCCTCGTAACGCATTGAAAGCAGGGGCTCGGTCTCTAACGCGGTCACTCTCTGGTCTGTCGAGGCTTGGTCCCAGGGAATACCTCTAGCCTTGATCCGTGCGCCTGTGCTACTGAAAGTCTTCGCGCTGCGTTGGCTGAAGGCAGAAAAGCCACGCTTACCCATATTTCAAATGATGCAAAACCGAGAGGAACAGGTATGGCGGAAAACGGTCAGAATTCCAGATCTTGACAAGCTGAGCACAAGAGCCGAATCTGTCTAGTACAGTGAAATTTGACTCGATAAATTCCAAGTCCTACATTCGGGATCTAAAAAGCACAGAGTGGATGGTGCAGAGCTAGACAGCAGTTCATGTGAAAAAAAGACCCGGGGTTTTTAGCAGACAGAAGTCTCCGTATCAGTCAACAGCGTGGCATGGCAGTCCCCCAGCCCCAATAAAATAAAATAAAAACTTCCAGTGCTCTCCTGGATCTCCTGAGGAAAAGTCCCCTGTCCAGAAGAGCCCCAGTAGCTCTCTTGCTCTCCGTGAAAGGTTTCTCTTTATAGAAAATACCCCTCACGATAACCAGTTTTCCATAGTTCACAAAAGCTGAACATATTATTCTCCATCCCAGCCCCTGCCCATTTAAAGAGCCATCCTTAGGACAATGATGCCTCCTGCCAAAGAATGTGTCCCTAATAGTTGGCATTTTATACCCAGTGGGGGTTTTGCCCAGCCTCTCGTCACCCCATCTTTAAGGCCACCTGTTTTGCCAGGTCCCACTCTGTTCTGGTCAGCTTTAACTGGTCTTTGGACAACTGGCTGACTCCTCTTTCTCCAATGGCATTGGGACCTGCGTTGTTTTGGACTCTTGATGAACTTGCTGATTAGGGGTGGAGCATTGTGAGAGGAAACCACTGACAGAGGGACCCAGGACTCACCTCAGGACCCACGGCCATGGCCTTAGACACAGGAGCTACTGAACTAATCCCCCCGGGCACAGAGGCTGTGGTTCCATGCCCAGCTGACTTCATGTGATGCAGTCCCCAAGGACCAATGGACCCTAGCCTCTGAGGTCCCTAACCAGCCCTTTCATTCTGCAGAGGGGGACACCGAGGCGGAAGGAGGCGAGGGCTTGCTAGGGTCACCCAGCTAGGAAATGCAGAGGGACGGGCTTTGCCTCCAGAGTCAGCGTTCTTTGCTGACCTGCGCTCTGGCCTGGAGCCTGCTCATTGCAGGGAGGGGGGGAAGGGTTCCATTCTCAGTCAGACTGGTTACACCCAGGAGGCATCCACACTACCCCAGCATGGACCACTGCGGGATTATACTGCAGCTCCTGAAATGAGTCTGAAAGCCAGACCCCTCTGGTCATCTCACGATTTAAAAATGAACGTGCAAATCTCTACAAGGAAAGGTGTGTAAAGTCACCCTGCTTCCCTTGTCCGTTCTCAGGGTGCTGACGAAGAAAGCCACGGAAGGGCTTCTGCTTCCTTGGTGTAAGGTATAAGAAATTATGTTTCTACAGATGTAGAGGAAGTGGTACTAACAATAGAATTCAGAAGTTGTCACTGGGTAGAAGGACAGGTCTTGCTCCAGAACTATTTTTACAGACAAAACCTGCTGACATTAGCAGTAGGGTTAGAAGACAGTAATACAGAGGTTATAGCTTGGCTAAGGTGAGCATGCTTAATGAGCCTCTGCATATTAACTTCTCCTCCCCAGGAGGATTAACACAATTTTAGGCACAATGTTATATGTAGAGGGAGAGGGGACATATTAAGGGTTAGGCATTCCGGGAAGGTGTACCCCTGGAAGTATCCAGCCAATGGAGAAATGAGGGAGGGACTTTGCATTTTGGGACAGAGATGTAACTACCTCCTCTGGCTTCTGGGTATGTGCCTGCCTCTAGCAGCACATGACTTCTTTTGAGAACCTACAATAAAGGAGCTTGCCTCATCTACCCTGGAAGTCTTTGTTCTTCCTACAGAAGTTATTCTTAACCCTGGTTTTCCAGGATGGTCTCGAAGGCCTGGCCTCCCAGGCTTGGCAGAGCCTCTGGAATCCGTCCGCCTGGCTGATGGAGACATCAAAGGGCTGCCTGTCATTCCTGCCCGAGGAAAATCAGAGCAAGATTAGGTTGGGGAGATTTTCTTGTCAAAGATGACCTTAGAAGGAGATGGTGGCTAAACCCTGCCTTCACTTAGCTGATTAAAAGGCTGGCCCTTCACGTGAATATTCACATCCTTAAGAGAGAACATCCCATTAACTATGGACAAGCTCAATCCCCATGTGTGGTACAGCTACTCTAACACAATTAAACTCAGAGACTTCACAAGGAAGCAAAAATTACTCTTTATTACAATCTCGCGAGAAGGGGCGTCTCCTCCTCCAGTACACTACCAGCAGGGGAGAGGCGAGGCACAAAGGACAAAGCAAGGTTATATATCTTAACGCAAACAAGAAACTCCCACCCCGCCACTATCCCTTACTCCCATTGGCTGGGAGGAGGGCTTACGTTCTAGGTGTGAAAATCTTTCCCATTCCCAAAGAACAAGGAAACAGGGTATAGCCAATCCAAACATACGTGTCCTTATTTAGTATATATAATGCTAACATGGCAGTGGCAATCAGGAGAGGGTTTAGGGCCGAATTAAACTTATGGCCTGTTAGTTCTCTCAGAGCCTATCTCTAGTTTCGAGACAGTCTTTTCATCACCTCCCTGAGAAGTCTTGACAGAGGTTATATCTCATTCACCCAGGATGAATTTCTCTGATACTTTTTGGTGGGCAGGGTCTAACCAGAAGATAGATGCATCTGTTATGCTGTTGCATCAAACTAAAATAAATAAATAAATAAATATAACCTCCATTGTATCTCTATTTATTGTTGTAGAGTCGTTTTTTCAGTTGTATCTGACTCTTCATATCCCCATTTGGGGTTTTCTTGGCCAGGCTGCTGGAGTGGCTTCCCATTTCCTTCTCCAGCTCATTTTACAGATGAGGAAACTAAAGCAAATAGGGTTAAGTGACCTTGCTCTGGGTCACACAGCTAGGAAGTGTCTGAGGCCGGATTTGAACTCAAGTCTTTTGATCCTTTTGAATCTTTTGAGTCTGAGCATTTTTTCCACTGGGCTACCTACTTGCCCTTTCATCTCTATAGGCTGCCTCAGACACTAGCTGCCTGTGAGAGCCTCCTCACTGAGGCTCAGTTTCCCCATCATAGCATTCTCTGCTGCAGAGAAAGCCAGAGGATTGGGAGTGAGACAAGGTCATCGAATTTGTTACTTAGAGGTCATTAGAGACTTTCAAGACAGGAAGTTCGGTGGAGTGGAAAAGCTGGAAGCCAGACTGCATCATTTGGGAAGCATTTATTAAGCACCTAGGGTGTGCTGGGTAATGGCCCTGCCCTGGAGGAGATTATAGAAGAGAGGACAGTATTTTCACAAATAATACAAAATACATTGAAAGTGACTTGGGGAGGGGGCTAGGTCTCCTGAGGGGTGGCCCTTGAGCCAAGTGCTGGAGACCAGGCTGTGTGTGATGAGCCACCAATGGGCCAGTCTGACGGTGAAATGGAGCAATCTGGAAGGCCTCTGGAAAGGCCGGCTGGAGGCTGTGGAAGGGCTGTGGACTTGGGGGCTGGAGGCTACAGAGCACTTTCATTGAATCTTGGAGGGGCTGAGCAGCCGAGGAGTGACCTAGCGGAGAGCTAGACACAAGGACACTGGAGAGGAGGCTTTTGCTGTCGTCCCTGGCAAAGAAGAGGAGAATCTGAGCAGGGCAGGCTTCAGGCTGGGCTGCAAGCCGGAACTGAGGCCCCTCTCTATTCCTGGGGTCACAGTCATGCAACTTCTGAATTTGCATGCGTTCAGGCTTCAGCCTGGGGCTCAAGGCTCCTCACCCTGCAAAGCCGCCCCCTCCTCAGTCTGCCCTGGATCTGTGAGCCCAGAACAGCGACAGCGGTTTCGTGCCCTGCACAAGCTGAGTCCCCTCTGGGCTGGATTTGGGGTCTGTCTCCTTAGTGCCTACCTTTCCCTCTTGTCGAATGTTCTGAGAGGCTGTTCTTGGGCAGACAGCATCTCCAGGGTCCACAGATTTCCCTGGCTGTCTTCTGTTGGAAAAATGACTCACTGTGAATTTTTTCTTCTATTTCTCAGTCAGGACCCAGTCTGGTGTGTTTTCCAGATCTCTTTGGCAGAGGGTGGAGTAGAGCATGGCTACATTTCCTCCACCTTCTCCACTATCTTGGCTCTTCACCCCACCCTCCTCCATATTTATTCTTAACCATCCATTATGCTTCAAGTGGTTTGTGTCAGGGAAATCAGGCAAAATAGGGAGCGTGCTGGAGGAAAAATAAAGAGGAGGATAAGAGTAAAGAGTATTTGAATGAGGGTGGCCTTAGCTAAGAGAACAGTGCTGTGAAAAGGCTCTTTGAAAACTCTCCTGGTTTGGGATTAATTCATTTCTTAGATTTTAAATTAATCCTGCATCTCTGACTTCTCTCCATTTTTTCCCCAAAGACCCACCAAAGATGTGGGGAGCGTTGGCCAGTGATATGAAAATTCTTCCGTGCTAATGGCAATATTCTCAAGCAATGTTGAAGAGAAATCCCTCATCAGGGATGGAGTCAGGCCTGCAGAGATGGTAACCCTGCTATGGGTCATGTCCTCACATGGCCCATGGGGCAAGTGAAGGAAGCACTGGGAGCTGGCAGGAAAGCAGAGCTTTGAGACTTTGCCGTTGATTCTGCTGTGACATTTATGCTTTGGCAATTGGAGTTAGGAGTCAGCACGCCTCCACCGAGGCACCAGCTCTCCCCAGCCTCCAGGAGCAGCTCGTCAAACAAGGCTGGGAGATGGAGATTAGGGGCTGTATGGACTCGTCTTTGTTTCCCTGTAAGCCTCCCAACTGACTCAGGCACTGCATGGAGTAATATTTATCCCATAATCCTTAAAAAATGATCAAGGAATCATGTTCAGTCATAATAATGCTATGAGAATAAAGCCTAATTATTTTCATTTTCAATTACATTTGGGCTCATGGTTCCATGAATTCTTATTTATCCGACAACTTCATACAGCGGCCATATTGGCTATGCTTCATCTTTACCACTGTATTCACCTACCAATTTACTTGGAAGCTATCAGTTACCCAATCATTAATTAATGTCTGGCTGAACATCATAATTTACAACTGATTTTGGTGCCTGAGTTCCCTGGGCCATTTTTGATGTGGAAGGCAAAGTGCCCTCGTCAAAGTGGGTGGAGATGGTCTGAAGACACCCCCTCCAGGTGTGGCCCCACCCAGATCACCTGCCTTTCTCAGATGGAGTTTCCTCATCTGTAAAATGGGGCTGTGGGATGAGATGACCTCTAAGCACCTTCCAGCTGTCATGTTCTACTTGTCTCCTAAGGCGGCATGATGTAGTAGGTAGAATGCTGACCTTGGAGTCAGGAAGAGCTGAGTTCGAATCCTTGTTCAGGCACTGCCAGCTGAGTGACTTCATGCCTCTGAGCCTCAGTTTCTCAGGAGGAGGGTAGACTCCACAGCATGTTAGGTTCCTTCTGTAATTCTCTGGCCCTGTGATCTTGCTCCATCTATAAAATATGAACTAGAAACGACAAAAGACAGCTGTAATTACATATTCCCACGGGCCTGTGGTCTCATTAATTTGGGTGTTTCCTCCAGCAGTACAGGCCCCAGCTGCTCCACATCTGCCTGGCAGGTGGGTCTGTGTGTCCTTCTCCTCCCATCTGCCTGCTGGGGCGGGCTCCCTTCCTCTTGAAGTCAGTGGGCTCTCCTGGCAGATGCTGGCCCTACGCCTGCCTTCTCCCCAACCCATCTTCTCTTCCCATCTTAGTGTCCCATGGTCATGTCTTTTCCTTCCTTTCATTGGTAAGATATGGCAGGCTGCTTCCATAGCTCTTACTTTATGTTCAATTACATTGTGCTTAAGCTGTGACTTTAAAAATCTCTGAAAAAGCTTCCAGCAGTATTTCAAGTCTGTGATCCTATTACTATATTAATTATTAATAGCTAATGAGTATAAAATCATCTTTCTGGTACTAAGTAACTGAGAAATTGGAATAATGTGCTAAATGCAACAAACACTGATGTGACCAGTTGCATTTTTAAAAATATTCTGGGCCAAGGTGATCCAGCTCCATTCTTCACCCTTCCACCAGGCCGTTGGATCTAGGGCACACCAGCTTCTCATGGGGACTTCCCTGCCCAGGGACTTCCCTGCCAGATTCTTGTGCAGGTTTTATTAGAACAAGAACATTTCAATTCAACTCACTGTATGAATTTGTTAAGTATTTGCTTTATTAAGTCTTCAAGACAGAAAACAACCTGGCATGGTAGACAGCTACATGGCCTCAGAGGCATCAAGATCTGAGCAAGTCCTGGACCCTCTCTGAGCCCCGAGCAAACCTTTGGAGAGACCAAGACCCAGATGAGCGCTTCTGAAATGAGACTGGAACCCAGGATTGTCTCACTCCAAGGCCACCGGTGCTCCGCAGTCAACAGCCTCTCTCTCCAAACCCCAGCTTAGATTTCCCTTGTTGTGGGCGTGGTTTTCATCCCTTCTGTGTTTACCCCAGCCTCACTCTAACCCCTGGTGAACAGTCAGTCCCTCGTGACAAATTAAAACCCCTAAGCAAAAACACCTGATACCAAACCCAGGCTGAGTCACACATAAAGCTTTCGGTGCTAGGAGGCTGCCCTTTCTGGGCCATAAAAGAGGAGGTGCATTGAATTATCTTTTTTCTGGGAACAGCATTTTTTTCCATTAGTAGAACTCTATTTCCCTTTCTTGTTTCAATAAGTATGTGAGTCTGCTTTGCCAACAGAGTGAAATCTGCAGAAGAAGGCACCTCATTGCCTTGCAAGCCTGTGGTAAAGTGATGGGCGGCCACTTCTTAGTTCTGCCCCATGGTGATGGGGCAGACTCCAGCCTCAAAGCTGATACCATTGTTGCCCAGGTTTCTTCCTGCCCCTTCAGTGCCCCAAGACGGTCAGGGGCTCCCCAGTGCCTCCAACATAAAACCCAAGGCCTCTGCTGGACATTTATAGCCCTTCATGGTCCAGCAGCGGCCTCGCCTTCCAGGCTAATCCACATCCCACCCAAAATGTCCTCCTTGCTGTTCCCACCTCTGTGTACCCACCATGTGCTCCCTTCTCTCCTGCTTAGTGGAAGTCCTAGCTTCTTCAAAATGCGACTCACTCACTTCCTCTTCTGAGTATTCCCTGATTCCCTCAACTTAAAATGGTCTCTCCCTCTTCTAGAGATCTTGGATCCTTAGCCCCCTCTCAGCCCATCCTCCTCTTTACCTCTCTGCCATGGCTAGCTTTGTATTTGTATGGGTACTCTCCAGAGATCTGCCCCATCTGCCCTCACACAGGGCTGCAGACAGCCAGGGAATCTTATCTTTTAATGAGGACGTCTTTGGAATACTCAGTCATAAAGAATATTTTTATTCATTAAGTAAACTAGAACTTACAATTTGTTGACATATTAGAATGTGCCTGTGCACATCTGGTCACACCTGGCCACACCTGGTAAGTGTCCCTAGATGCCCAAGTTCCCAGAATGCTTTCTGGTCATGAAGGTCATCCTTCTAGGCAGACCTGGAGAGGAAAGGCTCGATCTGAGGGGAAGCGCTCTCCCTGGCGTCCTGCTCCACTGAGGGGTTCTGTGACCTTCACTCTGTCTCAGATCCTGTGCATCTTCCTGATGGGGTTGGGATCTGGGCCCCAGAAATAAAAAACCCTGGACTTTGCCACATTGCCAAATCTCTGGCCTTCCCCTGAGGCTATAATCCCATCAACTGGTCTTTCATTGAGGACCTTCCTATGGCCCCAGGCCACTTCTCCATTCTCCCTCGGCCACGTGGTCCAGGTCTCTGGAATTCTATTACCTCATAGACTACTTGGCCACTCCTAGATCCCTCCCATAGTCTTTCTGTATGTAAGGTCCATCTTGTCTCTGTTCAAATGCTCAGATTATTAAAATCTAGCAAATAGCTTGTTCAGACTCCTTAAGAGTCTGCCCAATATGATGAATGTTCTAACAAACCTTGTCTTTGGCTGAAAGAAGACTTGGGTTGAATTCTTTCGGGCAGGACCCGTGTGTTGTGATATTGGGGTCCCAGGACCCCTGAACCTCTAAACTGCATCATTCCCAGGTCTGGTTGAAATCTTCATTTCCTGTAGCACAGCAGTAGAAATGTGTTTGTATCTATGGGACCTTCCCAATTCGTTTGATCCCTTCTGGGTATAAACCTAGTGGTGATATAGCTGGCTCAAAGGGCCTGACCTGATTCGTAATTGTATATAAACCCAGATTGTTTTCCAGAATGGCTGTACCCACTCACAAGTCTACCAACAATGCATGGGTGGGAGTGTTTCCCTGCAGCCCCTCCAGTACTAATCATTTTCCTTTTGTGTCATCTTTGACACTCCCTGTAGAATCTCAGAATTATGGTAATTTGCATTTGTTTAATTAGAACTCTGTTCATATACTTAGTCCATTTGTCAATTAGGCAATGTCTCTTATTTTGTAAATTTAACTGAGTTCCTTAAACATCTTGGAAATGAAACATTTATTGAAACTTGCTGCAAAGATTTTTCCCATTTAATTCGTTCTCTTTTTTTGATTTATTTGTACAAAAACTTTTTAATTATTTATAATCACACACATACATACATATATAGGAGCAGCTAGGTGGCACAGTGGATAGAGCACCAGGCTTGGAAGCAGAAGACCTGAGTTCAAATCCAGCCTCAGACACTTAGTGGCTATGGGACCCTGGGCAAGTCATTTCACCTTTGCCTTGGTTCTTTCAGCTATAAAATGGGGGTAAGGCCAGCGCCTACCTCCCAGGGTTGTGAAGATCAAATGAGATAATATTTGTAAAGCACGTAGCCCAGTGCCTGGTACACAGTAGGTGCTTTATGAAGGCTTGATTTCTTCCTTTAGGTGACTCTTTAGGGTTCTTTAAGTGGATCAGGATTTCATTCTGCCACAAAAGCAGCTTTTAGGGGAAAGTTCCTATCTCTCCCCTGTGCTGCATCCTTTTCCCGCCTCTTTGGTCTATTTTCGAGCCTTCACATCTTTTTTTTTTTTTTTTAAGGCAATTGGGGTTAAGTGACTTGCCCAGGGTCACACAGCTAGTAAGTGTTAAGTGTTTGGTCTGAGGCCAGATTTGAACTCAGGTCCTCCTGACTTCAGGGCCGGGGCTCTATCCACTGCGCCACCTAGCTGTCCCTGATCCTTCACATCTTGCCTCTTGTTTGGTGACCCTGCCTGTGCACTGGGAGCCTTGGCTCATTAATGGGGCTGGCTAGGATGCAAATATCAAACCCATGGTAGGGACTCTCTCAAATGTCAGCATCATTCATGGAAAACTAATTTTAGAAAGAACATTTTCTTAGGAAATCAGCCTTTCCTAACCTTTGAACTCGGCTTCACATCCGACATTTGAGGCATTCTTTTGTCTACAAGCCTTAGACAGTTTGCTTGTGTGTGTGGGTATCTCTGCCTGTCTCTGAGTCTCTCTTTCTGTCTCTGTTTTTGTCTGTCCCCCCACCCCCCATTATAAAACTAGGTTATATTTCGAGGAAAATTCAGTGTACAAAGGAGTAAATCTATCGACAGAGAGAGCCTCTACTTATAACTTACATAAAGCAGATTCAGAAGCACTTTCTTCATGCAAGGTCAGGAAGGTCCTTCTCCTGGAAGGTTTTCTTATCTTTGAGTGTTTTCAGAAATCATAAAAGTAAATTGGAATAAACTTTCACCAAGGAGAAATTCTATTTACAAAAAAAAGTTGAGAAGCAATATTTGTCATACACAGAATATCAAAAGCAAGTGTTTTTAATTACCATTCAGGAACATAATCTTTGATTTTCATCTTCTTTCACGTGCACTTAATGAAAAAGAGAGCTGGACTGGATCTCGGAGGTACCTGTTAGCTCTGAAAGGGGCTGAGCATCCAAAAAGACAAAGTCATCGGAATGGAGCACTGGAGCACTGCAGGCAGAGGTAAGACCTAGTGTTACCTAAAGTCCAGAGTTTAGATATCTAGCGCAGTTTATTTCTGAAAGACAGAAGAATGTGATAAACTAAAGCTCAAATGATAAATTTACAACTAGAATCCAAAAGCTTAGAGATGGAGCCCTGCAGAAAGAGAGTGACAGGGACAGAAACAGAGAACAGGGAGATGGGAAAAGGAAGAAACCAAGAGAAGGAAGGAGACAGAGGAGAAGGAGAGAAAGAAAGAAAGAAAAAAAGAAAGAAAGAAAGAAAAAGAAAGAAAGAAAGAAAAGAAAAGAAAGAAAAAAAGAAGAGAAAGAAAGAAAGAAAGAAAGAAAGAAAGAAAGAAAGAAAGAAAGAAAAGAAAGGAAGGAGGAAGGACAGATAGACGCTGTTGGGCCTGTGGGAATTCTGGGGAATGATTTGCAGTAACCACCTTCACAAACCAGAATGCCATCTGGTCACCCCCTTCCTCCCTCCCGGTGGGCAGATGGCTCAGAAGCCCAAGGAGAGTTGTTACAGCGGTTTTCCGGGCACACCTCTGATTGTCCTTCTGCCAGAGAGGGAGAGGCCTCTAGCATCAGATCACAACTAGCCCTTGGGGTCAGAGGCCTCCTCCCTTTGACACGGCGTGGCTCTTTCTCACCTGATTCCTCACTCCCCACCTAACCCCACCCCATGCCAGCCAACAGACCTCCATCCACCAGTCAGGATTCATTACCTTGAACATTTGAGTGGATCACAGGTATTTTAACTCCAGGCTTTAAACTAATGTTTCTAGGTAGTCTCTCTAATGACATGCCATTTTTTTTTAAGGATGAGTTGTTGAATAATTAATTTATATTAGGTCTTCATCAGATATGGGGATGTTTTTGTTTGGGGTTTATAAGCCCTTAGGCACTGACTACAGATGGAAAGATGTTACTAAAGGGAATTTAAAAAAAATAACTAAATTAACTTGATATAATGTATCAAGAGTAGGATACCTGTGTATAAGTAACATCTGGATTTTCAAAGGAAAAGGTACCAAGAAGGCAGCTTTAGGCTCAATTTCTGGAACAACCTTCCCAACAACTAAAAATGGAATGGGGTGCCCCAGGAGGGCATGGGTCGTCCCTCACTGGAGGTCTTTAAACCAAATGTATCTAACTGCTTGCTGGATGTGTTAGAAAAGGGAGTATTAAGGAGATGGCGCCCTGAGAGCTCCTCCAGCTCTGAGAGTCTGTAAGAAACTGGAATTGACAGAAATGGGATTAAAAAACACACACACACACACACACACACACACACACACACACACACACACATACACACACACACACACACACAAACTTTATTAGGCTTTGGTTGCCAAAGTCATCAGATGAGGTTTAAAAGGTGCCCCAATGACCCTCTGACCGCCAACACAGTGGAGGAGGTGTAAAAGAGTGGCCCATTTTTTTTTTTTTATCAGTACCAAGTCACTTTATTGGGATGTAAATGGTGGTAGTTTTTTTGGTACGAATTATGAAAAAGTCAGATAACCAAAATATTCATGCACTGAAAGACAGTAGGAGTCCTGCCCACAGTTCCCAGGTGTGGGGGAAGCCAGGTGTGGCTTAGCTCTGGTGGTCACTGTCTCCACAAGCGTGCTGGTCAAAAAGATATTCTGCCATGCCAGAATCAGGGCCCCATTTTGCACAGGTTGGTTCTGTGATCACCCAATTGTTTGATAGACTTTACCTGTCCATTCAGGTAGTGAGTTTCCATGAAATCACATAAATGGGAGTCATTCTTATCAGCTGTCAACTTGTGTAATTCCGGTAAGGACTGATTGACATTTTTTTCCAAGTGCAGAGCACACTCCATTGCATCTGCAGAGTAGCCCATTTTGAGAAGAGAATGAAGGAATGTTCCCCAAACCCACTTCTTCTGTCAGGGAGGAGGGTTGACTTTTCACAAGGCTCATCCCCAGCCACGCGGTACCCAAAGGGTCAGACACGAATGTGTCCCTGTTCCTCTGTGTGAGCAGTGAAGGTTTGTGGGGTGGCAGCCAGAGAGAGAGCCCACACCCCCAGACAGGTTGTGAACCCCTGGTTCACTGTTTACTTTTTCCTAAGACAAGACTTAGGCTCATTCCCTAGGGTAGAATAATAGAACACATTTCTATAGCACTTTATAAAGTGCTTTAGAGAGGTTACCTCATTTGGTCCTCACAAAAACCTGGGAAACAGATGCTGCTATTATCCCCATTCTGCAGATGAGGAAACTGAGGCTGAGAGACAGTAGGTGACTCTGCTCAAGTCTTATGGTGAGGAAGGCCAAGTTTGAACTCAAGCCTTTCTGACTCCAGGCTGACCGCTGAGCACTCTGGCCTCCCACTGTACATTCTAGTTCCTCCTTAAGTGATTCATACATTGTAACTTCATTTCCCTCAATTTAGTTCAGTCACAACGAAGGGGAGAAAGATTGTGCTGGAGTAATGATGGACAAGATCACATCCCCGTGTTTTCAGTCTCAGAAATAAAACGTGTCTGCTCCATAATCCATGAGCCTCTCCGTCAGTACCTTAAACACTTTGTCTGGGGTGTTCATAGGGCATTTACAAATGCAGAGTTATGGCGACACTTCTGATCCTTGGGCAGCAGGGAGCTGCACACTTTGTAGCATCCCAGACTGGCATGGGCGTGAATTTCCTGCAAAGAGGGAGGAAGTGAGTGTTCATATGATGCTGACCGCTTGCCAGGCCCGACAAGTAGGATCCCACTGAATCCTCCTCACGGCCCTGCCAGGAAGCGGCCCCTCATGTCCCCATTTTACAGGTGAGCAACCTGAGGCACAGACTTACCCAGGGTCTCACAGCCAATAGTGACGATGCTGCACCTGCTGGCTCTGGCCCAATGTTCTACGTCCAAGAGCCGCTGGCCCTGCGGCCTGTCTTGGCTCTCTGGTGACACAGGGGTAGGTCCCGAGGGGTGCAACCTCCTACCTCCTGCCCTCCCTGCTCCCAAAGATGCCGCGGAGTCTGAGGTGATTGTAGGGTGAGCATCGAGGGCTGGGAGGCAGGAGGGGGCCAGGTTAGCCTCTCCTCTTTGGCATGAGGCAGGGTCAGCAGCAGAGCAGCAGCGGGTGGACCCAGGCTTTATTCCCACTGAGATGCTTGAGGGGGACAGAAATGCAAGCTGCTTCTGCATGTGTCTGTTCATGTGAGGTGCTGCAGCTCCAAAGAGCCTGTCAGCCCCTGGCCTGTGCTTGTGAATCACCCTGATGGAGAGACCACTTTCTGTTGGGAAGGATGTCAGCCTGGCCCTGCACCTTCCCACCTTCTGATTCCGGGTTCTGGGTCAAAGATGGTGTGGAGTGGAGTTAATCAGGCAGAGGCTGGGTTGTTGTAAAAACATTCTTGTTCAGCAGGGATGAGATCAGCAGGGGCAGGGAAGGAGGGCGGGATCCACAGGTGACCTCCCTGACCCTCAGTCTTCTCATCTTTAAAAGAAGGGGGTTGGAGAGATGGTTCCTTCCCACTCTCAATCACTTGTAAGGGGACAAATTCTGTTCTCTCTTGGAGGGTGATGGTGAGATAAGTCTGGATGAAGGAAGGGTGCAGTCGGGTCCTCACAGGAGAGATGCTGATGTTCATTAGCAGGCGCCAGTAAAATCTGTGTCAGAGGAGGGGGTCCCTGGCCTGGGGAGGACGCCCTTGCTCCTGGCTCTTCCCAAGGCTAATCAGGCTCTTTTCCTCCCCGTCACCTCTAGGCTGCCCTGACTCCCTTCAAACTCCCCAGGTTGGAGGAGGCCATTCTCCCCTGTTGCTGGTGCCCTGCCTCTCCAATAACCTTTCCCTATTGTGCATCTATCTCATAGTGACCTGGCTATTTATGTGCTGTTGACCCCATGAGAACATACTCTTAGGCAGCAGGGACCTTTCTCGTTCTTGGTATCCTTAGCACTTAGTGTAGAGCCTGCTACATAGCAGTAAGTACCCTCACTGATTGATTGATTGATTGATTGATTGATTGAGATCAGGACAGAGGCATGGATGGACATCAAGGGGATGAAGCCCACTGGTCTGGAGACATTTAGGAAGCCAGAAATGTCAGGATCTGCTAACACAGGAGCAAAGCACAAGGGATGAGACAAAAGAAACTCCAAGACTTTTTGCTTGCAGAGACAGGAGAAAATGGCATCATCTTTTACTGTCATTGGAAGGAGGAAAGGTAAGAAGCCGTGACTTCCCCATGTTTGTTTAGACCGAGACTGTAATGACATGCAGTGAGACAGCCAAGGTTGTAGGGAGCGGTTAGGAGATGACTAAACAGATCCGGTGATCCCGTGGGGGCTTGGGATAAATACACTGTGGGCTGGAGCCCATGGGCTTTGTGTGTGATAAACAGGCCAGGTTCCCCGATTTGTCAGGGCTACAGAAAGAGGAATGACTTCTCAGGGCAGCCCCCAGCACCTAGAAGTGTCGTCTGGAGCCAGAAAGGGCCCTGGAAGTGCCCTCGTCTGCCCTCCTTTATGGAGGAGGACATGGGAGCTCAGGAGGAGAATGCTCACGGGTCACTCGGGGAACACCAAGCAGAACCAGCTTCACACCCTTGGGGCAGACTCTGAGACTTCCCTTGGTCCCAAAGAAAAGGCTGTCAACTTGGCCATTAGGATTCTGAATTTTCAAGTCACCCTCACCAAAAACAGACAGATCAACAAAATGCAGAGTGCGTTGGTGGCAGAGTGATTGCAGCTGCTGACCTCGGTGAGCCTCATGGTTCTCCAGGCAGATACCAGCCTCTGCCCTGAGGGATCGGATTCTGCCGCGGTAGAATGGGGTGCTGCCCAGGAAGCCAGAACCCCACCATTCACCGATCCCGCGTCCTTGAGAAAGTCGCCCCCCCAGAATCCATGTCTATGCACGCAGGTGGAAAATGAATTCCACCTCTTCCTGCCTGCCTCTTGCACCGAGGTGAAGGGTTCATTAATTCATTGCATGGTGCTATTAATTCAGTCCCCTAAAGCTTGTTACATAAAAGTCCTTCTGTGAGACACATACACGCACCACAGCAGTTCCACAGGTAACAGTGACTTGAGGAAAGGCCAATAAAAGCTTTTTGTTTGAATTATTCAGATGACGACCCCAACCCTTCGGAGATCTGGCCTATGGATAAAAGAAAGAGGGCCAAGATGCCAGGGTCACTTCCCTGAGCAGTGGCACTTTTCTCCCAGTAACATGAAAACGTATTATCTACTAATGAGGAACAAGTTAATGACATTAGCCATGACTGATTACCTGTCCAGTTTGGCTGAATAGGGGAAACTTTGAGGAATGAATGTTAATTTCCTGATTACACCCTTGGGAGCACAAACAACCGTCCCCCTGCACCCCATTCCTGCTTTAAATACAGAAGTCCTTGACTTCTAGCATGAGGACAGTAATGAGATGATAAAACATTTCCCTCTGTAATTAGGCATAGGACCATGGTTTTGTATTTTAATCGATTTTACATGGTAATTTCATTCTTAGTTTTCAGACTTGATACCTAATTTTAAACTGTCTTTAAATAAAGGAATGCATTTTATTATATTAAATTTAAAGGGTTTTATGCAAGTAAAACCAATGTAGCCAAGATCAGAAGGAAATCAGAAAATTGAAAAAAAAAACTTTATAGAGAGATAAATGCCTCATATCTCAACTAAGTCAAATTTATAAGAATATGAGTCATTCCCTAATTGATAAATGGCAAAAGGATATGAACAGGAAGAAGAAATCAAAGCTGTATATAGTCATATGAAAAATGCTCTAATTCATTATTCATTAGAAAAATTCAGATTAAAACAATTATGAGATACCATCTCATACCTATCAGATTAGCTGAAATGATAGAAGGGGAAAATGAGAAATGTTGGGTGGAAAGTGGGATACTAATACACTGTTGGTGGAATTATGAACTCACTCTACTATTTTGGAGAGCAGTCTGGAATTAGGCCCAAAGAAATATAAAACTGTTTATATATACCCTTTGACCCAGTAATCCCACTATTAGATCTGTTTCCCGAGGTGATCAGTTAAAAAGGAAAAGAACCTATATATTCTAAGATGCATTCTAAAATATTTATAGTAACTCTCTTTGTGGTGGCAAAGAACTGGAAACTGAAGGGATGTCCCTCAACTGGGGAATGGCTAAACAAGTTGTGGTGTATGATTGTGATGGAATACCACTGTGCTATAAGAAATGATGAGCAGGTTGACTTCAGAAAAACATTGAAAGACTTGCATGAAATAATGAAGAGCGAAATGAGAAGAACCAAGAGAATGTTGTATATAGTAACAGCATTATTGTTTGAAGAACAATTGTGAAAGATTAAGTTATTCTGAGTATTATACTCAAGTCAACTACACATCACACAATCACATATATATGTGTATGTACACACACAAAAGACCTATGAAGGAAGATGCTATCCTCCTCCAGAGAAAGAACTGCTATGTGGAAGTGTGTTTTGTGCAGTTCCATATATATAGGATGTATATATTTCAAATGTTGGCCTTCTCTAATGAAGGTTTCAGAGGGAGAGGAAACAACTCAGAGTTCAAAATGTAACCAAAAATTTTTTAGAAGAGGAATGCAGCTTTTGGAGATTTTTGTTACATAATTCTGTATGGGACATTTTCTAAACTTTGGGGTCACTACTTTGTGCTTTCTGGATGGTAGGTGGCAAGCTACTAAACATTCATATGTGTGCATCTGTCTCTTTATCTGTCTGTCTATCTATCTATCTATCTATCTATCTATCTATCTCCTTCTCTGTCTGTGTGTAAGTATCTATCTATAGTAAACTGTGCAGGAGGAAGAGGGATGGTTGAAAACTCCTTTGCTATGGATAGGCTCATGGGTGGCCAGAAAGGTAAGGGCTTACACATCCACACCAGTTACCTTCAGCCACAGTGCAAACAGGTCAATTTAGTTTCAGAGAAGGGGAAATGTCTTAGTACATATTCAGAGCTGTCCCAGGGTACAGTGGGCTCTCTAGTCAGGACACTCTCCCTAGAGATTTTTCAGCAGAAGTTGGATGACCTTTGGGGGATGGGGGAGTTGTAGAGAGGATTCTTGCTTAAAGATGGGTCAGATTCGATGGTCTCTGAGGTTCTGTGGTTTCTGTGACACCCGAGAGCCCTTTGCACTAATTGATAACTAGGGCTTAGGGAAGAGTGGGCTGTGCATACAGAAAGGAGGGGAGACAGAGACAGAGACAGAGAGAGATGGAGAGACAACGAGAGAAATAGAGAGAGACAGAGAGACGGAGAGACAGAGAGAGAAATAGAGAGAGACAGAGAGAGAGGGAGGGAGGGAGAGAGAGAGAGACAGCAAGAACTCATGTACTCAATTAGGTTCTTGACACTGTGTGCTCAATTCAACAAACATCTGTTGAATGCCTACTATGTGCAGCATGACATTATTGTTTGTCCTTTGTTTTTGAAGAGAACCAATGACATCATGGGGTGATGTCTTGGCTTACACATGAATTAGATTTAAGTGAGGCAGACCTATGCAAAGTCATCAGCCTCACTCTCTCATCACGGTCCAGTGGTGGGACAAAAGTCAGGATGACTGGTGATGGCCCAGGATGCAGTGCCTGACCTTGGAGGCTTCAATGTCTGACCGCTCTAAGCTCTCTGCAGTGTCTGGTTCAGCCTCCTACATGGTCTGTAGGGACAACTCTCATAGGTCTAAATGTGCGCCACTCCACCCATTCACTGCTCCTGGTCTTGTCCTCGTCCAATCTCTCTACATTTAAATCCCCTATCACACACTTGAAGATAGCTTCCCTGCCCCTCTTAGACTTTTTTTCTCCAGGCTAAAGGTTCCCTCCTATCACATGAAACATGGTGCCCATAGCTGAACAGAATAACTCCAGAGGAGGTCTGATCAGGGCCGAGTGCAGAGGGGCAGGCACCTCCCTTTGCTGGAAGCTTTGCCTCTCAATATGGTCTAAGATTACATTCCCTCTCCAGATAGCATATCACTCTGTGGTCTACTGGGGCTCCCAGATCCTTCTCAGATTGACTGATGCCTAGGCATGTCCACCCAAGACCAATCTGTGTTTATGAAGTGATATTTTTTTTAATCCAGCTGTTGGACATCGAACACTGGTCTCCATTTAGTCTCATCTCAGGAAATCTGGCCCACTCGCATACATTTTCCAAGTCACATTCAGCAGTTTGTACAATTCCTGGGGCTGGAGGGTGCAAGTGTCCTTTGTGAAAGTTCCCGGGTGTTCTTGGGAAGTGGTTTTAGGGCATTTTCCAAGTCTCTTCCTTGGCCCCTCCCTGCCTATGTCCTGTGGTTCTGGGCCTGGGGTAGATCAGTCATCTTTCTTGCTGCCTCCCCGGCACACAGAATTCCCGATGATTGCCCCCAGACAAGAAGGGCTCCCATGTCAAGCTCTGGGAGTTGGAGAATGGATGCAGTTGGGCACGAGGAGCCCAGAGCTCGCCCTTGCCTCTCATCCAAGTCATAGAGATCTCGGGCCTTGGGAATGAGGACAGGGGCAGGTGGCTCCATGTGACTTTGTTTCCCAGACTTCCCAGAGGGAAGGCCTCCCCTTCCAGGGGGTCTTTCTGGAGCCTTTACCTTGTGGCTGGGAAGGTTTTGTTGGTAAGAGATGGAGCCTCGTGGCAGATTTCTAATGAGCTTTCTCCCCCAAAGCTTTCCTAGCTGGCACAAAGCCTAAGGGTGGGAACTGAGGACAGAGTGCCATCTGCAGACAGACTCACTCACCTTTTCTGACATTAATAAAAAGTTGACAAAAGTCTGATGTCTTCAGACATCCACTCCGACTCAGTAGCTATTTTTAAACAGATATTGCTGGGCCCCGCAGAAGGCACTATCTTCTGGAAAATGGGTATGATTGACCTCTTGCTGCCCTCCCATAGAAACAGCCAAAGCCTGAACTTGGCAGGTGGAGTCTGTGCTGTGCCCATATTTCGGATCTTAATTTGCTGCCATGTGGGTTATCTGGGGGTTCAAAGTCTTCCTAAAAGCCCAGCTTGAGTGCAAGCAGCCAGAGGACTTTGTATTTGACACTTCTGATAGTGTGGTCTAACTCCTCATTCTACAAGTGAGGAAAATGAGGCCCCGTGAGAGGAAAGGACCTGACCAAGGTCACATGGACATTAAAGCAGACCAGCGAGGGGCTTATGGGGAGACGCCTGCTTCCAGAGCCATCCCACAGAAAGCCCAGCTTCTTTGTTGAAGGAAGATGTCTAAAACTATGCCTGGTAGATGCCTCTGGTATTTCTTTCTTTACTCAGCATCGCTGTGTAGGCTGGTGAGTAGAGGTTTAAATGTGGACTCACAGAACTTGGATTTGAATTGTGGCTCTGTGCCTGTGACTGTATTTGTAAGATGGCGGGAAGCCTCCCAGGTCCCTGCAGTCCAGAGCCACAGCACCAAGGGAATGACACAGAGCATTACATACATTTGCTTCAAGTCACAGGGAGGTGCTGTTATTATCCTCATTTTACAGATAAGGAAACTGAGGCAGACAGCAGTTAAGAGACTTGCTCAGGGTCACATAGCTAGTAAGTGTCTGAAACCAGATTTGAACTCAGGTCTTCCCAACTCTGGGTGCAGTGCTTTATCTGCTGGTTGTCTTATCTAAACAGCATTGGACTGGGAGCCAGGAACCTTGGATCTAATCCTGGGTTTGACCTTGTCATTTAGCCTCTGTGATCCTCAATTTCCCCATCGTGAAATGAACAGATTGGGAGAGATGAAGTCTAATGTCCCTTCCAGGCCCTTTCTAGTCCTAAATATTTGTGATGATTAAAAAAAAAAAGTGCCTTCCAGCATGCTGGGCAGCACAGGAGGGAGAGTACAACACGAGCTAGTTGGTTCAAAGGTAGGAAATATGGAATCCCAAATTGGATTGGGCTTGAATGTCATGCTTGATTTTGTAAGACTGTGGTTTTTAAAATGATGTGTGCCACCTTTGGGAAATGTGTGATGTTACCATGAACAGTATTAAAACAGATGAAAACATTAGATAAATTGTGTTTACTGCAAAAGCACGCAATTTATAGTCCAATATAAAAAGCTCTGAGGTCATCACAGTTCCCATCCAAGTTGTGAGAGGCCTCTTTACATACCCAGCTGGCTTGTGTTTCCATGGCATGTCACATGTGCCAACAGTGAGCTCTCTCCATCAGGGCATGGATTTGGGAACTTGATTCTGGCCCCTGGAGGCGCTGCTTCCTCTGACGAGCCCCACAGCCCCCCACCAACTGTGACTTTTAGAGTAAGACTCAGCATTCTGAGTTTTAAGGGGTGGGAGCAGGTTTCTGCTGCCATTGGGAGACCGACATATTCTGTCTTCAGAATGATATGGAGAAAACTCCCAATGGTGAATTAGCAATTTTCAACAACATGATCTTAATTCTTTTAAGAGCAAGCTCAGAGTCACAGAATCACTGAAGCCAGAGACACCAACTCTACCTGAGCAAGAATCCGCCCCCCCCCCCACAAGGGTTCATCCCTACCCATCGGGTCCTTCCTGGGACTCATCGCCTCTGCTGGGAGCCCTCCAGGGATGGGGAGCTCACTGTCTCTTCAGGCAGCCTATCTCATTTCTTGGATAGCGGCTTGTTGGGGAGCTCTCTCTCAAGAGAACCCGCAGCCTTCACCTCATTAGCTCTTTGTAGGATGCTTTGCATGCTCTGAGTCTTTGTTGTGAGCCTTCACTACTTTGAACAGTTCACAAATTTCTTTTTAACAAGATAATTCATGTTTGATGAAGCGATGCAGCACTATCATTGAGTCATAACCACTAATCTAATTATATTCCTTGCAGTTCTAAAGTTTTCTCCAATTCCCTGAGCACCCTGGGTCATTCTAAGGATTTTTTTTTTAATTTTCCCCCAGTAATCCCATAGAACCTGTGAAACCAACTGCCTTCTAACTTGTACTATAGGTCCAGTCAAATCCAACTGCCGCCCCACGCCATCTTTTCAGTCTCTCTTGGGAGGCTGCTGTGGATCTTTGAAAAGGTTACGAAAAGTTGGCCACATTTGCTCGAGCCTCCCAAAATACATCCCTTCTTCAGCAATTCTTACATTTAGTGCAAGCTACACACAAATCATTTTGGAAAGCCCGCCGGGGAGCTGGCCAGATCCCTGGCTTGGCAGCAAGCAAGTTTCCTAAATCCGAGCTGCAGAGACAGAGAGAAGACCCAGACATCCCTTCGTAGCCATGACCTTCGTTCCCAGAAGGTGTTTATTCTTAGAGGGGTTTGGGGGGCACTTATTAGGCTCTTGTTTTCTCGAGGACTGCAGGGGATGTTAAAACGGGAGGGTCTTCACTTTAGTGGGGATGTGTATTTTGGGATTCTCAGGAATTTAAATGAAAACCATTTAGAGTTCCATTCTGTTTATCGAAATGCTTCTTAGAACCCCACATAGGGGTATCGGGCAAGGAGAAGAGCAGGGTTCAAGTCCCAGTCCAAATGGACTAGAGGCTGTTGAGACCCTAGAGGAAATCCGATCCAACCACCAGATTCTTCTAATGGGTAAACTGAGGCCCACGGAGGCCAAGTGACTTGCCCAGGGTCACATGAGTAGAAGGTGAGAGGGCCAGGTCCCGAGGCTCAAATTCAGCATCTTTCCCTACCCTCTGCTGCCTTCCTGGGACTTCCTGCTTCTGCTCGGGTCGCTTCCCCTCCCTGAGACTCAACGGAAAAACGGCGGCTGTAGGATGGAGATCACTCAGGTCCTTGCCAGCTGCCAGATTCCATGCCACAGGACCTGCAATGTCAATGGACGTGCTCAGGCAGCCACGAGATCCCCAGAAGGCTTCAGAGAACTCCTCTTTGATGATGCATGAGACAGACTCCCCGGCTTGGTCAGGACACCATCTGTGACAGCTCGGGAAGACAGCTGGAGGCTCTGGCAAGCCCCTAGGTTTGCAGAGCAGGTCTGTCTTAGGAAAGGGCTCTGAAGCCCTCACAGAAGTCACAGGAAAAGCTTGAGATATGGAGTCAGGAGAACTGGGCTGGAGTCCCAGCTTCTCCAGTTACAAGTGGAGTGACATGGTGGTTGCCTTGAACACTCTCTGTGCCTCAGTTTCCTTCCCTGTAAAATGGGGTGAGAATATCTGCACAGCAGACCTCCCAGGGCTGCCTGGAGGACTAAGGTGGGTCCTGATGTAAAAGTCCTGATAACAAATCACACAAAGCCCTGCAAGATTGGTCCTCACCACAGTGAGGTGCGAGGACCCAGGACACTGAGGTACAGAGGGTGAGGTGACTTGCCTAGAGTCACCCCGCTAGGCTTGAATTCAAATAATCGGATGTCTAAAGCCTCCTAGGAGAGAGCAAGTCAAAACAGGGCAGATTCGAGAAGGCCCCTTTGGCATTGCGGCTCTCTGACTCACAAGTTCTGTGAGGACCACGGTCTCTATTCAGCTCCCATTATCTGCAGCCTTGTGGCACGCCCCTCAGTGAGGCTTGACCACCCTCCCTGACAGCCACACAGGGCCCCTGGCTGACACCTGGCTTTTCAGCCGATTCTGCTCTAGCACAAAGGGGGAGGATCCAGAATGGGAACATTCCCTTTGCATACACACAGGGTCAGCTGCCCACAAAGTCCCCTTGTTCTCCTTCCAGTGCTTGGACCCGTCACTCCAGCCGAATTCAGGACTGTGTCTGTACCTCCCTGAAAATAAGGCACCTGACAGAAAAGAAGGCTGGAGTGGGGGAGATGGCAGGAGTCCCTGGCAGGTCTGGAGCTGCCCTATCACGGAGCGAATTCTCTACCAGATTTGATTCCCAGAAGGGCAGACATCCCATATTTTTAAAAGGCAAATGTGAAGAATGATTCCAAAGCACGCCCCCAATTCCCACCCCCCACCTAAAGTGCTTTGGGATTACTCTCTGGAGCCCCAGGTGTTTCCATTAGCCCTCACAGCGGGCTGAGTGGGTAACAAAGCCAGGCCTCATTCTGTCCGTGCTCTTTAGCACCGAACCATTTAAAGACCCCAAGCCCAGGCTCCAGCTGGTCTCAGGCTGGTCTATAAAGTCTTTGATTCTCAGCCCTCCAAGTCTCTGTTTTTCACTGGGGGCCTTGCGTCTGTGTCAGGCCTGTAATGAGAGGGAGAACAGGGAAAAATCAGACATGGAAATCCCTCAGCTCTGAGCACCCATTAACACCTGGGTTCCCTTATGGGGGCCTTTGAGGCCTTGGGGCCGGTGTCTGCATAAAGACCTGGTCCGGCAGCTGACCAGGGGCCAGGAGCGGCTGCACGGGGGTTGCTGGAGCCAAAGAAGGGGCTGGGTAGGAGGCCTGGACTCCACCACTGCCCTTGGGTTCTGTCTGATCCCAGGCCCAGGGCAGTGGCAGGAAAGGAGCCCTTCCCACCAGACCCCACAGGGACAGGAGGAGCTGAAGCTAGGAACAGCCAGGCATTCCCAGAGCTCCCAGCACATGGAGAATTCAGCAAGAATTGGAGGGTGGGACCCCTTCAGGGTGTTTGTCACCTGAAAACTACAAAGAAGAAAAATGCAGCTTTTCCTGCCATGGCCTCTGCGGCCCTTGTTTCCAAATAAGGGGTTTTGTTTTCAGCTGTGACCTTCCCCCCCCCCACATACAATACACATACACACATACATATACCCATACATACAATACACACACACACACATACACACATACACATATACACATACACACATACAATACACATGCACACATATACACACACATACACATACATGCATACACCAGTGACACTTTCCACAGTGACACATACACATACACACATACATACACACATGCAATACACATACACATCTAACACACATACATGCATACATACACACATATATACACACATACACACACAATACAATACACACATACATACATATACACACATATATACACATACACACATATACACACACATACACACATTCACACTCATACATACACACATATATACACATACACACATGCACACATACAATACACATAACACACATACATACAATACACACATACACACATGCACATATACGCATACACACATACAATACACATACACACACACACACACACACACACACACACCCCTGCACCTCTCCCTGTTCCGGCCCCTGTCTTCATGACGTGAAGAGCTCAGGGGGCAGCAGCATTCGGGGTCACTGTGTGGACTGTGAAGTCCTGGAGACCCAGGCTGGAGAGCAGGGGGCGCGCCATCTGCCAGATGGGCCTGGCGATGCCTTGTTGCGTCCAGATGTTACCTCATCGTGGCTGTAACTTGTTGCTTGGTCATTTCAGGTGTGTCTGACTCTCCATGACCGCATTTGGGGTTTTCTTGGCAGAGATACTGCTATTGTGGTTGCCATTTCCTCTTCCAGCTCATTTTACAGATGAGGAAACTGAGGCAGATGGGGCTAAATGACTTGCCCAGGGTCACACAGCTAGGAAGCATCTGAGGCCAACAAAGACGAGTCTTCCTGACTCCAGGCCGGCGTTCTATCCGCTGCACCACCTGGCTGCCCCAATGGCTGTAGCTGTAACCGGCAGATACCTACTGACCGGGTGGTTTGGAACCATTCTGGAGCCTTCACTTTGAAGGCCAACAGAGTTCCCAGAATTTCTCTGCCCACGCCAGCAGCCATTTCTGCCCCTTACCGACCACGGGGATGTCCCATAGGAGAAGACGTATCGAGCACCCAGCCACAGTGAACACGCTTTCAGGCTCTGTCCTTATCTGCCAGGGCCCCAACGGCCATTGTTTCAGGTAGGAACTGGTCACTCCTACCCCACGGCAGAAGAGAGGAGCAGACGTTCCAGGCATCACCGTTGAACCCAAAGGGTGGTGCAGCGGTTAGTGCACTGGGTGACGAGGACCTGGGTTTGAATCCCAGCTCTGTCATTTTATTTCTGTGAGTCACTTTATTTGGTGAGCCTCACTCAGTTTCCTCAACTTTAAAAAGAGAATGTTGGAGTAACTAATCTCTAAGGTCCCTTTGTGGTGTTAAATCCTGGGGGTAGGAGAAGTCAACATAAGACGGAGCTATATCCTGAGATGCAATGGAGACGCCTTTGCCTCTGACACTTCCCTCTTTAAACCCCCATACCTGGGCCTTTCTTCTCACACAGGGTTCCAGCGTAGCCAGGCCGACAGGCGCACGTGTTGGGGAGGACACATCTGCCTCCATGCAGACACTTCGGGTCACAAAGGGCTGCAAAACACAAGGTCCTTGCATCATCACTGTGGGACGGGGCACCCAGAAGGCTTCCGGTGCTCTGGGCCTTTGGCTTTTCAGACCGAGGACCTTGGCAGTTGGAGCCGAAGCACCTGGGCCCCCACCCCACCCTGGTCCACTATCCCCTCAAATATAAAATCCCTCTTCCCACCCCTTGTGGGAGCCCGTATAAGAGGCCATCTAGGCCAACCTGGGACTAGAGATTGGGAAACTGAGGCCCACCAAGAGGATGTGACTGGTCAAGATCCTATGAGACCTAAGAGTATGGAAGAGCTGGATTTGAACTTGGGCCGGTCCTGCCACTTGGGATCCAGCACTCCTATTCCTCTACCTGCATCCCTGAAAAAAGGACTATTCTTCCCTGGTGGTCCTCACTGAGGCACCAAAGACGGTGCTACTGTCTTGGACACCTCCGCGTGAGCTCATCTTCATGCTTCTTCATGTCAATTAGGAGCCATGATCCAGTTCCCTCCTCTGGGTCCGCGCTCTGATCTGTTCATTGATTGACTTAGAGAGAGTCCTTTCTGTACTCAGAGGGGCTGGTCTTTGGACAGCAGCTGCCTAATCTGTCACTGGACTTGTCTTTGGAGACTTTCATCCCCAGGGCCTTCCAGAACTCATGGTCTGCTAGCAGAGCCTCTGAGAGCTCAGGGTCACCTCTGCGACTCAATGACGTGCCAGGGGGAACCTCGGGGGAGTTGGAAGGAGATTACTTTGAAAAATTTCACCTTGGGGATGAAGTCCATGGAGCAAGGACTTCCTGGTCACACACGGACTCTTCTTGGGGACGAAGACTTACCTGTTTGACAGCAGGCTCCTCCCCAAGAAGTAGGACAATGGCACACGCTCGGGCCTATGCATTCTCCCCCATTCTGACACAATTATATGTATGTATATATATAGATACAGATATAGATATAGATAAAGGGAACAGGGTGAGTTGAAGATGAAAGGGTCATATCTGGAGAATAAAATTAAGGGGTGAGAGAGGATTATGCTAGAAGAAAGAGAAAGGGAGAGGTAGAATGGGGTAAATTATCTCACAAAAAAAAAAAAAAAAACCAGAAAAGAAAAGGCTCTTACAGTGGAGGGGAAACGGGGGAAGGTGAGAGGGAATGAGTGAATCTTATTCTCATAGGATTTGACTTGAGGACAGAATAACATACACACTCAATTGGGTATGGAAATCTGTCTTACCCTACAGGGAAATAGGAGGGGAAGGGGACAGGAGAGTAGGGGGATGACAGAGAGGAGGGCAGATTGGGAAAGGGGGTAATCAGAAGCAAATACTTCTGAGGAGGGACAGGGTCAAAGGAAAGAATAGGATAAATGGGGGGGTGGGATAGGATTAAGGGAAATGGAGTTAGTTTTTCACATCATGTCTACTATGGAAGTGTTTTGCATAGCTGCACATGTATAACCTGTATTGAGTTGCTTGCCTTTTCAATGAAGGTGGGTGGGAAGGGAGAGGTGAAAAAATTTGGAACCTAAAGTTTTAAAAATGCATATTTAAAAAAAATGTTTTCACATGCAACTGGGAAGTAAGAAATACAGGAAATGGGGTACAGAAATCTATCCTGCCCCACAGGAAAATAGAAGGGGAAGGGGATAAGAGAAGTGGGGGAGAGATAGAAGGGAAGGCAGACTAAGGGAAGGGGTATTCAGAATGCATGCCAACTTGGGGTGGGGGGAGGGGGGAGAGGGGGTGAAAATTTGGAACTCAAAATCTTGTGGAAGTAAGTGTTGAAAACTAAAAATAAATAAATTTATTAATTTAAAAAAATTAAGAAAATTTAAAAAATTAAAAAAAAAAAGAAGGATTTGGTGCCACTCAATAAACACCAGCTAAGTACGCCCTGTGTGCACCAGATCAAGATGGGAAGGGAAGGCCGCTTTTGGCTCTCGGACTCTCCAAGGAGCCCCTCTTACGTGAGCTGCATCTCATCCCTCGCCACCCAGACGGACAGGAGCAGACACTGGGCTGCACACACCTGCCTCCGTTCATGCACGTGGGCTCACAGATGCCTGAAAGCAAAAGCACACATCATCGGTGTCAGGCCTTGCCCACAGACCGAGCTCTGTTTGCCCAGCCCCGGCTTACTTTTCTGGCATCTCCGTCCAGCGTACCCCTCAGGGCAGGAGCAGACATTCTTTCTCATGCAGCGGCCGCCATTCTTACAGGGAGGATTGCAGATCGCTAAAGAAGCCAATGGAAGATGGGCAGATGGTGAGTGTGGCCGCTGCATTGGATGTTCATCAGTCTGCCACCCGAAGGCCCAGGGACCCTTCCTGCAGCAGACACGGTGGTGCAGCAGCAGAAAGAGCTCCAAGCCTCCAGCCAGCCAGGAGCAGCCGGACATCGGCTAGCTATGCTACCATGGACCAGTCATTTCCCCCTCTTAGTCAGCTTCCTCATCTCTGTAATGGGCACAGTGATCTCTCTGGTGTCTCAGTCACAGCGATGGTGTGAGCTCCAATGAGAGTGTGAATGAAGAGGGCTTCAAATCGCCAAGAGCCTAGAAACATCGGTTCTCGTCATTAGGAGGCAGGACGGACCAAGCAGAGAAAACGAGGCCCACGTGGAGAGCAGCCCTTCCACAGTTCATGTGGACTCTGTAACACTCACTCTTCAGAGAAAATTGTACGGGAGGAAGTCCTTTTTCTGAACTCAGTGAAAGAGTATTCTTCTCACTCAGTAGATTTCCACTCATTTCTCCAATTAAATAAGGTCATTTGGAATTCTAATCCCATGGAAGGGTCAGATTCCTAACCAGACCAGTAGGTGGAAATGGGCCATCCAGAGAGGGGTGCATCATGAAAGAGACCAGCAGAAGTCCCATTTTTTAAAGCAAATCACGATGGGAAATTCACTAAAAATGTCCATTCTATTTAGAGAAATCTACGTGGACACCTTGAGACTAGGAATCCAGTTTTTAATTAAATTTCATCAGTCATTTAAAAGCTCCCTTTTCAATGTTATAGCTCTTTTACCACGAAAGTGGACGTTTTCGGTATTGAATAATACAGCAGAAGCCAGTTAAATGGAAAAATTGTGAACGTTAGCTCGATTCCAGATTCATCCCGCCACAGCAGGCTGGGATGGTATCTCAGCAGGGCAAGGGCCTCCATGGAGCATGGGCTAGATACCACAAACGTCGTCACAGCACCTCTAAGTCTGAAGGAATGTCCGAGACCCTCCCATCCCACCCAGCTAACGTCCCTCTTCACAGCATTTGGTCAGATTTCTTGTGTTTGAACCTAACTTCTTTTATACCTAAAAAAAGAAGAGAAAAGATGGAGAGTGAAGGATTACCATTCTGACACCTCAACCCGAAGAATCCAGGTGGGCAGAGGCAGGTGTTTGGCTTATGGCAGACGCCACCGTTGAGGCAAGCTGGCTCACACAAAGCTGGGAAGAGCAAGAGAGGGACCGTCAGAGCTCCATCACAGAGAAGAAATAAAAAGGAAAAAGGAAGCTGAATGGATGTATCTAACAGCAGATAATGAAATACTTCATTTTTACCGCAAGTAAAGCCAATAACTGATAATTAATTTGACTTTACTGAACATAAAAGGCAGAGAATGAAATAACTAGATAATGGTATAGGAAGTTTGCTCATTAATTTTATAGATAATACTACACTAGGAACATGGAGGATGGGATGAGAATTCCAAATGACCTTGTTTAATTGGAGAAAGGCGCAGAAAGCAACAGAGTGAAATCCAGTAGGGAGATGACCAGGGTAATGTAAAGATAACAAATATATAGCGGAATCCCATGTCTGCAGTTAATAGATGTCATGGGGCCCCAGTGGTCCTTAAATTGAACATAAGCCAATAAGGCGGCATAGCAATCAGAAAAAATGATACCCTGAGGTGTGGGGAGAATCACATCACGGAACAGCTGTGTGCATGCTCCCACTAAATTCCATAGTGAGCAAACTACATTCCATTGGGAAATCTGAAATTTAAGGGGGTCATGGAAAATTTAGAGAGAGTAAAGATGCGTGTCACAAATGCACGGAAGTATAAATAAGACTAGGGAAAAGACAAGATGGGAGTCTTGGGAAATCTATACTTTACAATAGGCAATTCAGAATAACCTTAAAGACAAGGCATGGTTATGCATAAAAGGGACCAAATATCTCCGTGTCTACTAATGAAGTGGGAGGCTGAGAGGGGCAGTGGAGAGAGCCCCAGGCCTGGCATCAGGAAGACTCCTCTTCCTTGAGTTCATATCTGGCTTCATATACTTACTAGTTGTGTGACCCTGGGCAAGTCACTTAACCCTGTTTGTCTCAGTTTCCTCAAATGTAAAATGAACTGGAGAAGGAAATGGCAAACCATTGCCAAGAAAACCCCAGATGGAGCCACAAAGAGTTGGACACGACTGAAAAATGACCGAACAACAACAAAACTAATGAAATAATCCAAGAGAAAAGACAGACGTGGCATTGTGAAGGATTCAGGAAAGACAGAAGCCGGACTTTCCCAGAGACGAGTTGGATGAAAAATCAGAGTGACTTAGTGGGGTTATGAGACTGCTCGTCTGTGGCTCTTGGCTTCCACAACTTCACCAATACTTGGGGAATGCTTGTGTCCGTTCCTATTTTCACACTCACACATGCACACACACGCACACTCACACACATGCACGCACACATTCATACACACATGCATGCACACACTCATAAACACGCACACACTCATGCATACACACTCATACGCACACACTCATACACAAGCATGCACTCATACACATGCGCACCACCCATACACACATACACATGCATGCACACACTCATACACACATGCATGGACACACTTATATGCACACACTCATACATACATGTATGCACACACTCATAAACACGCACACACTCATGCATACACACTCATACGCACACTCATACACATGCACACACGCGCACACTCACACATGCACGCACCCATTCATACACGTGGACACACTTATATGCACACACACTCATACATACACTCATATACATGCACACACTCATACACACATGCATGCACACACTCGTAAACACGCACACACTCATACAAATGCATGCACTCATACACATGTGCACCACCCATACACACATACACATGCATGCACACATTCATACACACATGCATGCACACACTCATAAACACGCACACACTCATGCATACACACTCATACGCACACTCATACACATGCACGCACTCATAGACATGTGTACCACCCATACACACATACACATGCATGCACACACTCATACACACATGCATGGACACACTTATATGCATACACACTCATACATACACTCATATACATGCACACACTCATACACACATACATGCACACACTCATAAACACGCACTCACTCATACACATGTGTACCACCCATACACATGCATGCACTCATACACATGTGCACCACCCATACACACATACACATGCACGCACCCATTCATACACGTGGACACACTTATATGCACACGCACTCATACATACACTCCTATACATGCACACACTCATACACACATACATGCACACACTCATAAACACGCACACACTCATGCATACACACTCATACGCACACACTCATACACATGCATGCACTCATACACATGTGCACCACCCATACACACATACACATGCATGCACACACTCATAAACACACACACACTCATGCATACACACTCATACGCACATGCATGCACACACTCGTAAACACGCACACACTCATGCATACACACTCATACGCACACTCATACACATGCACGCACTCATACACATGTGCACCACCCATACACACATACACATGCATGCACACACTCATACACACATGCATGGACACACTTATATGCACACGCACTCATACATACACTCATATACATGCACCCACTCATACACACATGCATGCACACACTCGTAAACATGCACACACTCATGCATACACACTCATACACACACTCACACACATGCACACACTCATACACACATGCATGCACACACTTGTAAACACGCACACACTCATACACATGCACGCACTCATACACATGTGTACCACCCATACACACATACACATGCATGCACACATTCATACACACATGCATGGACACACTTATATGCACACGCACTCATACATACACTCATATATATGCACACACTCATACACACATACATGCACACACTCATAAACACGCACACACTCATGCATACACACTCATACGCACACTCATACACATGCACGCACTCATACACATGTGTACCACCCATACACACATATACATGCATGCACACACTCATACACACATGCATGGACACACTTATATGCACACGCACTCATACATACACTCATATACATGCACACACTCATACACACATACATGCACACACTCATAAACACGCACGCACTCATACACATGTGTACCACCCATACACATACATGCACACACTCATAAACACGCACGCACTCATACACATGTGTACCACCCATACACATGCATGCACACACTCATACACACACACACACAAATGCATGCACTGTCTGTCTGGTCTTGGTCTCTCTCTTCTCTTGCTCCCTTGCCATTGTGGTGGGCCCTGGCCACCACAGCTGCTGTTACGTCTTCTAAAATGGGGTCATTGAGGTCTTGAACATTTTGGAAGGGAAAGCGAGAAGAGGATGGCAGGTAAGGACATGAGAGCATCCTCTGATCTAAAAACAGGGCGCTCAGTCTCAGCCGTTGAGCATCCTCCTAGCCACCAGGCCCAGGACTGCAGGAAATGGGTTCATTATTGCCAGAAGACCTCGCTTTACCTGTGGCACAGGTAGGGCCGAACCATCCCCGCTGACACTGGCAGACGTCCGGGGTGAGGCACTGCCCGCCATGTTCACAGTGCCTGCTACAGACCTCTGAACGAGAAGGAAGCAAGAAAGGAAACGGTGAGAGCCGTGACAACGGCCCAATTTTCGGGGTTTGGGCCACATTTCAGGCAGAGTCAACATTCGTGCTACTGAAGGATTCTGACCCCTCCCCTTCAGCTTTGACACGCCACCAGACTCACTTCTCCAGTGGCCCTGGCCTTCAGCCGGCCCACTGTCCCCTCTGAGCCCTTTCAGCAGCGGCCTGGAGAAAACCTCCCCAACCATAAAACACTCAGACTCCATTCGACTGGGAGCTCCTTGAGTGCAGGAACCTTCCTTTGTACCCCCAGTGCCTAGCATAGTGCCTGGCACACAGTAGGTGCTCAATCAACGCTAAGTGGCCGACTCTGGCCGGAAATCATGGGTCACAGAGAAAGAGTGGGGATGTCCTTAAGTCATAGGCCACTAAACCGAACACGAGACGGGAATGTTTTCTATTCAGGACTGCTGTTCTCCAAAGGGGATCGAGGGAAGGGACAAGAAGATGCCACATTCTCCTCAGTCCCTGCTGGTGATGAGAGCGGTCTGAGGTGTCAAGGGGTCATCGACTTCCGACATCAAATATAACAATCTCTGAATTTACTCTGGAACACCAACGGCACGGAGAGACAACGTATCATGAAGTAGTTCTCGAGGAGTCCACTTACTCGTCTCACACCTCGGTCCCACAAAGCCGTAGGGACACGTGCAGAGATTCTGAGCCAAGCACGTCCCACCGTGCCGGCAGGGCGGGCTGCAGTGGGCTGTGGGCAGAGACGGTGTTTATTGTGAAATCAGTTTTAACCGTGATTTTTTCAGTTTACTTTTTGATACCAGACCCCCAGTGGCCTTCTCTTGGTGATGTGATGGAGTTGAGGTCATAGAGCAAGACCCTGTTTGAGGGAAGAGAAACACCCATTGGGGAGGGAAGGGAAAAGTGGGGACTTGGTTGGCCCAGCGTGGACCGTCCCTTCTTCACAGGTGACTCCACCACGGCCTGGAAGACATTGGCAGACCCCGGGCTTGACGCATTTCCCGCTGTTCTTACAGCCAGGGCCACACAGAGCTGGGTTAAGGGAGGCAAAGATTCAGAAGTGGGTGTGCTCCCTCCCCTCGAGTCTGCCGAGATCGCCACCCACCGCACTTACCAGTCTGGCAGCTGGGGCCGGAAAAGCCAGCTCGGCATCTGCAGACGTTGGGCCTCACGCACTCCATGCCCCTGCCGCAGGGGTGCCCGCAGATGGCTGAGAAGGAGAAGGCGAGAGGACGTGGCTGAAAAAGCACAGCTCTGGGGCCTGGAATGGTGGGCGTGAGGCCCGAAGCTGGTGTTTCTGGGCTGAGGGGCTTTGGCAAACTACGCTCCCTTTCCGAGCCTCACTTTTCTCCAGTAGAAAGGAGCTTCAGACCACGGATGTCAAGAAGGGCCTCTGCCCCCAGACTCCACTGCCCTGGCGGTGGGTTCTGTTTAATCACTTTTCTTTTACAAGGAGGAAATTGGAGAGGGGGAGCGGCGTGTCATCGAATGACTGCTATCAAAAATGAAAAGGACCCTATTTTTAAAAAAGGAGGTCATCTCTGCTGGTTCAGCAGAATGAGGGCCGGATTTGGAGTCTGAGGGCCCGAGTTCAAAACCAGACTCGGTCACTTGCTTCCTATGTCACTCCCTTCTCTGACCTCAATGTCCAAAGAGGGGTGTACCAGATGACCTCTGAGGTCAATGGAGGTGCCCCTGGCCTTTGTGCATGCCTGGTGACAGAGCGACGAAACCCAGAAGCTGTGGCCGGGGCCCTCTGGTGGCGGTCGGTCCTGGCAAGATTTTCCAAGGGGTCTACAAGGCCATGGCTGGAGCGGTCTGGGTCTCCCCAGTGACTCTGGGTGCCCAGCCACCAAAGGCTCAGACCAGAGAGAACACACATTTAGATGGGATTGCCTTGGTTAGAGAAAAGCAAAAAAGTGATTGCTTCTGGTTAGCAGGTGACATCGAGGAACACCACACCGAACCAGACCAGCCTTCAGTGCCCCCAGCCTGCGGGTCAGGTTGCACGGGGACGACCAGCAGAACACAACGTGTTCCCCGTGCTAGCAAAGGCCACGAAGATGGAACAGGCTTCCCCAGAGGGACAGTCATTGAGTCCAATGTGTCAATGGGGGACGTGTTGTAGGGACCACCAGTAATGAAGCCCCACGCTGGCATTTGGAAGAGACGGTAACAGCAGGAGCTGACATTTATGTGCCATTCAAAGGGCTGCTGGTGCCATCATCTCGTTTGAATACGTAAAGAGGTGACCAGGTAGCCTGACGCCAGCATTAGGAGGCAGCGGGGGACAGCGGAAAGCCTACCGAGGCTCCAATCCTGCCCTTAGCCCTTCCAAGATGGGGGACCAGGAACCAGCTGTACGACCTTCTGGAAACTCAGCTTCTCCCCTATAAAAGGGGGTCCCATCACCTCAAGAGCCCGCCTCCCCAGGGATCTGGGACGCACCAGGGAGAGAGTGCCCCGGGTGAAGGCCAGCCCTGGGCATCGAGGAGAAGGGGAAGGAGCACTGTGCTCCAGACACAAGCGCGGTCTTCTGAATTCCTGCGACCCTCCCCCGAACAGACTCAGTAGGTGCTTAATAAGGTGGAAGGAATGGGAGAGGGGAAGTGGAGCCCACTGATGGCCCATCCTACCTCTGCACTCTGCCCCATCTCCATAGTAACCCAAGGGACAGCGACCACACCGGAAGCCTCCGTCCAGGGCAGACGCACAGGGCACACCCGGAAAGCAGGGGGAGTCGGCACAGGTGAGCAGCTTGGCTCTTCCAGGGCTGGCTGAGCTCTGGTCCTTCTCAGGCATCGCTGGCGGTGTGGACGCTGTGCTGGGACCAGCTCCCAGTAGCTCCTGCCGGAGGCTGCTCGAGGTCCAGGAGGCTCCAGCCTGCGTTTGGATGGGACTCGTTTCACCCAGGGAAGGGTCTGGGCTGGTTCTCAGGGAGTGGTCATCCTCAGCCGGCGCTTGCCTCAGGTCCAGGCTGCTGCCGGCAGTCAGGTCGGGATCTACAGCTGTGGTCACGGAGAGCCGGGCAGCCCCCAGAGCCACAAAGGACTGATACAGGGACACCCTTGAAGGGTGGCTGGTCACGGCCGTGGATTCTTCAGTAGATGGTAGAAGGTGAGCAAAGCTGGTGACAGTGGGCACCCAGGGCTGCTCAGAGGACCTTGGCTTAAATGCTGTGTCTAAAATAACAGAAAAAAAACCAAAAGAGCAAAGTCACAGGCTAGTCTTGGTGGACTTCTGCTGGGTGGGCATTTAACATTCATTTACTCAATCAAACACTTCAGGAGTCCCCATTATTTAAGGAAACCTGGCATTTACAAAAGGCTTTACAATTTGCAAAGTTCTTCCCAGAGTCATCTCGTCTGCGCCTCCCAAGAAGGGGGAGCCGAAGGCACAATTACCCTTGTTTTACAGAGGACCAAACTGAGGTCCCATGAGGGTCAGTGACAGACAGGTTCCCCCTGCCTCCAGGATGTGTTTGGCACATCATCATGGACTGAGGGCAACACTGTTACACCAAAATACCTGATAGTGCCTCCACAATTTCCCAGGTGTGGCCAATGAACACAGATTTACCCCTTCCCCCCCCACACAACTGAGTAAGTCAAGTCGACAAAGCATTTATTAAGCATCTCCTATGTGCCAGGAGCTGTGCTAAGCACTGGGAGCTGACCAGCGAGTTAAGGTCTGGAAAACACTTTGCAAACATTAAAGCCCCACAGAAATGTCATCATCCTCATTAGACCAATTTTTCAGAGGTGTTGTAGCTAAAAGATCCATCCCCCAGAGCCACACTGACAACGGGCCTTGAGGCATCAGCAAAGCTGGTCTGCCCACACCTGCCCCTCCCGCGGTCCCCCTACTCTTCTCCACCCAGCAGATCCTTCTATGGGGCTACTCCCCCGGCAGAGGCTGGAGCACCTGGGCGCCTCCCGCCCACCATGAGGCCAGGCACGAAGGAGGGCAATCGGAAGAGAATCATGAGCCACACCCTCAAAGACCTTCTGCTCCCTGGGGAGCAGAGGTGATGTAAGACTTGATAACAAGACGAGGCAACCGCATGACAATGTCACGCAAGGACGTGTGAGGAGAGCCGGCGGAGGACAGGCCCATTCCTACAGGCGTGGGCAGGGTCAGGTGCCCAGCCCGGACAGGCATGTCCAGCCACTGTCTACACTCCTTAAAGGTCTGCTCTGCAAACTGGATCTCACTTTACCCTCACAACAGCCCTGAGGAGCATGCGGTGTTACTCCCGGGAGGCCAAAGCCTTCTCTCGTGTGGTGGCTAAAGGCCTGCAGAACCCAAGGGAGGCCAGCTCTGCAGAGGGAGCCTCCGGGCCCAGCTGGGAGCATGGCTCTGCTTCCAATGGAAGGATCAGCCAAGCCCTTCCTACGGCTGGCTCTGCAGACGGGCCATAGACGGGCACGGCCGAGCGTCTGCTGTTTTCATTGCTTACGCATCGTCTTAGGCCAGGGGCCTCGAAGTCAGGCCCAGACCCCAAGCGTCAGGATGAGCTGCGTTTGGGGGAGAGGGGGCCGTTCATGCAGCAGAGTTAGAGAAGAGGATTAAATGACCCCAGGAAGAAATGCAGTCTGGGTGACAGTGTACATACGCATGTGTGTGTGTGCATGTGTGTATGCATGTATGCACAGGGGGAGGGGGTAGAATATGCCCGCTTCTCTTTCAGAGAGACTCCGTGGGCTCCCGGCTAACTGGGAAGGCCACCTGGCTCCTCAGTCTTAGCAGCCAGGCTAGGAACACGAGGGACCCAAAGCCAGCAGGAGATAGCGACGGAGCACGGGAGGCAGCGTGGGCAGTAACCTCGGAGTGCTTGGTATCAGCCCTGCTCCTCGGCCCTGGGTGTCCCTGGATGAGCTGCTGGCCTTGTCTGCAAGCCCAGAGGGTGGGCTGGCTGATGTCTAAGCGGTCCAGACCCCTCTCTTTGCAGATGACAAAAGGAGGTGCGGAAAGAGGTCAAGGCATTGCCCGGGGCCTCTGGGCTAAGAGGAAGAGCCAGAACTCCACAGTGGCCCCCAGACTCCAAGCCCAGCCTTCCTTCCCCCACCTGGGGTCAAATCCCACCTTGTCACTTCAAGACTTTGGACAGTTGACTAAATCCTTCAAGCCTGTTTCCTCGTGTGTAAATAATGCCATTTGCCTCCCTGCCTCCCAAAGTGTAGGGGGAAAGCACTTGGTCAGTCTTGAGGCTCCCTAAAATGGGTGAAGACCCACCTTTTAGGTTTTCTACTGAAACACCCACCAAGGAGGTTTCCTGGTGGACCACCGCCCTCTTGTGGCACTTTGGGGAACACCTTTTGTTCAGGGATTAAGTTTGGTTTTTGACCAGTCTCCACTTAAATTTTCTTTCATAACCAGACCCTGCTACAAATCATTGTGTCCCATTCATTAGGTGGGCACTTGGCAGGCTGTGTGTGCGTGCGTGTCTGTGTGTCTGTGCCAGCCTCTGGGTGGATCTCACCAGTCACCAGCCCTACCTAAGACATCTCCGGTGAGCCACACGCAGGCTCCTGGTTTCCCTCTCAGCTTTCCAGCTGCCACCATGGCCCTGATTTCACCAGATTCCCCAAACCCCAGCTGCCTGGAAAGGATGTAGGCTGTTCCCGTCCCCTGCTCTGCAGAAACAGCCCAGTGCTCTCTCTTAAGTGCTTCAAAAGGGGGTTCCTCCAAAGCTCTGCAAGGAAACACAGGAGGGACAATGATGTTCAGTGAAGGGGAGCCACAATGGGACGTGGGATTTGGCGAACTGAGCTGGAAGATGTCGTTGGTGCAAGGACAGTCCCCAAGAGACGGACTGAGAGGACGCACTGCTGCAGAGCTGTGGCACAGAGAAAGAGACTGAGTCAGCCCCCCCAAGGCCTCCCCAACACAGGACGCAGGCTGAGACCTCCAAGGGAAAGCTACACCTCCCACCCTCACAAAAGCTTCCTGCCACACACTTGATGTTTTGCCTCAACATCGCCTGCATTCTTATTTATTCCGAAGCCAGGGATTAGCTGGAGGCACGCAGAAATTTAATTTAGGACAGAGCCAGACCTGCCTGAATGCTAGGAACTTTCCTAACTGGGAGCTCTGAGTTACTTGTACTAATAACTTTTCATCCGACATAAACTTCATTAAATGACAGGGAAAACAATAGAGCCAGGCTAAAATGTAAACCAATTGTCTGAGCGGGGTGTGACTGATTCAATCTCTAAGAGAAGGTGGGTGGGGAGGAAAGGGCATCACCAAACAAAATGTCACCCACTACACCATCATGGGGAAGAGAGGCAAGGCCTAGGAAGGAGGATAGAGAAGGCCTGGAGCACCGGTGAGCCACCTCTGCTCTCCAGACAGGCGTCCGCCGCTCCTACACTACTGTCCCATGCCCCCTCTGAACCCACTTCCCCAGCTCAGCTCTGGCCAGGGCAGTTTCTTCCCACTCTCTATACCCCTCCTTCCCCTCCTCCATGCCCCAGTTGAGTCTAACTTTGCCCTCACCTAGTTTTGCTCCAGGGTCCTGGTCAAGAAAGATTTTCTGCCTTGTGCAACCCCCAAGCATCATCTCCTAGGGCTGCAAGTGGTTTGTCTTGACTGGAAGGTCCTGGCACCCTGTGTCCTGGGGAGCTGGTGGTCCAGGCTCTTGGCTTGCATAGCTGGCCTTGCCTTCTTTTGGTGGTGGTGGTGGTGTGTGTGTGTGTTTGTGTGTGTGTGTATTTGTTTGTGTTTGTGTGTATGTGTGTGTGTTTTCACTCGATGGCTCTTGACTGGCCACAGGGCTCCCTGAACCTCACTGCTCCATCACACCTCCCCACCTGGCCGCCTGACAGCATCTTCCCATGAGCTGTCTGCTTCTAAGGCCTGTCTGCACTGAGCTCACAGACATGACAACAAAGACAGACGCTCCTCACCCATCAGCGTTTATGGAGCAGCCCAGCCAACGCCTGGCAGTTTCCCTGCTCTCTTCTCTTGCTCCACTCTACACCCTAAGACTTGGTCTGTGGAGGCACCAGCTAAACTCAAAGTTCTTGACATATTTCAAGTGACCTATGACCTTTCCCCCACCCCAATAAAGAAGGGAGGACCATAGGGCTACACTGGGCTTTGTTCCGTGGCTCAGTGGAAAGCTCCAGGTGGACAGAAATGCTCATCTGGGGACAAGGAAGAAAAACGTGAAAATCTGATTGCAGCGATTTTGATAAACCTAGGTTTTCCGGATCAGATTCTAAGTGATTTGACAAAATGCCGGAGTTTTCATTTCGAGGGTCATTGTGACCACCCCCGTTCCTTCCTGCCCCCGCCCCTACACTCTCACCCCGGGGGTCTGCAAACAAGACTGCAGACACTGCCCAGAAGTCCAGGTGCTGGCCTCCCCAAGTGTTCCCAGGTCACTGCTCACAGACCAGGGAAAAGACACAGGCCCGGGTAGCACAGATCACTTCAGTCTGGCTGGTGTGCAAGACACTGCATGAGACCACGCAGGCCTTCTGATCAGGACACCCCCCCTCCCCCCGCAGTCCACAGGCAGGTCTGACCCTAAGTAGAACAGCCTGCTCTGGTCACACAGTTCTGAGGCTTGCAGGGGGTCCCTGGCATAGTGTCCCTCCACAAGGAAGGGGAAGGCTAGCAGAGTCTGGGGGCCTTTCAGACTTGAGAGAGCTCCAGAAATCAAGTCACATTCTGTCTGAGGGCATTCCCCCAATGCCCAATGAGGGCCGCACCGAATTAGTGGACACGTGGTGGATTTGTAAACAGAAAGACATGAGTTCAGATCCTACAGACTCTGTGACCTTGGGTAGGTCACTGGACCTTTCCTGAGCCCCAGGCTCCTCACCCAGAGAAGCGGATGATGACAGCACTTCTCAAAGACACAAGGAACATTTTTGGCTTTTAACAATCACTTATTTTACCCCTGGGCACAATGGGCCTAGAAAGGAGAGGGATCTGGGAAAGCCCGATGCACGTGACAGGCCCAGGGGCCCAGGGAGGGGGGCACGGCAGGGATGGATAGGCTCCTGCCACCCTGCCCCTGCCTGCACCCCCTGGAAGACTGCTGGTGGACACCCGCCCCGAGATCTCCCAGACGAAGGGGAGAGGCAGCGTCACCAGGCAGCGCCGTAGAGGGGCAGAGTCTGAGGAGGTAACTCGGCCAACTATTGATTAAATGATCGCACGTGGGTGGATGAGCAGGGGAGCAGGAGGATTTGGAGAGCAGAGTGCCTAGCGCATGGGGGAGCATGAATGGGGCAGAATTACAGGAGGCCTGGAATGCCATGCTAAAGAGCTTGAACCTGCAGGGGACGTGTGGCTCTGAGCCCCCGGCCGCTCACTTCCTAGGGAAGCCGTTTGTCCCTTCCTAAAGATCTGCCTGCTGGTGGAGGGAGATGGCGGGGACGGATGGCGCTGGCTTCCAGGCCTTGGACACAGCAGGGACCTACCACGAGCACCATCAGGACTCCTGTCCCCTCGTTATGTTTCCAAGCAGTCCTGACCGTCATCGCTCTGTGTAATTAAATATCGACTAAAAGATAACACAGATCAGCTACCTTACTCAATGAGAAATAGCTCATGGAGACAAATTTTAAGACAAAGTAGCTTCTCTAGCATCGGCACACATTTGATAACACTCTAAAGTCTGCAAAACGCTTTTTGATCCATTGTCTGGGCTAAGCCTCCCCCAAACCCTGCAGGGCAAGTGCTACTGGTATCATCCTCATTTTACAGATGAGGAAACTGAGGCTGAGAACACCCATGTCGGGCGCTATGGGAAACCTGGTCTTCCTGACTCCCAGATCAACACACTGCCCACTAGGACACTGCCTCTACATGTGGTGGGGCCTGCTTCATAGCATCATTGACTAGCTGAACCGGTACATACCCTACAAATGTGTTTTGACAAAGAAGCTCCGGGTCCCCCAGCCCGTCACTGGGGGAGAAAGAGAGTTTACCGTGGCACGTGTCCCCAGCGTCGGGAAGGTCTTCGGGACACGGCACACACTGGTAAGAACCAAAGACGTTGATGCAGCGTCCTCTGGGCAAGCAGGGGCTGGATCTACATTCGTCCACGTCTTCCTGGCAATTTGTGCCTGGTGGAAATACTGAAGGGTAAGGCCCACGCTCCCAGAAGCAGATGTGACTGCTCTCCCCCGCCCTGATTTGTCCAGCATCCTCCAGTGGCCCATCACCCTCCACCTTAGGTCGCATTTATGGGCAGGAGTGTTCCTGCCTTCCACCAGGAGGGAAGCCCCTTGAGAGCGTGGGCTCTCTCATTCTGCCTCTGCTCTCTGGCCTCAGCCCGGAGCCTAGCATTCAGCTCACTGAGCACCTGGGGAATGAATCATCCATCCTGTTTTCATCCCTAACTCCCTGTTCTAGACGGTAAATGAGGGGGACCTGCGGCTTCTCTATGTAAACACAGCTCTAGGCTCCTCGGGACGTCTGCAGCCTCTGCTCGGAAGTCTGGAGTGGAGGGTGCCTGCTCCACACTGGGACGGCTCTTGCTCGTCATTGAGAGGCCCTTGCTGGAGCCCAAATCTGCCTCCTCCTGGTTCTGACTTTGGGCTCCCTATTCCAAAGGGTGTCCTGTCAAATATGTGAAGAGAACTCTCCTTGCCCCCTGCCCCCGCCCTCCTGCCTCAGCCTTCAGCATCAGGACCGATGTGCTTTAATCAGCGGCCATGCTCTACAGAAGATGCGCCACCATCCAACTGCCTCGCTGCTGCTGCCCCTGGGTCCTTCTGGCTCACCTCCAATGGCCCCTCTCCCTGTTAGAGTTACAACAAGGGCCAGCATCTACAGCATCTTGAGGTTTGTCAAAGCTTTCTGTGTGTGTGTTACTCATTTGATCCTCACCACAACCCTCCAGGCGCGTGGGATAATCATCCCCATCTTATAGCCTGAGGGACTGAGGGAGAGAGAACCTGCCCAGGGCCCCAACTTGCTGACTCCCAGCCCAGTGCTCTCCAGCGCCCCACCGAGGTGCCCTGGCCGTGGGTGCTCCAGAGGGCAGAGACCGTCCCACTCTCCTCCCCGAGTCCTCAGGGCTCTACACACAGAAAGTGCTTAATGAATGCTTGTTTGTTCATGGGTGCGTGCATTCACGCTCCTTCCAATGATTCTCCTACAACGTGGACTCCGGGGCCCCGGCATCCTGGGCCCTGTCCCAGTGAGAACTCTCTCCCACGGACCTGGGTGTTGTTCAATAGTGTCTCACGCTACGTATCAAAGACACTGGGGCGCTCTGCCCCTTCCTTCTCCAGTGTGTCCCCGTTTACAAGGCCACACCTAGCTCCTAAGTGCATGAGGTGGGAGTCAGATCTGGGTTTTCCTGTTTCCTAGTCCAGCCTCTACCCACTCAGCGACCCTGCCCCTCTAAGAAGACAGGACGATCAAGCGTGCTGACCTGTCCACCCCACTGGGCATTCACAGGAGTAATTCCCGATGACATCCCTGCATTGGCCAGGACCGCAGGGGTGAGGTTCACACTCGTCAATGTCCACGTCACACCGGGTGCCTTCAAACCCGGGCAGGCAAGAACATCGATAGAGCCCACCTCCTCGGGGGATGTCCTCCTGAGGCACACAGGACCCACCGTTCAGGCAGTCACAGGGCGTCATGGACACCTGCGGAGGAAGGCAAAGGAAAGTCTCGTCTCATTCTCGTCCCTGGAGGACCTCACTGACACGGCTGTTTGGGGCTGGAAGGAGATCACCTTTGGGAAGTGTCTTACAAGCTTAGAGTGCTCTAGAAAACCCCCATCACCATCACTAATGAGAGACAAGAGCCAACTTGCCATCCCCAGGTCACTACCTCAATGGTCACTATGGCCTCGGCCTTGCAGTCATCCACGGCGCTGATGGTGAATGTCTGGGCACTCTGGGATAGGACTTTCCATCGTAGGATGCCCATGGGAGAGACACTGGCTCCCTCCGGGCCCGAGGTCAGGGTAAAGAAGACGGCAGAGCCTTCTGGGTCTGAGGCCACCAACGGGTATACAAAGTCGTCCCCATAAAATGTCTGTAGTCTTTCCTGCAGACCCTGGAACACGGGGGGTCGGTTGTCTGTGACAGAGCAGACACTTTTGTGAAAGCCCAGAAGCAGGAAGGACTTTACAGAAAAGAAAGCTCCCTAGTCTGCCCCGTGGCACCCGTCGGACTCCTGTGGGTGTAATCTGAGCTGATGCCTCTCTTCCCCTTCCCACCCCACCAGATGTCTTCCTGGGTCCCCAGACCCTCTCAAGAAGCGGGAAGGAGCGAAATATGCCAGGTCGTCATACCCTGCCCCCCAAGATTGTCTGGGGACCTCTCACCACTGCAGAAGTCCAGAGCAGGGAAGGGAGAAGCCTGGGGACCCCTCAGCCTGGGCTAACAGCAGCTAAGCGGCTCCTGTTCCCCTGCTTTCTGGGCTCCTAAGCCGGGAGAGGGAAGGCTAGCTCTGCTGGCAGCCAACTGGCCCAGCACGGAGGCTGGGGAGCTCAGTGACCCCAGGCCCGGAGCCTCAGATAATTAGCATTGCCTTGACTTAGCAAATGTGAAAGTCAGCTTGGAAAATCCACAGCAACAAGGAGGGAGCTGCTGTCCTTATCCTGTTTTCATCATGTAAACGGAGGAGGCAGACAGAAGGAAGACAGAAATCTGGAAACAGAGGCAGCCCGGCTCCCCGGCCTCTCAGGGTGGTTCTGACCTAAGCAGTCACCAAACGCCTTCATACCTTCGGAGATGGACCAAATCCACTGGGAGAGGCCACTTCTGCAGAGCAGACAAGGGCTCGTCGGGCTGGACTCCCCCTCCCCATAGCAGAGGCCATCGAGGTAGCAGTGCTTTTCCTAAATATAAATGAAAAATCATCAGCACGGAAGCAGTTGTCCATCAATGACGGCTGTGGGCTATTAGGGCAAGGAAGCTATGCGTGCCTTAGGCGGGTGACAGCCTGTCAACCTCCTGCTGCCATTTCTGAGGGGAAAATTCCAATTATTATCTGGGTTTGGAAATATCTTCTGCTAATGATCTGTGCTGATGATCACTTTGTCCTGGAAAACCAATTATTTCCAATCAATAAGAATTTCTGCCGAGCTAGACAAAAAGAGGGGCCCCTTTCTTAAACAAGTGAAAATATTTAAAGAAGTAAAGATGTAAATAGCAGAAAAACTCATAATGGGATTGTCGTTCCCATTAAAAACCCTGCCTTTTGCCTCCCTCTCTGTTCCTGGTATCCACGGGAGTCAAGAGACACTGGGCTGTTGTCTACAGTATGTCCACGGTCAGTCGTGGCTGGTGAAGGGGGGGTGTGGGGGTGTGGAGGGAATTGGAACTGGTGGGAAGCAGAGGGGCCAGAGCCAGCCTTGGGATCACAGACCTCAGAGCTGCATGGAACCTTCAGGGTCAGCCAGGTCACCCCCAGCTCCCCGATCGAGGAAAAGGAGGCCCAGAGTGAAGACCTGGGGATGTTTAGCCTGGACGAGATGCCGGGGGACACGATGGCCATCTGCAAGCCCGGGGAAGAGGGATTGGATTCGTTGGGCTTGGCCCCGGAAGGGAGAGCCAAGAATAGTGAGGAGAAGCGGCAGAGGAGAGAGAGATGATGGGTCAGTGCAGGGAGCCAGGGAGCCCAGCACCCACGGAGTACGAGGACCCAGCCTTTCTCTCGGCCTCTCCCGAGCAGGAAGCAGAACCACGGGGAGGACCCTGAGGAAGCCGGGAGACTAGCCCCTGCCAGGGAGGGCCGGGGCAGGAATGATCCAGACTGCTCTCGACACCCACGGGTGCAGGGGGATCCCCCCAGGCCTGGCAGGAGGAAACGCTCCATCAGAAAAATGGGCTTGTGGGATCAGGGCTTCAGAGACAGATGTTGTCCTGCCTGGGACTCCTCCTTCCCTGTCAGAGGGAGGATCTACGCACTGACGGGAGGTCCAGCACCTCACAGACCCAAGTGGGGCTGCAGGGGCCGCCCCAGAGCCAGAGAGCTCTGTGAGGCATCGGAAAGTGAAACATCTGGGGGCAAGGAAGGGCCGCCATCTTTCTGCAGCCAGACCCACGCTGGTGTTTTCAACAAAAGGTAAGGCTCTTGATGTTAAAATCTACTGGTGCCTTCCTCTCTGGGCTCTTTCTGAGGGCTGATGCTGAATCATCCTAATGTACTAGATAATATAGAATAGTATAACCACCAATGAGGTGACAGCCCTGGGCTCAGAGGACCTGGGTTCAAATCCTCCCTCTGCTCCTTACGACCTGGCTGTCCTTGGGTAACTCTCTTCCCCTGGCCCTCAGTTTCCTCAGCTATAGAATGGGGGCAGCTAGGTGATCAGTGGGCAGGGGGCTGGGCCTGGGGTCAAGAAGACCTGCCTATCAGTCAATAAGCATTTATAAAGTGCCTACTGTGGGTCAGTTCCGTGCCAAGTCCTAAGACCCAAGTTCAAATCTGGCTCAAACATTTACTACCTGTGTGGCCCTGTGCAGGTCACTTAGCCTCTTGCTGCCTCAGTTTCCTCAACTCCAAAATGAGGATAATAACAGTACCTACCTCCCAGGGTTGTCATAGGATCAAACGAGATAATATTTGCAAGGAGCTTAGCACAGTGCCCAGCACATAGTAGGCATTATATAAATGCTAGCTATTGTAATTAGACGGTCTTGGTCCCAGCACTAATTCTCTGACCCCATGTACAACTCTAGCGGGTCATCCCCGATCCATCCTCCACCGGACTGATGTACAAGAAGGGTCTGTGACCTAAGACGCCCGGGCCTGGGCATTTTGCTAGTGAAGCTAAGGTTTCATTTGCCCAGTCAATTATCTGAGCCGTTTGTGTGTAGCAGGGACGGCCCCTCTGGGCAGTCATCCACTCTCTCTTGCCCAGTCCACCATCTTGAAAGCCAGGGGCCTATGGTGAGAGAGAACAGCCAGGCCGGGGTATGTGGCCCTCATTGAGAAGGGCAGAAGGCAGGGCTGGAGCCAGGGCACAGTTGCAGTGCTGACGTATCTGAAGGACTGTTCCTTGGAACAGGAATGAAGTTCGTCCAGCCAGGTGCCAGGGGCAGAGCTGGGCCATCTGAGCAGAAGCTATGCAGAGGGAGATCCACCCTGAAGGCCAGGAAAAGCTCCCTCACTGTGATTTCTTTGATACAGGAAACTCCCAAGTGAGGGGACCCTCTGTACCGGGGCTGCCTATGGCACTGAGAGGGTAGGTGACCTGGCTAGGGTCATACAATCAGTATACGTCAGAGAGCAGACCTGAGCCCAGGCCTTCCTTTCTCTTCTGAGGCCAGCGCATGCGCCCCATGATGCCCAGTAACAAACGGACATGGGCTGCATCCCTATAAAAGAGGCCATCTCTTTTCCCCTTAATAGAGGTCTCTAAGTGGAGGACAGATTATCGCTGGGCGAGGATTCCTGCTCAGGTTTACACGATTAAGGGCTTAAATGAGTTGGTCTCTGAGGTCCCTACTTGCCCCCAAGTCTGCTGGAGCAGATGGATCTGGGCTGGACTAGCGTCCACACTGGCAGGCAGGTCCGGCAAAAGCCTAGAATAGCACTGCCACAGAGGGCAGTGTGTGACGCTGGCCACAGGAGATGGCCTGGTCTACACAGAAACCCTTAGCACCAAGCTGACAAATGACCTAGAAATCTGGGTGCATAATCAGCGGCAGAAGCTCATTTACCCTCACCTGTCTGGGCTGCTTCTCGGCCCTTCTGTCTCCAAAGGAAACACAACCCACCCTCCCAACTGGTGGAGAGTAGAAATGTTTGAAGGTCTTTCCCCCGTGGAGCACGTGGGGCAGGAGGTAGGGGGAAACCCCCACCATCAGCCTGGAGAGGCTTTCTTCGTTCACTGTAACCTGTCCCTGAGATCAGAAGGGGAGACCACCCTCACAGGAGGCTAGAACATTGACAGCTCAGATAGAAACATGAACATAAACCCAAAGCATAAGGGGGATACCTTTAATATACACCGTCCCTCAGCATGGGGGTCACATGTCTGACAAGCGCCATCATAGACTGTCAGAATCTGGGGATTACTGAAGTGATAGCCATCATTAGAAACCTGTAAGAGGGAGTGACAGGTAACAGTATATGAAAAAATGCTCTAAATTACTATTGACGAGAGAAATGCAAATTAAAACAACTCTGAGGTACCACCTCACCCCTATCAGATTGGCTAATATGACAGAAAAGAAAAATGACAAATGCTAGTGGGGATGTGGAAAAGTTGGGACACCAATGCATTGTTGGTGGAGTTGTGAACTGAACAAACCATTCTGAAAAGCAATTTGGAACTATTTGGATTTTATAGCCCAAAGGGCTATAGAACTGTGTTTATCCATTGACCCAGCAACACCACTGCTAGGTTTGTTTCTCAAAGAAATTTTTTTAAAAAAGAGAAAAAGACCTATTTGTACAATAATATTTCTAGCGGCTCTTTTTGTGATAGCAAAGAATTAGAAATGGAAAGTATGCCCATCAATTAGGGAATGGCTGAACAAGTTATAGTATGTGATTGTAATGGAATATTACTGTTCTACAAGAAAAGACAAGCAGGATGATCTCAGAAAAACCTGGGAAGATGTACATGAACTGATTCAGAGTGAGGTGAGCAGAACCAGGAGAACATTGTGCACAGGAACAGCAATATTGTGTGATGAAGAACTGTGAATGACTTGGCTATTCTCAGAAATACAAGGATCCACGATGATCCCAAAGGACTAGTGATAAACATACTATCTGCTTCCAGAGAAAGAACTGATGGAACCTGAATGCAGATCAAAGCAGACTATTTTCACTTTCTATATCTTTTCATGATTTTTTCTTTCCCTCTGGGTCTGTCTTCTTTCACACCATGACTAATATGGAAATATTGACTGCACATATATAACCTATATCAAATTGCTTACTGTAGCAGGGAGGGGGGAGTTGAGGGAGGAAGAAAATTTGGAACTCAAAATTTAAAAAAAATGAATGTTAAAAATTGTCTTTACATATAATTAGGGGAAAATAAAATATTATTTTTCTTAAAAAGATGCAAGAAGTGTCAGATGGCTTGTTTTCCCTGGACTCTCCATTTCACCACCAGGTCCCTGATATTTTCTTAAAGAAATCTGTTTTAAAAGATCCAGAATATCAAGGGAACTAATGAAAAGAAATGCTAGAGAAGGTGACCTCACCATGCCAGATCTTAAATTGTATTATAAAGCATCAATTATCAAAACTGCTTGGTACTGGCTAAGAAATAGAGTGGTGGATCAGTGGAATACAAGACACAGTAGTCAATGACTATAGTAACCTACTATTTGATAAACACAAAGATCCCAGCTTCTGGGATAAGAACTCACTATCTGACAAAAAACTGCTGGGAAAACTGGAAAAGAGTATAGCAGAAACTAGGCAAAGAACAAAATTTCACACCATATACCAAAAGAAAGTCCAAATGAATTCATGACTTAGATATAAAGGCTGATACTATAAGCAAACTGGGAGAGCAAGGAATAGTTTACATATCAGATCTATGGAGAACAGAAGAATTCATGACCAAACAGGAGATAGAGAACATTATGAAGTGCAAAATGGATAATTTTGATTACATTACATTGAAAAATTTTTGCACAAACAAAGCCAATGCAACCAAGATTAGAAGGGAAGCAGAAAGCTGTGAAGCATTTTTTACAACCAGTGTCTCTGATAAGGGCCTCATTTCTAAAATATATAGAGAACTAAGTCAAATTTATAAGAATACAAGTCATTCCCCAATTGATAAATGGTAAAAGGATATGAACAGGCAGTTCTCAGATGAAGAAATTAAAGCCATCTACAGTCATATGAAAAAATGCTCTAAATCACTATTGATTAGAGAAATGCAAATCAAAACAACTCTGAAGTACTACATCACACCTATCAGATTGGCCAACATGACAAAACAGGAAAATGATAAATGTTGGAGAAGATGTGAGAAAATTGGAACACTAATGCATTGTTGGTGGAGTTGCGAAATGATCCAACCATTTTGGAGAGCAATTTGGAACTATGCCCAAAGGGCTATAAAAATGTGCATATCCTTTGACCCAGCAATACCACTTCTAGGGCTGTATCCCAGAGAGAGCAAAAAATGGGAAAAGGACCCACATGTACAAAAATATTTATAGCAGCTCTTTTTTGTGGTGGTAAAGAATCGGAAATTGAGGGGATGCCCATCAACTGGGAAATGGCCGAACAAATTGTGGTATATGAATGTAATGGAATGCTATTGTGCTGTAAGAAATGCTGAGCAGGTGGACTTCAGAAAAACATGGAAAGACTTGTATGGACTGATACTGAAGTGAGCAGAACCAAGAGAACGTTGTGCACAGTAATAGCCACACTGTGTGATGACTAACTCTGATAGACTTAGCCCTTCTCGGCATTGCAAGAACATCGCCAAAGGTCTCATGATGGAAAATGCTATCCACATCCACAGAAAGAACTATGGAGTTTGAGTGCAGATCAAAGCATACTATTTGCTTTTCTTTTCCTGCTGTTTTTTTTTGTTTCCTCTTTTCTGGTGGTTCCTCCTATTGGTTCTAATTCTTCCTTACAACATCACTAATGTGAAAATATGTTTAATAGGAATGTATATGTATGGCCTATATCAGATTGTGTGCTGTCTTGGGGAGGGTAGGGGAGAAAAATTGAAAACTCAAAAGCTTATGGAAGTGAATGTTGAAAACTAAAAATAAGTTAATAAAAAATAAAAAAATATAAATAAAAAGAAATATATTTTTTGGTTGTGGTTGCCTTTTTACCTTGACTTGCCACTTTGCAGTTGGCCCATCCCCCCTCAGGTCCATTGTGGGTAACTTCTGGACATGGGCAGGCAGCTGGCAAGTGACAAATGTGCTGTTGTGGAAGATGGTGTCTGTGTATACAGGTGCTCCAAGGACCCCTTGGCTACTGTTATACTAAAGAAATACAAAGAATGGTATTTCTCCTTTTTAATCGTGGAAAATTTCAACAAAAATCAACGTTCACTTCATGAAATTCTTAAGCTGAAAACATTTTAGATTGGTTATGGCACATTATGCCCAGAAATGTGTTAGTTTTTTTCATTTAAAACCTTACTCCCAATCTACATCAAGAAATAAAAATAAATCATTTTGAAACACCAGGAAATCTGATACTTTATAACACTGCGAAGGTGGCAATTTTCCCCCCTAATTGGCAGAAAGGACCACCTTCGTTGGACAAGATCTGATATAATTTGTTGTCACTGTCTAATGAAGCTCTCGGAAGCAAACACAAAATGTCGGCTCTGGATGTCTAGCTACACAGGCGGGGGCAGATGGCGCGGTCTCGGAAGGATTGAGTTGGAGCAACAGCTTCGTTGGCACACAGGGATGAACCCATCGTGGGTAGTAAGTAACAGCCGGTCACACGAGCCCCTCACTAGAGCACCAACCAGACAGGAAGACCCAGCTAACACAGAGTCGTCCATAGACGCAGTGAAAATGCCAAATTATTAAAGATATTTGAACCTGGAACAGGAATCAAAGCAGGAGGCAGCGGACTCTTGTGATTTGCTGGGCCTTTCACCGTGCTGGTGGGGGACCTCTTGGGCTGAGGACAGTCCCCCAGTCTATGTCAATGGCTACTCTTCCTTCCACTTCCCTTGAGTTTAGAAGGAGATGGAATCCAGGGAGACAGAAGGAAGGCAATGACAGTCATCTCAGGCCAGAAAAGCAGTCCCTGGGGGTACCTCCCCAGACCGCGCACATCTACTGGGCTCAGGCTTGACTAGCCACCAAAATGATGTCTGATGTCACTCTGACGGTCCTGCCAAAATCAAGATGGTGTGAACTCTCCGGAGGGATGGTGACTCAAATTAATATTGTGAGCACAACTGTCTTTTTCCATTACTGAGTTTTACTGTCCCACACACTACCTTCTCACGAGGGGGTCAGAAGTTCATAAATTCATGGCTTGTTTACACAGACTGCTGGGGCAAATTCTCTAAATAATTGTAGTCCTTGAGGGTACAAAGACAAGCCATCCTCCTTGCAGTATGTTGTTATTATGGGAGATATTATGGGCTGGCTCCATTCATCTAGAACCATTTCAGGGTCACAGAATGTCAGCTAGAAGGGAGCTTAGACCATCTGGTCCCACCCAGAATCAGTGCAAAAGGACCCACTAGAACACACCCAACAAATGGTCAGACAGTCCTTGCTTGGAGACTTCTGAGATGCCACTCCCTGCTCCTCAGGCAGCCCCTCCTATTTCTGGACATCTCTCCCGGTTTTTTAGGATTTTTTTAAGCCACATTTTACCGCTTTGGTGGTTCTACCAATGCAGCTGGCTTAGTTCTCTGGGGCCAAGTAGATCAAATCTAACTGTTCCATAATTCAATGAATATGTATTCAATGGATGAGTAAGAGCGATGTTAAACCATGAATTAATATGTTAATGATCAAATCATCCTTGAAAACAATGACCTCCCAGATTTAAAGCTGGTTTGTCTGTCTTATAAATGGAATGCGATGTGAGCAAAGAGCCAGGTGGGCCACGTGGAAGCTCGTGAAGCACCCGAAGTTACTAGACATATCTTGTGTTCACCCTGAGAGCCCCCAGACCCCCTCTTCCAGCCACTTGGTATTTGCTGAGCACTGTGCTAAGTGCTGAGGACACAGAGACAAAAACGAAACAATCCCTGTTTTCAGGAACCTGACAGTCTACTGGGGCAGGAGACTATGATATGCAAGGGGAGGGAGGACCCTGGAGCTGGGGAAGGAAGGATGAGTCATGAGAAGCCCCTCACCTACCTGCTTCTGGGCCATTTCACATTTAATTGTTGGTGACTCTCTGAATCCGTGACCAAAAACTCCCACTGTCCTGCAGCTGTCCAGTTGAACATCACACAAGCCAGCCTTCTCAAGCTCTGTAATTTCTGGAGGCTGGTCTTGGAGGAAAAGTAGATTAAGCATGGATAGAAAGTTAAAAATACACACTTTGTAGGGAAAAGACAACCACAGAATTTTTTGAGTGGCCTCTATTTGAAGGTATGTGCTAATCACATGCCCTGTTAGATTCCTGGAATCCATTCAGCAGCATCAAACGAGGCGCTCCTACGGGGGACGAGGCGTAGCCACCCGGCGTGGCCGGGCCCTCAGCTCCCTGGGCAAGGCCAAAGACGGTTTTCCAGGGGCCACCTTCATCTTCCAGTGGCTGCTAAGATGCTTCCTCCGTTAACATCCTCCCAGGCCTTTCTGTGCAGAGAGCTCACTGGAGACCCATGGCCAAGAGGCTGAAGGAGAACGCCTGTCCCTTTGGAAGGGCTGGTGCCGAGCTTTCCCACAGGTTGTCACCAAGGGCGCACATCGATCAATCAAGTATTGACGGAGTGCCAGGACGGTGCCAGATGCTGGTGATACATGTACCAAGAAGGAAGCAATCCCTGCTCACAGGGGGCTTACGTTCTAATGGTGGAGACAACAGGGGCACTCTGAAAATGTGCCACATACATACAAAGGGAATACATGAAAATAGATACACAGTAATTAAGTATAGGAGGCACAGTGGTAAGGGTGCTCAATGTGATGTTAGGGAGACCTGAGTTCAAATACTGCCTCAGACACTGAGTAGCTATGACTGTGGGCAAGTCATTGAACCTGTTTGCCTCAGTTTCCTCTTCTGTAAAATGGGGATGACAGGAGTACCTGCCTCTCAGGGTTGTTGCGAAGATCTAATGAGATAATATTTGTGAAGTGCTTTGCAAGCCTTAAGCACCATACAAGCGTTAGCAAAGATTATTAGGGTAGATTGGAGCAGGGCCCAGCAGCTGGGGGATCAGGCAATGCTTCACGCAGAAGATGGCCCGTTCGCTTCATCTCAGAGGAAGGGAGTGATTCACTGAGGCCAAGGGGAAAGGGGAGTGCGTCCCAGGCATGCAGGAAGGCCAGCGGGAAGGCCTGGAGGTGAGGCCAGGAGAAAGACAAGGCTAGTCCTGCCGGATCGTGTTTTGCCAACTGTTCAGTTTTCGGCATGTAACGGCTTGATTTGCTATTTTGTCGATTTTCTAGACTTAAGAAAGTGATGGAAAATATTAATAATACATGCTAAACTTAAAAGTGTGTCATGTGTAATTTTTTTCTATTTTTTTTTTTTTTTTAGAGAACTTGATGCTAAAGGTTTTCCATCCCACCCCTGGTTAACTAAGTAAGGAATCACTTTTTCAGATCCACCCCTAAGGAAAATTACTTTGTCAGCAATGGGCAGGACGGACTTGAGGCTGGCTTGACTCAAGGGGTAAGTCACTGGTCTTGGGACGGCACTCCTCTCTATACAACACACACTGAGATTTTCCAGCTCTTTTACTTACCAGACAAGACGCTGCAGTCAAAGGAACTAAAGCCTTGGAAACATGCACAGCCCCATTCCACGCACTGTCCATGTCCACTACACAAATTGGGGCACTTTAACACGAGAAGAATTTCTCCGATGGATTGGCCATAGTCTTCTGTGTTGTACTTTCCCTCTTCCAAAATTCTCTTCTCACACTCATTTTCTAAGAGTGCCAGACCTGCTTCTGCCCAGCTAAGGTCGTCTTTTAACAGCACGTCCTTCACACACATCTCAACAACACTGTCTATTCTCTCACCAAGAAACTCTGCACAGGACTTTCCAATGCTGGAGTTAGCCAGGGTCTGATGGCAGGCTTCCAACACATGGGCTTCCACCAGCCCAGAAGGTGTGGGCCATGAGGGTACAAACTCCTGGTGTGTATCCGTAGCATGGTCCTCGGGAAAAAAATAGCTTAATCCTTCCAGGTCAGTGGGGCTGAGACTGGGGAAAGAAAACGTGGGTGGAGATTCACGCAAATGTTGTCTTTTCTGCCTGTTTTGGACAGGTCGTCTCTCTTGGAGATGGTGGCCCAAATGCTGTATACGTCTCCTGACTTCCAAAGGGGCTATTTTCCCTTTGTCCCTCTTGTGTTGAATGGACCCTTTGGAATCTACTTTTGTTAGATTAGCATATTTTTCTTGGCTTAAAGAAAGGGAACCTGGAGTTTTTTCTTCTCTCAATGAACGCTTCTTTAAACTTCTGCCCAGTTCATCAGCACTAATATACTCCATAGTGATGTCAAGTTCTGGTATCAAAGAAGGACGCCTGACATGTTCACTGTCATTGCAGCCTGACATGACTTCTGATTGAGGGTGCCTATCCAGAGGATTGACAGACCAGAATCTAGCCTTGTCTCCTGCACAACTGCAGTAGGAGATTTTTCCAGGAGATTTCGAAGAAATCGGAAGTTTATCAAACATACTCTTTCCTGGTGATATCCTTCCAGGGGATAAAAAGACAAGACAACAGAATAAAATGAAAACAGTTTGCCCACTGATGCAATCACACTGTAAAAGAACATAGGGTGTGGAGATGAGCAATACAGAGTATGTCAGGGCTTTTAAAAGAGATGAATGAAGCAGTGATTAAACACTTACTGCGTGCAAAGCTTTGTGCTATTCAAATTCTTACTGACACTTAGTCCAATAGAAAAAAAAAACCTGACTTTCTTACCTCCACTCATTAATAAAAACAAGATATGGACTGGAACGGTCCTTGATCACAGCTCCATGTTTGTCATGGAAGTCATTGTCTGGTTCTTCATCAAAGGTGCCACAAAGTCCCCGGGTATTTTTGTAGTCTGAGCTAGGAGACTGGATTGTCAAACTCATGCCCCATTCGCTAAGATCGGCACGAACAAAAGCTCCGGAAGAAAAGAAGATCTGGACACAAACACAGTCGAAGGCAGAACAAGTGAGAAAAAGCGTGAGAGACAGGCAGATGGCGACCCGACGTCCAGCATCAAAGGCAAAATGAACTCTGATCTTCAGAAGAGATGACTTCTGTTTCCTACGGATGTTTGTAAGCTGGTAAAACTTGAATCAGAAAAAACAGCAACTGCCTTATTTGAAGTAAAAGAAGGTTGCTGTTGCTAGCGAGGATAGAAGAATGTCAAAATCATAATCTCCTGACTACTATGTAACACGTGGAGATCAGGAGGATACGACCAGTGCGCTCACTGCTTGAAAGATTCAGGCGGGTGAATAAGCGCTGACTGTAGATCGACTGTGTTGAGCCGCGAGGAGTTTTTATAATTTTATAAAGCTCATAGATCGCAGATTTAGAGGTCAAAGGGCCCAAGAGGTCACCTAGTCCAAGTCCCTTGTTTTCACCATGGGGGAAACTGAGGCCAAGAAGTCAACATGGTTTTTAAGTGACAGAGTCAAGATTCAAACCCAAGCTCTGACCTCAAACCTGGCCCTCTTTCCGCTACCCCACAGTTGCCTCCTCGAGTATTGATGTTTCACTAAAATGATACCTCTCTCGAAGATAACACATTCCTTCAAGACTATCCCATATCTGGCTGTGAAAGCACATTTTAAACACTAATAATCTCCTGATTGTATTAGATGATTGTGAATCAAGGGACACAATGACTCAAAATTTTGGGTGACCAATAGGTAAGGGAGACAGGATGCATGGGAGGTATGTAAGTTGGTTGCTGCTTACTACCAATGACTTGGGGGCAGCTAGGTGGCACAGTGGATAGAGCACCGGCCCTGGAGTCAGGAGGACCTGAGTTCAAATCCGGCCTCAGACACTTGGCACTTACTAGCTGTGTGACCCTGGGTAAGTCACTCAACCCCACTGCCTAGCAAAAAAAACCCCAAAAAACATATTACCAACGACTTGTGCACAAGAAGGGATAGAAAAGACTTCTGCATGCACACGCATGACTGGAAAAGGAGATGGGCTGGTCCTGTTAAAAGAGTGAAAGGTAAAACATGGGAAGCTCAAAGGTTGCATTGGTACTAGCCAACAAACATTTATTAAACACTTACTGTGTGTCAGGCACTGGGCTGACTCAAGAGATGAAAAGCAAAAATGAGTCAATCTCTGCCTTCAAGGAATTTACATTTTATAGGAGGAAATAATATGTAGATATAGATGTACATACAGAATAAATTTGGGGGCAGGGTGATGCACCCAGAAGGATCAGAAAGGACCTCATACACATGGAGGCATGCCTTCTATGAAATCATTTTTAAACTCCAGAGAAAGGCTTCTAGTGGTGTGTTGGGTAAATTGTCTTTGCAGGATTTGTGGAAGAGCATGGAAAAGAATCGTGTAGAATGAAAGGATGAGAAGAGAATGGATGATAATCCCTGCAGACTGGAAGCTCTTTGCAGGCAAGGACCATTTCATCTTTTCCTTTGCATAATTTCTGGTGTCTCTTACATTGTAGGGGGCACATATTGGGTGGAATTTCTTTGTAGGAGGCATGGTCCCATCAAAGCATCTGATATCTTGCCAATTTCATACCATAACTAACATGTTTATGAATGCTAATTGAGGAATGTTTACCAAATTAACCTTCTGGTCATATCCTCCTGATCTCTACCTGTTACACAGCAGTTAGGAGATTATAATTTCGACATTTTTCTATCCTCACTACAACAAGAACTTTCTTTTACATCAAATAAGGCAGTTGTTGATTTTTCTGATTCAAGTTTTACCAGCATACAAATATCCGTAGGAAAGAGAAGTAATGCTTCCAAAGACCAGAGTTAATTTTGCCTTTGATGCTGGACAGAAGATCAATTCGACAATTTTCTGATGTATATTATCTTAAAATCAGAAAACACTTTGGATATGAAATTGCCAATTGCACAGGAAAACGAAAATGTCTGATGAGAAGATTCTCCATTACGTACTGTGACTTTTCTTCCTAAATAAGACTCCCTAATCTTGATATTGCTGGTGGGGTCTCTGCTCTTCACAAATAAATAGGGCTGTGACTCATGGAGCTGGCCATTGCACATGTCCAATGCGACCACATCACCTCCTTCTTTGGCCACAAACCCACAGTTACAAGACACTGGGTAATGAAGGCTTCCACAATCCCACTGGCGAACATGGACCTCAAAATCTCGGGACATGCTCTTGTAGAGCACAAAAGTTCCAGTCTTGAAGTGCTCATAATGCCTTTAATGAGAGAAGAGAAAGATTTAGGCTGAAAATAATTATATCTCAAAGTATTAATGCTGTAAGTGTTATTCAGATTTAGGAAAATCTTAGTCATTATTTAACCTTCCTGGGTCTCAGTTTCTTTATCTATAAAATTAGGAAGTTGACATGGTCTCTACCTCCTGCTAAGATTCTTTCAGTTATATTAGTAATATGCTCATTGATAGTTAAGCCTCTCAAAGGCATGGACTGTCTTTTGCTTTTATATGTATTCCCAGCACCTGGCACATCATAGGTGCTTAATAAATGCTTGCTGATTGAGAAACTAGATTATAAATATGAAATAATCAGCATCACTCTACCCTGTGTAAATCTATCTGAAAAAGTAATTTCACTGTTGGAATCTCCCCTACACACACAAAGCATCCATGAACACCACTACCATGATGAGGAATAAATGAGCTTTGGTAATTAAACAATGTCCTTGAGTGTAGTGAGATTTCCAGATATGTTTGACATTTCTGAATGCTTGGAGTGTCCATCCTTCAGGAGTTGTCCCACAGCTATCTTCTAGGCACCCAGATGTGGTCATTTTAGTCCAGAATCATTAACATTCAATGAAACTTGATCATGTTAGAATTGCCATCTGTGGAGTGGATTAAGAGGTGATTCCATGGCACTCAAGCACTGCCTGGATTTCATGTTATCTCAGCCCTGGGCTGGAGATTCCAGCCATCCTCCAGGACAAGTGACAGTTGAGAAGCTTCAAGCTTCAAAGACGGAGTGTGATAGCTGCCCAGTTCAGAGTGGGATTTTAGAAGTGGAAAGGCCCCAGGAGATCACCTGGACCAAGGGCCTCATTCCCAGGTGGGATAAGAGATGACACAGAGCTGGGTTCACGCCCAGATCTCATGCCTTCAAATCTAGGACTCTGTCACCCTATGGAGTGCAACCCTCACTTCCTGAAGGTAGGTAACTGCTCCCTTCTTGGAGGAAATCTACCCATGGCCACGCAATGGTTTCCCTTTCAAGTTATGCCCAAATATCTCAGGAGTTGGGTTTCCTGTTTTGTTCTTAGTGAACATTAACCAGCCCCACCAGCCCACACTTGAATGAGATTCTGATAACCTGAAGACGTCCAGTGGACAGAGTTCTCTGGTACAAAGAGTAGGAGGCTAGACTCATTTTGTTCTTGTCATCCCAGCAGCAGGATGCCAACAACACAGTGAGGATTGTTTTCTACCAAGTGGAATTTCAGCTGGGAATCCTCATTTTGAGAAAACAGACCTCATCATTGCTTCAGGATGACGCAAATCAAGAGTTTAGGGGGAAATATCCAAGCGTGTTCACAACTAAAAGGACACAAACACTATAAGAACTCAGTGTGGCCTTAAATATGCCCCCACTGACCCTGGAGGTTTTTTATGGCACATATGGAGGTAGAGAGGGGCTCCACACGTGAAATAACCAAGTGATTCTCTTGGCCCCCTAAATGTCACAACTCTCTACCCCCCCCCAAATAAGAAGGTTACCTCCCATCCAGTGTGATTATATGAGGATCAGTAAACGAATAGCAATTGGCCGTGGGAAGGTCCTTTACTTTGATCTGGAAAGCAAAGACATTGGCAGTCAGTTACATCATTACTCATGGTCTTATGAGAGACCAAAGCATCCAATAATCTCAGCAAAACTGATTTTCTGCTTGTATCATTATTCTTATTGTTCACATCTCTTCTAAAATACTATAGAAAATGAATAAAAATAAAGCAGGTTTTATTCAAATAGAAATCACAAAACTATTAAATACATCCACATTTATCTGTCTAGAATGTACTGTCTCTTCCTATTTTGTGGTTGAATCAAGCCTGCTCAGAGCTATAAAAGACACTGTTGTTATGAAAAACAAAGGTTAAGGGTCTGATTTAGGATTTGGAACGAGCAAGTTCTGTCCCTTCTAAATGTGACAGGCTATGCCACACCATGTAACATATATATATATATATATACACACTCACACACACACACACACAGATACACATATATACACGTGCAAATGTATCTATGTGTATGTATATGTACACACATATATATAATATATACTATATATAAAGTGTTTTAGAAACCTTAGAGCCCCAAACATGTGCTAGCCATTATTATTAATTCAATAATTAATATGTTAAATGTAGCATATACTGTTTAATATAGTAACAATAAATAATAAAATACATGATTTTAGATAATAGAATTAATCGATATCATTGTTATTACCATATACTGCAGATACAGACACTTGAATGGTTGCATGGTTTGGGGTCAAATTTAAGTTCCTCAAGTATGGACTCAAAATGAGAATTTGACATCTAACTCTAAGATGGAGTTTGTAGACGTATTAAAACAAAGGTGGTTTGTTTTAACATATGAGTACTGTGGTATTATTATTATTAATCATGAATTATTTCTTTTCCCTTATTGTTAAGCAATGGCTATATTTAAGATCTTAAACATGTCGCTGTGAATAACTGGCTATGTAAATACATGTGATGTAACTACATATAAACTCATGGGTGAGGTGGTGCAGTGGATGGAGCACTGGCCCTGAAGTCAGGAGGACCTGAGTTCAAATCCGGCCTCAGGCCAAACACTTGACACCTACTGGCTATGTGACCCTGGGCAAGTCACTTAACCCCAATTGCCTGAAAAAAAACAAATAAAAAAAACAAACAAACAAACAAAAAAATAAAATAGAATAAACTCATGGGTGAAAGCCCCGGAGCTAGAGAGGTGACTGGGAAGTGTATTTCCTCCAGCTTAGAGAAAGCCTACGTGTTGGCTGTGATTCTTCTCGGGGAGCCTGAGCTGCCTGTGTGACAACGCGCAGGCCTCTCTGTGTCCTGTGGAAGGGACAGGTTCGAGGTCTACCTCCGGGGGCGGTCTTCGTCCCCCTCCCCCACACGTGCAGGCGTGTTTGGTTTATGGGCAGAGCCACACATTCAGTCCCTCTCTAGAGAGAGGCCTTGGCTGTGTGCCCACCTGTGTGCCTTCAGGAACGTAGCTGCTCCACAGGAAATTCTCACTGATGATGGGCTCCACAGCAATCTCAGTAACTCTGTCTCCATCTCGTGCAAAGTCTATTATGGCTGTGAAATAAATAACCGCCTGGCTACAGGTGCCGTTCTCACAAGATGATGTCTCAGGAAGGTCCACTTGACAACGAGAAAGAGCCAAAGTGAAACCTCGTTGTTCATCGCCTGTTTTAGTGAGAGAGAGAGAAAAAAAAAAAAAGGTCCGAGCTTCTCTCTCAGAGGAATGTGCATATGGCAAAGAATTCTATGATCAATGCCTTTGTTAGCAGGCCACACACCGACGGACAGATCTGGGGCAGAAAAGCTTCTCTGTCCTGTACAGACGGTCACCCTTCCTCTCCAAGGCTGCTGGACAAGGGCTCTACATAAAGATGAGGTAATTGGGTGATGTGAGAAAGGCCTGGGCATCCCTTTCCCAGATCAGGGAGAGATCCCGCCATTTTGCTCAGCCTCTCAGGGCTCATTCAAGGAGCTCCCTTGGAATTGATCCATTTAAAGAAATTCCCTCAGGGGCAGCTAGGTGGCGCATAGAGCACCGGCCCTGAAGTCAGGAGGACCTCAATTCAAATTTGGCCTTAGACCAAACACTTGACACTTACTAGCTGTGTGACCCTGGGCAAGTCACTTAACTCCAACTGCCTAAAAAAAAAAAAAGAAAGAAGAAAAGAAATGGCTTGTCGTCAGGACATCTTCCTCAGCCTCCCCACCAAGTACATCAGGAAAGGAATGCAAAGTTATTCAGAATTGATCTTCAGCTCCAATTGTTTTTTACAATCTAGTTCCTCTTAGCTTTTTCTGTCTTAGCCATTGTCTAAAGTATTCAACCCCTCACACACCTGGATAAAATTCCACAGCAGGGAATGAAAATTATGCATCTAGGCCTTTTATGTACTCAATCCATCCATGATTCTGGCAACAAAAGAGCCTTCAGAAAAGCACCAAGCCTTGTCCGGGGCAATGAATCATGGCTCTGTCCATTCACTGGGCTATAACTTGCCTTTAGTTGTGGGTTGGTGGTGGGTTTTCTTTAACAAAATTCACTGGCTAAGCACATGGCTAGAGGTAGGGTGTGAATGAAGGGAAGAGAGGGGCACGGCATTCTCCTCTCAGCGCCTAACAACCCTGTGAGGTACATGCTATTATTATTCCCATTTTACAGATTAGGAAACTGAGCCTGGCAAAGATTAAGTGATTTTTCCCAGGGTCGTATAGCTGGGAAAACATCCGAGACAGGTTTTGAACTCAGGTCTTGCCGATGCCAAGCCCAACATTTTATCCGTTGTACCACCTAACTGGCCATGAGGGTAAGGTACTCTGGCTGTCCCATCGGGCCAAGACTGCCAGGTGCACGAGAATTAGTCTGAAAACTGTGACTAGGACTTTATACTTATTTGCTGGTAAGGCGTTTTTGTTTTTTAAAAAATGTGATCTACTCTCTTCCTTGGGAGCTAATCAGACCAAAATGGGGCTATGATCTTTCCTTTTTTTCCAGATTAGGTGAGTACAATGAAATAATGGAGGCTGCCTAAGTCCAGCTTTCACTGGAGGGCCCTTCCTCAGGCCTACAGAGATAACTCACCAGCAGCAGCTCTCCCCCAGCATTGAGATGCTAGGCATCGGTCACTGACAGTACATTCTTGTACCAAGTCCAGAGGCAAATGTCTAAAACCTCAGTCATTCTTTCTTATGGGTAAAACCTTGTTCGTTGGAAATGACTTTCCATTAAAAATACACTTTGAAGTTTTAGACTCAAGTTTCTGAGGGCAGAGGGAACTTTGAGCAATGTTGGGAGGGCACCTTGACCTTCCTCCATGACAAATGGCTATGATGCCAGGGGGCACCGTAAGCTGTGCTCTCAGACCAGGAGGGGGGGCGCTCTAGTCTTACGGATGGGGGTACAGACTCCTTGCCTCTGTACATGGGGTTGGTGTCTACCAGTCTACAAGAATCATTACTTAAATGAGTCTTCTGAGAAAACAGCTTCCAGTAGTAGGGTGTGCAGTCCCTGGATTGAAGAGGTCTCTCACTAGACCCCCTGGTGCCCTTTTTACCAAGAGTTTCAAATTCATTTGGTGCAGAAAAGTTGATATTTCTGTGGATATAGAAGCTGAGCCTGCACTAAAGGGTTATAGAACCATTTAAACACTGCTCCAAAGTGCCTCAGAGGTCACACAATGGAACCCAATAGCTTGGAGTGAGGACTCCTTTGGGTCCACTTGGATTTGCCCCCAACAACTACCTGTCCATTTCTGGCTACTGGAAACACGCATTCCAACAAGTTGTTGTGACACGGCCTCCAAGGAGATGCTCTTACCCTGGTCAATGGTTTTCAGTGTCAACGAGACTTTGCATCCTTGGCCAAGCTCAGGACAAAGAACGGGAACCGTGCTCTCTAACCTCAGCTGGTACTCTTGTCCATCTTCCAAGATAGTGCTTACCTCTGGCCTGAGCTGGCACGGGAAGAAAACGGGAATATCAAAAACATAAAATGTAATGGTGCCTGCTGCAGAGCCGTTCCTTAATGAACACCCTGTGATTGATGACTCCCCTTAGAGGATAATGATTTTTTTTTGAAAAATTTTTAAGACAATTGGGGTTAAGTGACTTGCCCAGGGTCACACAGCTAGTAAATGTCAAGTGTTTGGTCTGAGGCCGGATTTGAACTCAGGTCCTCCTGACTTCAGGGCCGGTGCTCTATCCACTGCGCCACCTAGCTGCCCCAAGGATAATGATTTTAATGGGAAATTTTTCTGGTAACTCATTTTACCCCCAATTAAATGGACAGATAAGGAAGGATATCAAGCATTGGGCTAACTGGGCACATTCAATCGTAAGCTCCTTCACAGCAGGGACTGGTTGCCTTTCTTTGTAGCCCCCAAGTGCATGGTGCGTGGCACAAAGTAGGTGCTTAATATGAACGTTTGTTGACTTAACAAGTGTTTTGTGTAATAGAAATGATTAACATTTATTGATGTTCCTTAGAACACCATAAAGTGCAAAAAACTTACCCGTCATTCAATCCTTCAACAATTCCAAATGGATATTAGTATAATGGTTTCCCCATTATAAGATGAAGAAAGTGAAACTCAGAGAGATTAAGGGATTTGATACCGCTAGTAAGTGTCAAGGGCTGGGTTTGAACCCAGACCTGCATAAGGCCCAGTCCAGGGCTCCAGCCACTTTACCATATTGCTTCATCACAAAATGAAACTATGTCAAGAAGTCCACCTAGAGTATCATAAGACGAGTGGTCAGTTCACTCAAAGAACTGTCTAACTCAACCACATTCCAGTGTCACAGTGCACTAGGGTTCATTTCAAAATGAATGAGAAGAGACCAAAGGCCCCAACGACCTCCCAAGTAGGCCTGCCCTGTGGCGACCAAGACCCTGGCCCAGGCTACTCCAGGTCGCTCTCGGCCTCTGGGGGCGCCTTTACCCAAACCACTGAAAAATCACCAAAAAGCTTTTGAAAGTTTGTTCTCTCTCATTTCTGCTTTGTATCTGCAGTGCCTCTAAGGGTCTGCCACATTGCTTATTACTTTGAAGTGAATTGTCATTCACTGTTTATTGGCATTTATTTGAGAGCCAGGGGCAGCTAGGTGGTACAGTGGATACAGTCCTGGGCCTGGAGTCAGGAAGACCTGAGTTCAAATCCAGTCTCAGTCACTTCCTAGCTGTGCTACCCTGGGCAAGTCACTTCACCCTTTTTGCCTCAGTTTCCTCATCTGCAAAATGATCTGGAGAAGGAAATGGCAAAGCACTCCATGATCTTTGCCAAGAAAGCCCCAGTGGGGTCATGGACAGTTAGATACGACTGAAGAACAAGAAACTGCCAAGCCAGAAGTCTTCTATACGCGTGAGCTGCTCGCACTGGGTACCGCGGGGTTTCCTTGTGTCCTTATAGTACAGGTGGGGGAGCAAATGAGGGGCACACAAGCAAGAAGCTGGGGGAGGTGAACGTCGTCTTCTTCTTTCCAAATAAGACAGGTGCAAAATGCTCCCCATTCTTAATTTCCGGTTTGATTGGAGTGACTAAAACATCAGCCAGGAAATGCATCAATGGGTCTGTTATATCCCCACTGATATTGAGCTTTAAGGTTAATGAGGCACGCTCCCCACGGCAGCCCCATGAAACCCATGATATTTGCACTCTTTCCTCCATTAACAGATGAGGGAATAGGTGAGCTGACAGCTCACGGTGACCCGGCTAATAAATGGCAGCGTCAGTGCCAGGATTTGAACTCGGTCTCCTGACATCAGGGGAAGCATCCTTATGAAAAGCTCGTAGATTACAACTTTCCTCTGTCCCTTTCCTTCCCCATCCTGCCATCCTCACTCAGCCCTGACAGCTCCCAGATTTCTACCCTCCACGTACCTTAATGCCGGCAAAGAACTCTCTACTCTCGACGACCACGCTTTGCATGCCTGGGTTCTCCCGGAAAAAGGCGGATGCACTACAGAAAATCTGCAGACAGAGTAGTTGTCTTAGCAATAAAATCTTGGAGGACGTTTGCCTAAAGCATTATTTTGAAAGTTCATTATCTCCATTTCACTCTAGGGAAAGTGGAAAGATCACAGACCCAGCGAGATCTGCTCCTTCACCCTAGGTTTGGCCCAGACTCCTCGGTCAGCCCTAGAGGAGCCTCCCTGTGACAGGCCCAGAATCCCAGCATCTCAGAGGGGCACAGGACCTCAGAGGGCATCATGTCCAACCTGTCCCTGAACAAGACTCCCTTCTATAGCATCCCCAACAAATGGTTGTCCCTCCGGTTGGGAGCCTCCTGTGCGTGGGGGACCCAATACCCCTCCCCCAAAGTCGCCTATTTCTAGTTCAAGAAGTCATTAGTTGGGCACCGTGAAGACGGGAGATCAGACAAGCCAGGGGTCAGTGAGTTAGTTGGTGGCCATGCACACACCCTGACGTCAAAGGTCTGCTCATGGTTGAGAGGCCAGGGAATCAGATAGGTGGATGAGAGGAACAAGGGGCAGAAGACCTTGAAATGGGGTAACTTGTTCTTGAAGGAACACACTGTTATTGTGGAATTCTGGGTGGGGAGAAGTCAGGCCCGGAGCCCAAGCAGTGGAGGAGCTGCAGGGGATGGGAGCTGTCAAAGGGCTGACCTTGGCTACAGTGGGGATCATGACAGGATGAGCGTTTTCTCTTTCCCAAACCAATGGACACCCAATCCCCAATTCTACCAATCCAGAGCGTGAAATATCCTTGAGAATTCAGAACAGTCCTGGGCCATCATCACAGGCTAAACTGTCATCCCAGACTGCCAAGACAAAACACCACTCGATAAAAATCAAAGAACATTTGAAAGTGGGGCCACCTGCCCCAGTGCTGCTGATCTTCCGGCCACACGGAGCAGAGAGCTTCACGAATGCAGAGTTCTGGGGGAAGAAACTGAAGCCCTCTGAGGGCAGGAGGAGGCCCCTTTCCTCCTGCTGTGCTCACGGAACTGTGATTCCTCCAGGGAGCCTAGAGGAGGTGAGCTTGTCTCCCGGGACTTTTATACAAACAAAGAAAGTGACTACTTCATCTACCAGGACACCAGGCTTTACAGAACCATCCCAGGATTGCCCCAGGACCATTTCTATCCTTGGGTGTACTGCATGGAAGGAGATGAGAAAATGAGACATGAAACGAGAGCCGAATGTCCCATTGCACTCTGGAGGCAGACCCTGACAGCCACCAAGGGATGTTAGTCCAGGAAAAGGAAGCTCCCATCTCCTCTCTGTATGTGATCCAGCATTCAGACCAAAGCATTGAAATATCAAAATAATCTCCATTTCAGGATCTCTCAATGTGGGGTTTCTGAAAGCTTCCCTTACTGGGCAGACTTTGAGATTTGGTGAAATTTCAAAAAGAAGGAGTGCTTCAGGGAACGTAGAAGCTTTCTCTTTAGGACCTCATGGACGTAAAGGCCCTTCTGGGATGAGATGCTCTCTACTTCTGGGGTTCAGGATGTTCTCTATGTGGGGGAGGGAAGGGCTCATGGACATTCTTGGATTTTTCCCCCTAAAATCTTGATTTTAATTATCATGATAAAACAGTAAGATCTGCTTTCTTACGATGAAGAAGCATACTTGAACCCAACACATGGATGACTTAGAAGACGGTATCTGAGATTTACTGTGGCCGCCAAATTAAGCCTTCCTCAACCAAGCAGAGATGAGCCTTTCCCAGTGAATGACAGAAGCACCATCAGGAGCTGGTCCCATCGATGGAGCCTTCCCAGTGCTGGGAGGACCTACCAGAGCCTTTTCTCTGGGGGCACAGTTCTTGACATCCCAGGGTCCCCCCTACACCAAGAAGCGGCGACAGGGGAGTTGTCAGCAAATCCATTAAAAACTATGGGTCTGAAGTAAAGGTGTGAAAATCAGGAAATGCTACAAGGTGGGTGGGTATGTCTGTTTGAAGCACAGAAGGCAAAGGCATTCACCTGAAGAGATGCTGACAAAACCTTTGGGTGGATTTTGCGGATAGTGACCAGTGCACATATTCACAGAGATTTCTCCCTTCACCCATTCATAACTGGAAGTGTTGTGAATGCTGAGGAAAATGATGACAAGCGCTCCAGACGCTCTCTCTGCAGGCACAAGGACCCACTTTTTAGACAACATAGGAAATCACATTTGGAAACACCCATTCTTTGAACCTACCCTGTCTCCAAGCCTAAGGTTTACGCCATCAAGTTCTAAAAGGGAGAACTCCTCCACTGTGATCTCCTTTTTCAGTTCCTCTCGGAGTCCTTCTGATGAAAGTCTGGACCAAGCAATGACAAATCCCTGGGAGATGTTTGTGGGGGACCCCTCAAAGGTGCACTGGAGAAAGATCTTGGATGCCATCAACTTGACCTCAACCTCTGGGGCTCCTGGAGGGGAGGGAGGTGATGTGACAGTAGGGGGACCTAGGAGGAAAAACACATCGATGCTGCTTTGGTTCTTTAAAGAAGACAGGGGCAGGGGAAGACAATTACTTTGCTTCAAGATTTAATTCATTGAAATGACTTTTTTTCTTACTAAAATTCCCTCCATGCAATTAGGGCATGGGAATAAAAAACACTGTCAAACATTTCAAACATGGCGGGTCCTAGGAAGCTGCTGAAAAAGAGCCTGGCCCAATTCATTGATGTGGGAGACAGGATCACATAAGACATGACCTTCTGAAAATTCAAGGAATTCATGGCAATTTTCTAGTCCTCAACAAGGTGGAAAATGTTCTTTTTTGATGGATTTCCTCTCCAACCCCAACAGAAGAGCAATTCACCCTGGCAGCATGGTTAACTATCAACAATGCACATTTATTGTTTCTACTCATGAGATAAGTTCAGTGACTGAGCATTAAACCAACTTTGGGCCCCTGAAGCAATGATGTTGTTCCAAAGGATGGCCCAAAGACATAAAACCTCCCCAGTTGGATGGCATTACAATTCCACAGCTTACCAAGGAAACAGTTTTCTAATTAAAAACCCAACGATGCACTATTTCACCAGGATGCTCTGTTACAAGAATTGCTCTTTCGAAGAGCGGTGCCAGTTTTTTAATGAAATGCCTGAAATGCTAAGAAACATCCGGCCCTAGTCTTTTGTTGCAGGGTTGCAGGAGCATGCACTCTCATTACCTTCAGGAAATTGGAGGAGGATTTTACAATTTTAAATTTAAAAGTGGTTTCACAAGCTGGAATGTTTCTAAGAGCCTCACTGTTTTGTTTTATTTTGTTTTAAAGAAAAGGAACAGGTGCCTTATTAAGTGGTGATTTTGAACATAAGGATTTGTGAAACATTAGGAAAAATTGATTCATGCCCATGTGCTCCAAAAGAAAACACTGTGCTTCTAAATTTGGGATTTGAGTTGGAAGATCCATTCTGAGCCATACCCCAAGACAGGCAATCTGGGCCATGCACACCCCTCCGCCATTGTGAACATAGCACAGGATAACTAACCCAAACCACAGACTATCCTGAAAATCTACTGGAAAAGGTCAAGGCAATTGAGCCTGTTGTGAAAAGCCAAGTCTGATCCATACCTTGACAAGCACTGCCAACATCTGCTCCATCAGGGCCACACGTTGGTGATGTTGGGACAGAAATAGCTGCAAGAACACATCTTAATTTAGTCTATTTTTGTAAATGAGATTTAAATATATGAGACGAATAGTCCCTTAAGACTCAATCAGTTAATGAATCAGTTAATAAGTATTTACTCAACACCTACTAAGTGCCAAATGCTGTCATAAATGTTAACCCAGAGTGAAGAAATTCAGAGCTGTGTCCAGACTGATTCCGTGCAGGTTATGTTCTGTCCTGGTTCAGATAACATCACATCTCAAAAAAATAAAGTGATGACATACTGAAATGTTAGCTAATTCAGGTGCCGCCTCAGTTTCCACAACTCTAAAATGATCTCATGCTAGATGTCTTCTAATATTCCTTCCACCTCTGGATCTATGATACCATGACCCCAAGATTTTATTCATATATATGTGTATATATATATATATATACACATAGGTATATGTACATTTATATAGGTATATATAATACATGCATATATAGACACAACATTCACATGTGTGTATTTGCATTGTGCACACACACGCACACACACATATGATGGGAAGGCCCTGGATTTGGAGTCCAAAGAGATGGGCTTAAGCCCAGGCTCCCACTGGTCATATGACCAAAGTGGTTTATAGGACCATAGGAAGTTAGGTCTGGGAGTGATTCAACCTCTCTGAGCTTCGGTTTCATAATTTAATGGGGATAATAAAATTTAGTGTCATAGGACTTAGCAATGAGAGGGACCTTGGAGATTATCTAGGTCAATTCTCTCATTTTACAAATGAGGAAACTGACCTTCAGCAAGAGGCCTGCCCAAGGTCACAGTGAAGGGTAGGGCTGGGGTTGCTGTCCAGGCTCTGGGATGCTCTATCCCACTGGGCAGCACTGCCTCTCATTGGGAAAATGCTTTGTCATCTGTAAAAAGATCTGTAGATGGGAACGTTTGTTGCTTTCTCCTGGAACAAAGCCCTGGCCTTTGGGCCCTCCTGGGCTGCTCTTCCAAATTCCAGAGCCATGATGATGTCAGTTAGTCACTCTTTTCACAGGCGATGTGAGGCAAGCAATCAATCACCATTTATTAAGTGACTACCATAGGCCAGACATTATGCCAGGCTCCAGTGCTACAAATACAAGGACCTAACAAGTTAACTGTTTAATGGGAAGAAACCAATTCTTCTACTCAACTCTGAAATGTGAAACCAGGCTAAGTTATGTGGGAATTTGCTCTGCTTGACTAAGCATATTGATACAGGAGCTTTGTTTTCTTTTTTTCCCCAACTGGGTGAGGTGGGAAGACAAAGGAGAATAGGGATGGGGGGGAGAGAGAGAGAGAGAAAGAAAGAAGGAATGAAAGAAGGAAGAAAGGGAGGAAGGAAAGGAGGGAGGGAAGGAAAGAAGGAAGGAAAGGAGGGAGGGAGGGAAGGAAGGAAAGAAGCAAAGAAGGAAGGAAGGAAAGAAGGAAGGGAAGGAGTGGGAGGGAGGGAAGGAAGATCAGTCACTGAGACATCCTCTTGAAAACAGAGAGAAATGAACAGAAAGAGGTGAGGAAGCAAGCAGAACAGATCTGAAAGTTAACAGGTTGAACTTACCTATTTAAAAAGGACAAGGGAGCTTTAGGTACTAAAGACTTGCATTTTCATGTGTATAATCCTCTTTTCTGTTCTCCTATGTCTATGCAAATGCCCATTCTATCTGACATTTAAATTCAAAATACAAAGTAAAAACTAATTTTTTTTAAAAAATAAAAAAAAAGAAAGAAAACCAGACTGAGTTAATCCATAATATTGTAAGGGTAGACAAGCATTTCTATGGTGTCACACATTGAGCCTTACTATTAAGAAAGAATGCAGGGGATATAGAAATTTACACATTTAAAATTCCAGAAAAAAGAAGAAAATAATACAAAACTTAAAATGTTCTCCCTCTCTCATATAATCAAATTCCTTAAATGCATTAAAATTCAGGATACATGACCAATTTATCAAATAAAATTTGGAGTTCGAGTGTATTTCTTTTTTCAGTTCAGGGCTTTCCATTCCACACAATAATTTGCCTCTAAATGGAATGGGGCCCTGTAAGCATGGTCCAGTAGCAAGACGGTTTTCCATTATAAAAGCAAACGATGTGCCATAGGAAAATGCAGGAAATAATGCACGGTGCGTAGGTGCTGTCCCATTGGCTTCCATTGGATTTCCAGGCCCTGCACACAGTAAGTGCCTCACAATTGCTCCCATCTCTCCTCTGCCCCCTCCCAACTCTCTCCATCCATCCATCCTTCCATCCAGGGGAAAATCGACCACAAAGAATATGGAAACCCAAGACGCTGCAGCGCGCCACGGCCACCTCTGTAATGCACTGCAGCCTGGGAAGGCAAGCACAAGATAGCAGGTTTATCATCGGGTCCATCTCCTGGATCTGCCCACACTCGGTGGTTTGGAGCAAAGACCCAAAGCTTGTGTATCCATGCCTGTGCATCTAGCACCAAGCTGAGCCCCTGGGAAAAGTTTTATTGCTCTCTGTTCAATCAGTGAGGCGGGCCAGGACGGTACTGTGCAGAGCTCTGGATCAGAGCTCCTGAGCTCCAATGCTGGCCGTGCTGCTTGTATGGCCTTCATAATCCCTACGATCCCAGTGACCCATAGGATCAGGTTCATTCATCACATGCCATTAGCAACATTTTTTCCCATTTCTGAATGAAAGTCTGTGTGGATGGTGGCCTAGGAGGTTGAGCTCTCTCACCTTCAGCACAGTACCCCATACAGCCCTGGGTGGGCTGCAGAAAGTAGACCAGGAAGGGTCCGCAGTTCCTCACGGTCACAGGAATCCGGAACAAGCAGCAGTCCTTGGCAGCACCAAAGAACTCCCAGGAGGCACAGGCTGTCAGCTGCATGGCCTCCCCTGGCAGTGGCAGGGCCTCGCCTTCTCTCAGGGATAACCAGAGAGGGACTTGGGTACCACAGCGGTTCACCTATTCCAGGAAGGAAAAAGAGCAGAAGGCACAGCAGGTGTGTAGGGGAGAAGGAAGGTCTTTGGGTCATTTTCCCAAGGGGCACATGAGCAGTGGAGTGGGCATCTGCTCATTGCCAGAATTTGTGGGCACAATGACCAGTGCAGGAGCCAAGCTGGCCCAGGCACCGTGCGCTGGAGCTGAGCCGGAGCAGATTCCTGTTTCTGGTGTGTGTGGGCAAGGTGGCGGGGAGGAGCAGCACACCCTCTGCCTGGCTGAGGTTCCTCCCATCTTTAGGAGTCCTGGAGTCTTGGGCTGCAAATATTAGAAATACCATAGCATGTCCTGTGCTTGTGTTTAATGGCAGGTTTAAAACACCAAGCATCACATACTTCCAGACATCCTTCCTCGGCCATCCCCAACCACACACACCTGGGGGATTTCCTTCCAAATCAGCTGGATGCACAAAATAAACTTCAATGGTGTCTACGGATTTCCAGTGGAACATGCCCCGATTCTCTGAATGGCGACCATGTAGAGAAGGGGATCCAGGTGGGGAGAAGAAGGGATGACATTAAACGTAATCTAATTCAACAAAGACCGGGGTCTAAATCCCACCATGGACTTTACTAAAATGTGATTCTGGGCAAATGGCATAGCCTCTCTGTGCCTCAGTTTGGCCATCTGTGAAATGTATAGATTGGATTTGATGACCTCCATTTCACATACCAGCAAGGTTATGCTTAAAGTTCTTCAAGTTGGGCTTCAGAAATAGGCAGCTAGGTGGCATTGCGGATAGAGAGCTGGGCCTGGAGTCAGGAAGACTACTCAAATTCAGCCTCAGACACTTGCTAGTTTGTGACCCTAGGCAAGTCACTTAAAGCTGTTTGCAAACCACTCCAGTATCTTTGCCAAGAAAACCCCAAATGGGGTGACAAAAAGTCAGGCATGACTGAAACAATTCAACAACAAGGCTTTAGCAATATGTGAATTGAGAATTACCAGAAGAATAGGCTGGTTTTTGAAGAGGCAGAGGAACTAGGGACCAAATTGCCAACATTTGCTGGATTATGGAGAAAGCAAAAGCTCTCCAGAAAAACATCTGCTTCTGCTTCATTGACTCCACTAAAGCCTTATACTGTGTGGATCACAACAAAATGTGGCACATCCTCAAAGAGATGTCTACTGAGGAAACTGTATGCTGGCCAAGAAGCAACAGTTAGAACTGAATGTGAAACAACTGATGAGTTTAAGATTGGAAAAGGAGTATGACAAGGCTGTATATTGTCACCTTACTCATTTAACCCATATGCAGAGTACATCACAAGAAATGCCAAAAGCTGGAGAAATATCACCAATCTCAGATATGCAGAAGATGCCATTCTGACGGCAGAAAGTGAAGAAGAATTAAGAAGCCTCCTAATGAGAGTGAAAGAGGAGGGTGTAAAAGCTGGCTTGAAGCTCACCATCAGAAAAACTAAGATCTTGGCATCTGGCCCCAACACTTCCTGGCAACTAGAGGGAGAAGAAATGGAAGCAGCGTCAGATTTTGTATTCTTGGGCTCAAAGATCACTGCACACGGCAGCTGCGGCCACGAAATTAAAAGGTGCTTGGTCCTTGGAAGGAAAACTATGGAGAACCTGGACAGCAGACTAAGATGCAGAGATGTCACCTTGCTGACAAAGGTCTGTATAGTCCAAGCTGTGGTTTTTCCATTAGCAATGTAAGGCTGCGAGAGCTCCACTATAAGGAAGGCTGAGCACCTCAGAATCAATGCTTTTGAATTGTGATGCTGGAGAAGACTTCTGGAAGTTCCTTGGACAGCAAGGAGGTCAAATCAGTCAAGAAATTAGTTCAGACTCTTCACTGGAAGGTCAAACACTGAAGCTGAAGCTTAAATACTTTGGCCACATAATGAGAAGATGGGACTCATTGGGAAAGACCCTGAAGTTGGGAAAAATTAAAGGCAAAAGGAAAAAGGGATGGCAGAGGCTGAGATGGATGGGTAGTATCATGGAAACAGTGGAACATTCACTGGGACAGACTTGAGGAGATAGTGGAAGAGAGAAGGGCCTGGCATGCTGTGGTCCATGCGCTCACAAAGCGTCCATCACAACAGAACTACTAAAGAACACAACAAAAGGTCCCTCCCCCTGCCCCACCCAGGGCTACACAGGGGTTCCTATGAGCCAGCACTGATTAATGACCTGCTCTGTGCCAAGCATGTGCCAGCCACTGGGGACTCCAAACCTGAGGCAGGCAGTCCCTGCTCCCAGGGAGGAGCATTCTGCCGTCTGTCCCCTGGGCCCGCCCGTCTGGCAGGGCCTTCATTCTGCAGACTTAGAGCAGAAGAAGCAGGGAAAACCTTTTTTTCTCCAGTTGACTTCCATTTCCAAAAACCAATCACGGTCTGTCCAGTTAAAACTATTTATGGATAAGGTAAATTTCTGCTCAGTAAAATAAGGGGCAGTGTAAAAAGAATGCCAGAATCAGAGGTTTAAATCCTGCCTCTTACACTTGCAAAATGATCTTGGACAAGTCACTGAATGACCCCAGGCCTCAGTTTCCTCCTCTGTAAAATGGAGATAATAATAGCATTTGCACTGTGTACCTGCCTGTCTCCCAGGCTTTGTGTGTTCATGTTTACGTGTTTGTGGGTGTGGGTGAGAAGAGAGCCCTTTATAATTCTTAATGTGCTTTAAAGCCATGAGTGAGGATTGAGACTGAGGCTCTGTTGTCCTTCCAGGGCAGGCGGCTGAACTGTTCTCGTCCCACAGATGCCTTTGGCAGCTCTCTGGTGAGGCTTGTAGACCCTTTCTTGGAATCGTATTGGGGAGGGGGGGCTGAGGCCAACAGGGTCGGGTGACTTGCCCAGGGTCACACAGCTAGAAAGTGTCAAGAAGTGTCTGAGGCTGAATTTGAACTCAGGTCCTCCTGACTCCAAGGCTGGAGCTCTATCCACTGTGCCACCTAGCTGCCCCAGAATGTATTTTTAAGTACATAAAATAAAATGAAGAAGATTACAAAGAAAACCAGTTATATCAAAAGACAATTCTCAAACTATTCCAGGTTACCTTTTCTAGATGATTTCCCCAAATCAGAGGAATTTGTTAGAGGAAACCCAACAGAAGAAACCACAACTTGAGCTCACTCTAAGGAGATGGAGAAGGAAGATGTAATGGGTGGGTGACACACATTTAAATGGTGGGCCAGGGGCTGGCAGATGCTAGGGCACAGATCTAACAGGAGTTAATGATGGTCCCCTGGCCCGTGGTGACCTGGGATGCAGGGGTAAGCCAACAGGGTCTTCAGCTGTTGCCTGCAGGCTTCTCAGACCCGGCAGAACCTCCGCCTTGGAGGGGTCACCAAGCACGGTTCCACAGGGCAACAGAAAGGCCACAGGAAACTGATCACTGTGACTGCCACTCTGCTTAAGAGCCACGGCTGGACTCAGAAAGCAACAGCTCGCCCTCCTTGGCCCCTAGTTCCACCCGGCCAGGTGTGAGCCCTGCCCCAGAGCACCACAGGGCCACACATCATTCAGTGCTCTGGTGGGGGATAGATTCTAACTCTCAACTGACACTCTCTTTGAGTCACAGTTACCAGTGACATTGGCAGAGCAGAGCCTGCCACAGACAGTGCGGCCAAAGCCAGAAAGCCGGCAAGGTGAGGCTGGTGGATCTGCTTCCTGTCTTCATGGGCTCAGACCAGGTTTGGTCTGTTTCTAAAATGAGCCGGACAGGGCGAAGGCGGGACTCAGCAGGAAGCCTTGGGGCTCAAATTGTCAAGAGTGGCCACACCCGGTGTCTGGCAGGTCAAGGTGGAAGAAGGGCCTTTCGATGAGGAATGATCACTGAGCGAGGAGAGTCGGTGAGGCCGTGCAAGCTGCTGGTGGGGCCCCTGCATCGGGAGGGAGGGAGGTCTGGAATTGTCAACCAAAGCTCCAAGTGAAGCGTCAAATAGGAGGGCCAAGAAGTGGGAGGAATGGAGGGACCCCCGGTGATGCCGAGATTCCGGTGCCTGGCCCATTGGTGCTGCTCCAACGCCTACTGAATGCTGAATGGACTGCCGGCGATCCTCCCGAGCCACCGGCCACCACCATCTGGAATTCCTAGTGAATTCCAGAGTGAAAGGTAGTCTCCTCTAGTCCTACATCAAGAATCAGAGAGGGCCTCAGAGACAATCAGGTCCAACCCACATCTGAGCAGGAACTCCTGACGGCAGGTATATAAAACCTCTCCCAGTCATCTCTCCCAGCCGCTTGGGTGTGAGACAGCGAAAGCCTACTTCCATTTCCATTCAACAGCCCTTCAAACATCTAAAGACAGCTGTCATGCCTGCTCTGCCCCCAAGAAGAAAAAGAATTATTCACCTACTGACAGGCTGCACAAAAGAATTGCCTTGAACAGCAAATCCCCCTAAGTTCCCTTAAACATTGCATTATTTACAAAACTCAATTTACATATATTTTATCAAAAACACACCTGTTGCATAAATTAAGGGATAACAGTTTTGAGTGTCCAAGAAAAACCTACTCACACACAATCTCGTCCTAAAGCATCCGAAGAAATCCAGAGGCTAAAATGTCCCCAACCGGCCGCAGCTCACTAGCCCCGAATGTTCCATGGTTATTTGATGGAGTCTAACCTTCGAAGGGTTAAATGTCATCCACAGGTGGAATTAAATGTCAGTAGCAAGTGCATCATCACCTTCAGTGAAGCTGGTGTCTGCCTCCCTGAGCCCTGCCTTCCTCCCTGACCATCCCCACACCTGCCATAGGCATTTCCATGGTGTGCGTCTGCCTGGTGGAGTGCACCACCGTGGACAGCTGAGACTCTTGGGTTGGAAGTTCGTGGTCCCCTCACACTGTCAATGCTCACTGGGGGTTCCTGGCCATTCTGCATAGCGGGTAGCATCTCATCCCTTCCTTCCCACCCCTCTTTGTGCCCAAGACATCCAAAGGCCACAATGATTCGCTGGACCATGAAGAACAAACATGAGACACGAGCCCTTCTGGGCAGCTGAGACAAAGCGAGACAATACCTCCACACACGCCTTTGGCATCTCCGCAGGGCTGTCTGAGATCTGGAAGCGGTACCATCCTGGGCGGAGGGAGTGGTCACACATCAGCTCCACCGACCACGGCTCTGCTGCGCCAAAATCCACACTCCTCCGAGGGTCCCGGAGGACCTGGTGACCTCCAGGAGAGCATTCCTGAGCTAGGGACACGGACGAAGCTCTAAAGGGGGGTCTGTTTTGTACTCTGGACACACCCTTAGAAGGAGCCCTGATTTCAGAGTAAGCTTAGGGGTCGTTACAAACACTAGGTCATTCCCCAAGGGTCTGCCAGCCATCCCACTCCCCTTCTCCAGCTCTTGGCCCATTCTCAGCATCTACCCAGGATGAAGGGACTGAGGGACCAGCTTTGTGGGCTGTCCATCCACTACAGGTCACAGTCTGGCTTCAGGCTTCTCCCTGAAACAAGGGCCCTCTTTTCTACTGTTGATAATGTGCCAGTGAAGCTACATGGCTTGGTACGAGAGTACCATGGCCCCTGAAAAGGGAGAACCGAGGGTTAGTTACCCAAGGGCAATGGGGAGGTGCATGGTGGCCATGAGTCACCTACAGTTTCTCACCAAGGAAGAACTGGGCAGGAGAAGCATCAGAAGGGAGGCTGTCAGAGAGAGGTATAATGGGGAAGGAGGTGAGCCCGTCTCCTGGCAGGACACAAGGGCTCAGAGGAAGGAGCCCAGGACTGAACTAGAGAATGAGGACACGTACAGAGTTCACCAAGAGGAGAAGGCAAGGCTGGCCAGGATCAGAGGGAGGACCAGACTTATCAGGGTTACAGATCCAGCCAAGTAGTAAATAATAACTAGCATGTCTAGAGTGCTTTAAGGCTTGCAAAGTGCTTTGTGTTTATTAGCTGATTTGATCCCCGGGAAGGAGGTGCTATTATCATCCTCATTTAACAAATGAGAAAACTGAGGCAAATAGGATTCAGAGACTTGTCCAGGGTCACACAGCTAGTCAACATCTGAGGCAGGATTTGAACTCAGCTCTTTCTGACTCCAAGTCAAACACTCTATTCAAAGTGCCACTCATGGCTCCCCTTAAAAGAAACTCAAGCAGGAGACTATGGAAAGCCATTTCCTTTCTAAACCCATTGATTTCATCCAATTCTAAATCCACAATTCTAAATTCTGGAAAGGTCAATTTTTATGTTTGAGAAAGCAATTGGCCCCCGTTTCTGTCAAACTATGTAATACATTTAAATACAGAATCTTCCCATGGACAACAGTGGTTATTCTGGGCCCCCTGTCTCTGCTGCAACTTCATTGGCCACAGGATTTATTACATAGATGTGTCTGACTTTACATATGAGAAATTTTAAAAATGTTTGTGAAAATCAATCTTGATCAAATAATTTATATTGTAATATACTAGAGGCATTAATGTGCCTTGGGCACTCTGTAGAATACAGATTCTTAACCTGAAGTCCATATATGTGCTTTTTAAATATGTTTAGAACTGAATTTCAGTATAATTGGTTGTCTTTGTAATGCTATTTATTTTATTTTTTTAAATTAAAAACATGATTCTAAGGAGGGGTTCATAGGCTTGGCAGAAATGGGATCATAACACACAAAAAGTTAAAAACCCCGGGTAGGAAAAATATCCATGATATGGTCACTGGTCACATGTCAAATAATGAGTAAATTTCCCTTCAGTTATGGTCAGAGAAGTGAACAAAATAATTCATCTACATCCATTAGGATTTTACTTCTCGAATATATTTAATCCAGCAGGAAAAAAATAAATCCATAATTCTAAATTTATAAAAACTAATTGAGGATAAGACAATATCTCAATTGTTTAGCCATTTCCTTCTAAGGAACTAGCAAATGTCTGGGTAAGAAAGGTCTGGCTTAACTTTCATGGTGACTGAATAACATTCAGCAACCAGAAGGGATGTATTGACTGTGACTTTATCTGACATCAAGAGAGAAACAGAGTCGAGGGTCTCTTGTGAGATGTCACACTTACAAATATTAACAAAATTTGAATCAAAATTGCCTTTCCTCCCCCCTCCCTCAGGCCCCCATGCAGATATCACTGCACAAACACAAAAACCATTAAGAAGAAACCATGGTCCTTGACTTCCTAGAGATTGGATTCTTCCAAGGACAAATAGGAATGGAAAGCGAAGAGTTGGGTGTTTACTGAAATGCAAAGGACAATATCACAAATGGAAATTAAAAGCAGCCCGTGATTGCTGTTTTAATCACCAGTCTTCCCAAGGCATAAACTCAATTCATAGGTACTATAAAAGAGCAATTCGAAAAGTAATAAGAGGGTAGTTACTAAAGCCGCCAACTGCAAAATCACGTCTAAGAGAAGAAAAATAACTGCACAGCTAATAGAAGTTAGCTTGGCCCAACCAGCTGGCTGCCTCCTTCTGCGAGGTTTTCTAGCACTCATTCCCCTAAACCAATTCAAGGAACAAAGTGAGAACAAGAAGGAAATTAAACGGACAGCTCCTCCTTTGTCCTGCTCCTCCCCCCAGCGAGCCCCTTCCCCAATTTCCCTTTTGGGATTCTGAGACTAACTTGGGGGTTCTCACTGGGTTTTACTGGGATGACCTCCTTTCTCCTAATCTCATAACGCTTTTTACAAAGGGCTTAAGAGAGGTTTGGACCATGAATTCTGGATCTGTTTCCAGAAGAATTCCAAGTCTGGAATTTCAGGAAAGGCTGAAAGGCTCCCCCTGGGCTAGTAACTTCTAAGATGGACAGAAGTGCCTTCAGCTGCCCTGATTAACCGATAAAAGTTGAGAAAAGAGTCAGGGGGCTGGGCAGGGCGAGGCTGGATCAGATCAAAGCCCTACCATTATCCGTGAAATGGGAATATCTTATCCCACAAACGCCTTACAACGAATACCAGGTAAGAGGCAAAGTGCCCCTCCTCCTCAAAACCCACCTGCCTCGACTCTCCCTGAAGCCCCTGGGTGCTGATGAGAGGCAGGGGCAGAAAACAGAAGCAGGTCCTAGTTTGTTTGCTGGCCAAGGGATGCTTAAACCTGCTTTCCCAGAAGGACTGAATGGCAGCTTGTTATAGTGGGTACAGTGCCCTCAGTTTCCTCAGCTGTAAAATGGACTTCACAGATTGGTAGTGAGGCTCAAATCAGTGACTCATATTGCAGTTCTTTCTCCTTTTCATCTGAGTCTTCTATTCTAGGTCAAAGCACTTGGGGGATGGGGAAGTCCCCCAAACTTCAGAACCAAAGCACTGCCAGGGTGTTCTGAGTGACTGTCCTGCACAGGGAGAAAGCCCAAAAGGCAGGTCCACTCGGTGTTGACCAGAATCCTCTGGCCGCTGGGACGGCTTGGGGGTTCCCTTCTCTCCCTCCTTCTCTGGGGATCTGGGTCAGCGCCTTCTTTCCCTCAGATACGAAGACAGGGAGCCAGGAGGCCAAGCAATAGATGTCCTTCTGCTCAGATTCTGAGGCTAGCTCAGAGGTGCTCACTGTTTTAGAGGGATGGGCTTCTGGGGCAGGGATGGGGCAATGGGTGTCCTGAGGGTCAAATGAGACAATGCTGCAAAGCACTTTGCAAACCTTAAAGCACTATCTAAACTCGAGCTATGACCTGCAGTCCCCAGGCCTCTAGTCTGGTGGTGTCTGTGTTCCCAGAGCCTTCTACAGCCCTCCTGCTAAGCACAAACAAGTTCACAGAGCAATACAGGCTGGACTGGTAATGTTTAACAACCAGGCACTCAGGAAAAAACGATTCAAAAAGCATGCGCACATACGTATTTTATCTGCATTGTTAACACTTTTTTAAGTCTAGATAAGACAACAAAACAATACGTCCCAGATTTCTGGTGTGTAAGTGCTCATGCTGAAATGTTCACAACAGAGAGAGAGAGAGAGAGAGAGAGAGAGAGAGGGAGAGAGAGAGAGAGAGAGAGAGAGAGAGAGAGAGAGAGAGAGAGAGAGAGAGAGAGAAAGGGGAAGTTAGGTGGCGCTGTGGATAGATCACCATCCCTGGAGTCAGGTGGATCTGAGTTCAAATCCAACCTCGGACACATAACACTCACTAGCTGTGTGACTCTGGGTAAGTCACTTAACCCTAATTGCCTCACCAAAAATAAAAAAAGAAATATTCTCAATAGCTGCCTCTAACACATATAGTATGGGACCAGTGGGAAAGCCTGGAAACTTCCCACTGGCTCCTTTGGGGCTGATGAAGAGGACACCTGCAGATGGGGGAGTAGGAGAGAAGAGAGACTGGCCTGCCGGGGGACTGAAAGCACATTTGCTCCAGGCAAACAGACAAGGAACCCACGCAGAGCCATGACCCTCGCCCACAACCGGTGGGATCTCAGGGAGCCCCTCTCCTCTCTTCCCCTCCCCTCCCCACCCCCAGTACGCCCAGACCAAGGGCTGGCTCTTACCTTGACCGCCTGACTCTGCTCCTGCAACTGCCCCTGGCTCCACCATCCATGAACAGATGACAGTGACCCAGAGCACTGGGGAGCCTCCAGATGGGGTCCCCAGACCCATCATGGTCCCCCAGATGCCTCAAGTTCTCTGGGAGCCGGGCTGGGGGAGGAGAGAGGGTGTCCAGTGCCCCTCCCTGCCAGCCCTCTGACCCTAGGGCTCCCTGGCACTCCTTCCTCACTTCCCTATCCCTCTCGGAGCTACTCTCCTGCCCTCCCACCAGACTGGCCGTCCTGCAGAGCTCAGGCGCAGCTCTGGCTTGGCAGCGGCCTCAGGGCGGGACCAGGGGCATTGAGATGCTCTGGTTTCAGCCCTGGCCCCTCTCCTTTCTCCTCCCACCATTTCCTCCTCCTCCTCTGCTCCTAGGGAGCAGCAACTTGAGCCAGGCTGTCTGCAAATGTTACCCTCTCCCCTCTTACTTTCTCCCCTCCCTTTTCCTGCCCCCTCCCAGCAGCCTGCTGTCCTCTGGACTTGGGGTGCAGGAGACACGAGCTACCAGGGCTGGAGGTGGATCTAGGCCTTCCCTGAAAGTGGGAAATGCGCTGCTGCGTCCCGTTACCCCCTCTCCCCAGGACCCTGGGACTGGGAGGTGTAAACAGTGTCGCGGGGTGGGAAAGGGACAGCTTCCTCCCTCTGGGGACAAAGCCCTTCTCTTACTGCCCCCTGGTGGTCAGTGGTGGAGGGCTAAGCACATCAGTCCCCTTTTGCTGAAGAAATCATTGAGGCTCAAGGAGTCGATCGTAATAGTTAGTATTTGGAGAGTACTTACTACGTGCCAGGCACTTCACTTTACAAAGCTGGTCCTTACAACAACCCTGGGAGGCAGGCACCATCATTATCCCCATTTTACAGATGAGGAACCTGAAGCAAACAGAGTTCAGATTTGAAGTCTTCCTGACTCCACTTTGTCATCTGCCTCCGTCTCAGCTCACTGAGCTTACCCAGAGCCACGGCTCACCGACCCTCGGAGATGTGGGTGTCCTCAAACTGGCTAGCCCCATGCAGAGCAGAGTCTTGAAGGAAAACGGGGCTTATAAACACGTGCGTATAAACACATACATGTATATATGTATGTATGTACACACACACACAGACAGGGAGAAGGAGGAAAGAGGAGGGGCAGTTTGGGAAGAGCTTTCAATGCCAAGAGAGGGACAAGGAAGCCACTGGAGTTTGAGTGTGTGTGTGCTACATTGCCAGACCTGTGCTTTAGGAAAAAACTTTGATGGCTCTGGGAAGGAAGGAAGAATTTAATCAAGTGCACATCCTTTGCAAACCACTGGGTATACACCTACAAAAGTAAGCGGGTCCCTGCCCTCAAGGAGCTCACCTTCTAGCAGGGAGAAACACACAGGAAAGGTTTCAGCGTCCAGTCAAAGGGAAAGCCTCCAGGGGGCAGCAGCAGAGCAGATGGTCAGGCTTCTTTCATGTCATTTCCACCATGTTCATTTCTGACATTGAACCATCGACAGTGCCAAGGACTTGGTGGTGAGAGTATTGGTCCAGGGCTTCAGGAGACAAGGAAACGTGTTTGAGAGATGTTATGGAAAAAGAAATGACCTAAAGATTTGGCAATGGACTAGATAGGCAATTGGACTTTGACCCTAACAGGAATTTCAGAAGGGAGGCGAAGTTCAGAGGGAGAGAGAAGCTTAGTTTTTGGACGTGTTGAGTTTGAGATCCTTATAGGACATTTAATTTGAAATGTCTAAAAGACAAAAGTTCAGGAGAGAGACTAGTCTAGACATAATGATGTGAGTCATCCGCATAAAGATGATAATTGAACTCTTGGGAGCTGATGAAGTCACCATCTGAGAGTGTGGACCAGATGAGGGCCCAGAACAGTGTTGGGGGACATTGCCCCTTAATAGGTGTCTTTAGAACATCTTGTCTGGGTAGGTTTCTCCCCCAACTTCCACATGCTCTAGAGAGCTGGGACTCCAGACGGCCTCTCCTTAAGAACTCCCACTGGGGTGCTTCCTCTTAACAAAAGGTAGATGAGACCCAAGAGGGGAAAAGAGTGAGTCTGAATTATCTCTGCATCTCCTTGCAGCTACCAAATGCTCTGACTTTAATCCAGAGAAAGGGAGGGATCTTCAATAAAAAGGATGTCCAGCTGATGCTCGATGCCTCATCACCCCACCTTCTACCGCTTATGAGAAGTAAGAAGTTGCTCCATCCCCAGAATCGGCATGTGTGTAGCTTCCCTTTCATCTGGAAAACCAGGAGCCATTCAACCCCCCCCCCCCCCCCCCACTTCCCATAGACACTGTGTATGGTGCACACTGTGCACCTAAGGTCTATGGGGAAATGCTTTGAAAGGAAGGTTCTTGCTGGACCACTTAAGTAACTGCTTTAGCTAAGAGGTTGTTTTTTCTTCCGTAAAAGAAGGGAGGCCGACGGAATGATCTCTCAGGCTCCCTCCAGGGTAGGTCTTGACCTTCAGTCTCTTTCAGCCCTGTATTCCTCATCCATAAGATGGGACAATGATACTTGCGTGTCCTAAATCCCAAGGCTGTCATGAGGAAAGAGCTTTCTAAGCCTTCAGCACTCCAGTAAGGGGCGCTGTCATTGTCCTCATCCATCCTTGATCTAGGGGAAAGCCTCTATATTCCTTTGCCAAAAGTTGTGCCTGCACAAGTGGGTGGCTTCAGGCCCTCTCATACATGAGTTTGCTGTGAAGATGAATTCTTTCAAGTGAATTGACCGAGTTGCGTCAAGCATCATTTGGACCGCACTTCAGTGTTTCTGAATGCTGGATGGAAGGGCCCACAGGGATGTCATCTTTACCCCTCTAATGGCATGGAGAATGTTTCTGCTGGTGTTGAGGCTACAGCTACTGAGACCCAGGAAAGGACCAAAATCCTCGGTGTTCTCATTGGTTCCGCATCATAAACAGGAGTGGTTCCACCACGGGAAATGGCATGAAGAAGAGGTGGCCCCATCTCCTTCGCTCCTGCACCCTAAGGACCCCGGGATTTTCTGTCTGACTGGCAGCTGAAACCCCCCCAGCCGAGCAAAGACCATCCTATTTGTGTTCCCAGCCCTTCACACCCAGCAAGTGCTTAATCGAGGCTTCTCATTCTTTGGCCCTGAGCAGGACCCCTTCACCCTGATGTCTTCAGTGTCCTCCAGTGCCCCGCCCCTCCGCTCCCCCTCCCACATCCGACCTGTCTCTTAAGGCTTCTCCAGGCCCACCATTAGCTGAGGCCTCCTTTTAACTCCTGGAACTTTTATTTTTGGTTCCAATTATTTGTACTGGAGAGGAAATGACGCTGGATGCACGTCCACGCAGGAGAGACCTGACTTGAAGCTTGCTTTGGACGCCTCCTCGCTGTGTGACCCTGCAGCTAGGTCCGGGCCTCACGTGTATCATCTGTAAAAACAAAGGAGCAGGGAGAAGAAGACGGATGTGGGGATTATTGTGCATTGTCCTCTCCTGGTTATTTCTCGTCTTCCCAAATAGACCTGCATCTGCAGGCTGGAGGTCGGTCAGTTACAGAGTGATGACACAGGCAGTATCCCCACCCTGGCTTATTGATAAGAAATCAATTCAAATTGGTAAACTATTCCGAATAGCAGCAATCTACTCGAATGAGGCTCTGCATAAAACACCCAGATAGACACAAACAAAAGAGAACATATCAGCCCTGTCCTGGAGTCTCTAAGTGGAGCATTACATTGGGGCACCGGGGATCAGGAGAGCTATCGGTGATTTCCTCAGCTGAAGATGGAAAAATTACAAGTCACAGATCCTCCCAGGATCAGCTCACGGGACGAGCTGGGGACCCTTCCTCCGTCAGTCCTGAGCTGGGCCTCCCTTTTGTCATCCGTGAAGTGGGGAGAATACTTGTCACATCTGTGTCACAGGGTGGGGGTGGGGGTCTGGTGAGGTACTGTCCCTCAGGTGCCCTGCACACATAAAGACATGGTGTGAATACCTGTTATTTTGTTGTGTCTTAACGCTGGGGATGATGCATGGGCCGCTCCCTGCACGGGTGCAGATAAAAGCCCTGGTTTGTCCCCGGTCTCTCTCACGCTGTCAGCTCCGCGCGGCTCGAGGTAACCAGCATTGCACGGGGAGACTCCAGGGCAGGGCGCTAGTGGAGAAGCCGACTGGGACGTGTGGGGGAACCCTGTGGCTGCCTGCGGGGCCGTTTGACCTTCGTTCCAACCGGACATTCCATCTCCTGCGGGCCCCGACGCCAGGCCTGCCCTCCCTTGTTGGCTCTGCGCCTGGAATCCTTGGCCCCTTCACGCCTGTGCTCAGGCGCCAACTCCTAGGGACCTCTCCTGACCCTCCCAGGTGTGGGCGCCCTCTCGCTCGCCAAAAATGCACGCGTGTGCGAGAAACGCAAACCTCCCGCGCTGCAGAAACACGACTGTCCGCGTCATCGCCGCCGATGTCATCATTATCCTATTCCCCTGTGTTCTTGCCCCCGGATAGGAGGCAAGCTCCGCGAAGGCACAGACTGTGTCGAGTTTTTTCACTTTGTGTCCCAGGGCTAGCACACAGTAGGCACTCAATGACTGCTTGTCTTCTGCTGCAGCCGTAGACGTGCGGATGACTGGGCCGTCGTGTCCAGCCCCCGCCCTCAACCCTGAACTCAGACCGATGTCAGGCTTCACTCTGGTAATGCACATTTCCAATCTAAGCACGGTCAGGATCAGCCCTGTCGGCTGCCCCCAAGGAAGTCAGTATGGCCTGAAGGAGACATGTGAAGCCGGTGTAAGAAAAGCCAGGGACGTCCGGAGAGATTCCAGTTCACTGCGCAGTTGAAAATCCCTTCCCCGCTGGCTTGGAGAGCTGGGGATGGCCGGAAGGAGCCCCACAAGGGATGATGAGGGCACAGAGGAAGTGTTCAGTGCAAGCTCAAAGGCTTGTTTTATTCAGCCTTTCTACTAGAGAACGTGGCCTGAATCACAGAGCTCACCCACCTGGGAAGCCTGACCTTGTGCGGTGGAGATGGGTCTCTGACTGAGGAGCCCCATGGAGAAGGGGGAGGATCAGGGAAGGAACAGGAAAAAGCTTGGTGTGGATAAAGGCCAAACATCCCAATGGGGAGATGTTGTGTGGGCAATGAGCACCTGCCGGGGGTCTTGGCCCGAGTTCACACTGAAAACCCCCCAACTTCCTGGGGAGCCAAACGCAGGCGCAGCCACAGCACGGAGGAGACAGCACCCCTACAGCCTCGGGTGGTGGGGTACCATCCCCTGCAGCCCCACCAGTGGAAGGGGCCGGGGCCTCGTTGAGGCAGGTGATTAGTCAGAGCTCTTTTCCTGCCTTAGGGTCAGAATCTGCCTCCTGCAGCTCCTGCCAAGCCCCTAATGCTGCCCTCCGAAACCACCAGAACCCACATAATCCTACTTCCATGGGCAGCTCTCCCATTTCCCCTGGGTCTTCTCCCAACCCCATTCCTTTCCAGTCCCCTTCCAGCCTCTCTCAATATCTCATATTCCAACCCCTTTGTTTTACATGTGAGGAAACTGAGGACAGGGGAGGTTGATACAATTGCTGGAGTCAGCCCCAAAAGGGGGATCTGTGTACTTTGGTTATTCTTACTGTTCAGATGACCTGGTCCAGCCCCCTCACATCACATATAAGGAGGCTTAAGTATTCAAGGTTACAAGGACAGTAGCATCAGAAGGGGGTGGGGGTGTTGAAAGGGAGCCTCATAGGACAAGGCTTCTCTCTGCCTTTGGGGAGAATGTCCGGAATCCCAGAAATCACCATTTTCATGTTGGAAGGGCCTTCAATGACCAGTTAGTTCAATGCATCCCCAGAGGCCCCTCTGTGGCGGCCCAGGCCACTTTGGGGCATCTGTGATGACTGGAAGTTTTCTTCTTGGTTTAAGCCAAAATCAGCCTCTTTGCACTCCCACTTGCTCCTGGTTCTGGCCTCTGAGCCACAGAACAAGCCCAGCCTTGGTCTTTTAGGCCTTCCCTATCCCGGCTGTCTCTTCTGGACCGACCTTAGCTCACCAGGCTCCTTGAAAGGTGACGACCACCTGTGTCCATCCAGTCTAGAATAGCATGCGGGATGGGAGACAGGAAGGCAAGGTGAGGACTGGGGGATGTCTTGTATTCCAAGAAGGGGATTCAGGGGCAACTAGGTGGCTCAGTGGATAGAGGTCCGATCTTGGAGTCAGGAGGAGCTGAGTTTAAATCCGGCCTCAAACACTTGACACTTACTAGCTGTGTGACCCTGGGCAAGTCACTTAACTTCCGATTGCCTCACCAAAAAGCAAAAAAAAAAAAAAGAAAAAAAAAGAAAAAAAAGAAGGGAATTCGATTAGAATAAGGAAGCTAGGTGGCACAGTCCATAGAATACTGGACCTGGAGCCAGGAAGACTCGAGTTCAAATCCAGACTAGCTGTGGGACCCTGGGCAAGTCACTTCATCTCTGTCTGTCTCAGTTTCCTCAGCTCTAAAATGGGGATAAAAATAGCACCCACTTCTCAGGGTTGTTGTGAGGATAAAATAAATATTTGTGAAGCCCTTTGCAAATCTTGAAGTGAGTGTAATAACATGTGTGCCATTGTAAGTGCTTTTGTATTACTGTATGTTAGGCAAATGTTCAAGTGCTTTTAATAGCTGTAAATGCTGGCTCTCGCTATCACTTATCATCTGCCACCACTTCAGCATCTGTGGGGTGGTGTGCATCTGGATCAGGAGGAAAGCCCCTGGTTGCTGTCGAAGGAGTACGTGGCCCTTAGTTTACTCTCTCCCACTGAGCCTCCATCCACCAAATACCATTTAGACAAAAGACCATCACTTTGATAACAACAATGGTGAAAGAAAACATCAGAAGAAGGAGGAAACAAAGCAGCAGCCCTCGGGTGAACACCCAGCAGCCTCGAAGATGTAAGCCAGTCTCCAGTCACACACTGTCCTGGACGTGCATCTCTGCCACAAGCTGGCCTCAGTTGTCCCTCTCCTGACTCGATGTCCCATCACACACCAGCGACAGATTCATTCACGCAGTACACATCCATGAAACGGCTCCTATTGCCAGGCCTATGCCAGATGCTGGAAGACATCGAATGCTAAACAGGACGAAGGACCTGCCCTCAAGGAGCTCCCCATCTAGTAGGGAGAGGAAAGATGTTCACAAACAACTGGAAAACTAAATAGGGTCCAAGGACATAAGGAAAGATGTGCGTAAAGAAGGGAACAAGGAGACTTTCTGGGGGAGGTTCTCAGGGCAGGGTTCAGGACGAAGGAGCCCTGGGGCTGACTCTGGTAGGGTAGGCGGTGAAAAAAGGCGTTCCCAGTAAAAGACTAAGGGAAGCTTAAGCGGATCCGGGAGCAGAGATGGGGAAGGCGCAGTGAGGACCCACAGAGTACCTGGGGTGGGGTGAGGATGAGATGGGGCTGGAAAGGTAGATTTAGATTGGGTGGGGGCGGGGTCCTTGGTTATCAGAGGAGGGAAGATGGGCTCGGTGGCTTAGCAGGAAAGCAGCAGGAGGGGACTGGAGTGCCCTGAGGTCAGCCGCACAAAATAACTGCACCCACATCTGCCTTAGGTTCTCTGTCCTTCTGCTTCACTGAAGATAACGTGGGGAGGAAATCAGAGGTGGAGGCGGGGATGAACAAAGCCTTGCAACCGAGGTGAACCAAGCACTGGCCATCTGCTCAACACTGTCCTCTCTCCTGTGAGTCTGGGATATTCATGCTAGATGTGAAAGGGTAAAAAGTATGGTGACCATCCCACTCACTGCCAGTGTTCACAGCCTCCTATAGAGGAGGTACTAGTATTATCCCTATTTTACAAATGGGAAAACCGAGGCACAGAGAAGTCATAGGATGTGCTCAGAGCCACACCGATAGGAAGTTGGTGAGGTGCGATCTGAACTCAGGTCTTCCTGATTCTGAGGCCAGCCCTCTCTCCCCCACGCCATTGATTCAGGGAAGTGTGGACAGTGTGTTGCAGAGAGGATCTTTGTTTTGGGCTCCCTTCTCCCTTGGAGAGTCTGGGATTCTTTGGGGTGTTGAGCAATACCAAGAAGTAGAAAGAGAATGGAAACTGTTGTCTAACTGCAAATTCTCCTTTGGTGGAATTCGATGCTTTGGGTTAAAGGGATGGTTTCTAGGTTGGTTTGCTGTGGATTTTTCCTTAAACAGCCTGATCCTTCATGCCCTCTAGTTGCCAGTGTAGACGCTGCTTGGGGGGGGGGGTGCCTCCCAGGAAGCAGCTGCTGCAGGAATTTCTCAGCAAAACATCTCCCACAACCAAACCACTGACTTTGTAGGGGGCTTCCACTGCCATTTCAAATGACCATGTTTCAAGCTGACATCAATTAGAAGTCAGGCCTTTTTAAAAGATGAAATGTCTCTTCCTGGCTAAATTAAACACATGTGTTCAAGGAGTTTCAAAGCGGTTTTCATCCTTAAACATTGTTTATAATTGGAGTGTACTTTACAAAATGCCTTGTTAATTGAAGTGTCTGCCTGAGACAGGATTTCTATCATTTCCCTCATGACATATTTCAAGGTCTTTAATCCTGCACATTCCTATTTGTTTTTTCCCCCTCCTAATTCTTGCCTGTGTTGGAGCATTTGGTCTAGGCTTCCGTGATGCTTAAACAGAGGTGTGGACAGGGGGAGAAGCTGGAAGGCTCTTGTGGTCCCTCTTTCTGTCCTTTCTGATCCTGTCCCAGTCCCAGGCCCTCTGGAGCCTCAAAGTCATCACAAGGGTGTCAGGATTAGTTTAGTTCCCTAAATTTAGAAACTGTGGAAGGGCGGACCTGAGTAGCAGCCCAGAGCTTGCAGTTAAAACACAATCTGAGGAATGACAAGGAATGCTGGTGTTTTTTCTTGGCTGCGTAATTTGAAACAGCCCGTGAAAGTTTAAAAGAAAATTTCCTTTTTGTTTATGAGATCAGGCTGCCCAGGGCAAGTGCATTTCACTGTGGGAATCCCAGAATTGCAGCATTGGCAATATCTAGGCCTTCCAATAAGCAAATCCCAAACCCCAGTTATGATGACTATCTCTGGAAAACCTCTGGGGATGGGAACCTCACTACTCCATCCAAGAGATAGAGATAGCTCCAGACTGCTTGACGCAAGTCCTAATTCTATGTCCCTCTTGGTCCCAGTTCTATTGTCTGGGTCCAACCAGAAGTAATTAAGCAGTCTAGCCTCTTCTCTATTATAACTATTGGAAGGTAGCTAGCATGGGCGCCCTAAGACCTCTCCTTAATAACTAAACATCCTTAATTTCTTCCTACCAGTTCAGCTCTTTCCACCAACATCAACCTTTGTACTAGAAAGCATAGGATCTCAGATTAAGAAATAGAAAAGAAATTAGAGGTCATCTTTGGCTGTTGTCCATTCTTGGAGAGGACCAAGATGAGGTCACTGTGTTAGGGTCAAGGTTCAGCGTTTCCGACTGCAGCTGATGGGCCCGAGATGAGCTTAGGAGGCTCTACTACGAGCCGGGTACAGACAGGCCACAAGAACATCTAGGGTGGATTCTCTAAATATGCCCACCTCATGTTCCTTTTGAGCTACTGCAATTCTGCTCGACTCAGAGCACAGCTCCTTCTCTGATGAGGGCACGCTGTGCTGGGCAGTCCTGTGCCAGTATCTCCTAGGCCTCACAATCCATTCCAAAGTTCTTCAGAGAGACTTTAAGAGTGTCCTTGTATAACTTTAGACCTCCGTGTGAGTGCCTGCCTTGTGTGAGTTCTCTGTGAAATGTAAGCAAATGTATGTTTGGCATTTGAACCATGTGGCCAGTTCATTGGAGTTGTGCTCTCTGCGGTAGAATCTGAATGCTTGGCAATTTAGCTTGGGAAAGGAACTCAGTGTCTGGTATCTTATCCTGCCAGGTGACCTTCAGAATCTTCCTGAGACAATTCAAATGGAAGTGATGCAGTTTCCTGGCAAGGCACTGGTAGACTGTCCAGGTTTCACAGGCATACAACAATGAGGTCAGCACAATGGCTCTGTATACCTTCAGTTTGGAGGGCAGTCTAATACCTCTTCTCTCCCACATTTTTCTTCAAAGTGTCCCAAACACTGAGCTAGCTCTGGCAATGCATACACCAATCTCATCTATGTGGACATCCTTGGAAAGTATACTGCCAAGGTAAGTGAGCTTATCCACAGCGGTCAAAACTTCTCCATTTGCTGTACAAGGTCATCTAATCATAGGAAACCAGAGCTCAAGCTGGAAGGGACCTCAGAGGCCAAATTAAATGAGGGTTCAGGCCCCTCATTTTACAGATGAGGAAACAGGACTAGGGAAGCTAAGTGACTTTTCCACGGTCACACAGAGAGGCAACAGCATGGGCAGGATACAATCCTGAGGCTTAGAACTCCAAATTCAATACTCTTTCCACCTCACCACAATGTCGTCACGTCCGTGCTCTGAAGTATGACTCCCCAAAGTAACCAGAGCATTCCCCAGGTGGTCTGTTTAGGGCAGAGTGAAGCAGAACCATCACCTTCTTGTCACTGGCACCACACCTCTCCATTTCCTAGAGCAGCATCAGCTTTTTACGTGTCTGTTGTCTCATACTTTTGTCTCAGGCTAAGCCTACAGGCTACACAAGAAAGGTCTCAACGTCACCGATAACGACGATGGTGTGGTTACTGATCTAGCCCGATATCCTGGAGAATGCAGTCAAGCGGGCCTTAGGAAACATTGCTAATGATCAGGCCAGTGGAGGTGATGGAACTGTGCTCATTTCACATACCAGCAAGGTTATACTTAAGTTCTGCAAGTTAGGTTCCAGTAATATGTGAACTGATAATTACCAGAAGAGCAGGCTGGTTTTCAAGGAGGCAGAGGAACTAGAGACCAAATTGCCAGCATTTGCTGGAGTATGGAGAAAGCAAAGGCTCTCCAGAAAAACATCTACTTCTGCTTCATTGTCTACACTACAGCCTTTGACGGTGTGGATCACAACAAAACGTGGCACGTCCTCAAAGAGATGGGAGGACCAGATCATCTTACTTGTCTCCCGAGGAACCTGTATGCGGGCCAAGAAGCCACAGTTAGAACCAAACATGGAACAACTGATGAGTTTAAGATTGGAAAAGGAGTGTGATAAGGCTGTATGTTGTCACTTTATTTATTTAACCCATATGCAGAGTACATCACAAGAAATGCCAGGCTGGAAGAATCAAAAGATGGAGAAATATTACCAATCTCAGATATGCAGAGGATACAGCTCTGATAGCACAAAGTGAAGAGGAATTAAGAAGCCTCTTGATGAGAGTGAAAGAGGAGGGTGTAAAAGCTGGCTTGAAGCCAAACATAAAAACAAAAACAAAACAATTTAAGATCTTGGTAACTGGTCCCATCACTTCCTAGCAAATAGAGGGAGAAGAAAATATGATGATTTTATGTTCTTGGGCTCAAAGATCACTGCAGACAATGACTGCAGCCATGAAATTAAAAGATGCTCGCTCCTTGGAGGGAAAGCCATAGCAAATCTGGACAGTGTCCTAAAAAGCAGACGTCACCTTGCTAACAAAGGTCCATGAAGTCAAAGCTATGGTTTTTCCAGGAGCAACGTAAGGCTGTAAGAGCTGGACTACAGGGAAATCTGAATGCCACAGAATCAACACTTTTGAATTGTGGCGCTGGAGAATGCCTTTGAGAGTTTCTTGGACAGCAAGGAAATCCAATCAGTCAATTGTTAAAGAAATAAATTAAGACTATTCACTGGAAGGTCAAATACTGAAGCTGAAGCTTAAATACTTTGGTCACAAAATGAGAAGACGGCACTCCCTGGAAAAGACCCTGACGTTGGGAAAGATTGAAGGTAAAGGGAGAAGGGGACAGCAGAGGATGAGATGGAAAGAGACTGTCATGGAAGCAAGGAACATGAGCTTGGACAGACTTTGGGAGATAGTGAAGGGTTTGGTGTCCTTTAGTCCATGGGGTCACAAAGAGTCAGACACAACTGAATGACTGAACAACAAAATCGCCCTTGTGAGCCTTGGTTCACTCATCCTGCCTTTGAGATCTTTGTTATATTACATTTCTGTCTTCTAAAGCACCAGCTTTTCCTCCCTATTTCCCGTTTTCTGAAAATGTGATGAGTACCTTAGGCTTTCAACCAAGTCATTGAAGAAGACGCTGAAGAGTATATGGCCAAGGATAAAGCCCTATTCTTATACTAGAAAAAGAAACCTTCTCCTTCCCCTTATGTGGAAAAACGCTTTCATAAGAGGCCATATTAGCAATGGTCAGACTGTCAGATCTGGCCCTGAGTCCTTCCTAAGATAGGTAGATCCCACCTCTCTGCCTATGGGCAGCTGACCACTACCCCTCATGCCTTGATCAAGGCATTGATTAGGTGAAACCTCACAATTTAGTGGCTTATTAGCTGCCAATAAAGCTGGTGAGGTTATTATAGTAAAGAAATTGGGCACATGATCTGTGTTGATTTAGACTGAAAAAGTTAAAAATCTTGACAATAATCAAAGTATATCCAGGATGGAATGAAGAATCAGATGTCACACCCAACATGCTCCTCACTGGGCATGTGCTTTATTTCCAGGACAAGTCAGTCACCTGCGAGCCTGGGAGTTGGGGAGGAAGCTAAAACCTTTGGGAGTCTGAAGGGTTAGTGAGAAGCTGGACTTTTCTTTCATTTTAAACCATTGGAATAGGTTTTGTGAGCTCTTACACTGGAATGTTCCTTCCCTGGGGAAGCCTATGGCAGGAGGATCATATGGTTATGTTAGAGGGCACAGTCTTGGGCCATGTGTGGTGCAAGTGATACCATAACAAATGGAAATAAGCATGAGAGCCAGATTTCAGGGTGAGGACACAGCATTCCATTCTGCAAGACAGGGGCCGAGTTCCAGCCCAGCACTGGAGGCTTAGCTGTTTATTCTAATAAAGTAGAGTCTACAGGCCTGAGGGAATAGGGAAGGGAATCAGCATTTCTATAACAGCTACGTGCCTGGCACCATGCTAAGTGCTTTACAGATATTATCTCACTTGATTTTGACCTTGATATTGCCTTGAAGCAGTAATATTGGAGAAGAGCCCCTAACTCCTCAGGGCTACACTTAGAGCCCTGAGGGAGAGATGGAGCCTTACTCTGGGGGCGGGCTGATCAGAATGAGTAGGAGATAAGATAAGGGTCCCCAGGGTCTGTAAGAGACTACATTTACACAGTGCCTTGGGAATATCTTTGGCCTGACTGGCCCGCCTCTCTTTATAGTAACATTTCTTTTTGATGATATATCTCATGGCTTTTAAAAAACATTTAAATTATTTATGTTCATCTGTTCCTAATGAATGGTTCATTCCAGCTCTAGAAACCTCCCCACATGACAGAGGATGCTTCATTACCTTATCTGACCATGAGGAACGTGAGCTTCACGCCATCAGGATTCTAAAGGAAGAGATCATTGTTTTGGCTGATGAGACAACCAACTTCTTTTTTGAGGCAGTAAGTTGTGGCCCTGGAGTACAGAAGACCTGGGCTCAGTCTCTGCCTCTGATGGTGTCGCTGAACTTCTGTGAGCCTCAGTTTCTTCCTGTGTACAACGGGAGTCCCAGAAGCTGTATGTCTCTCCCAGGGGTGCCAGGAGAAAGTGAGAGAAAGGTGGTTGTGGTGTATGTGCTCTGGAAATGTCAACTATCATTATGTGAGGGTTACTCACTTAAGTGGACAGGTGGTATTTTAAAGAAATGATGGAGTGTTAATTAAGGGAAATGCTGGAAGGGAACAAGAAAGAAATTACTTGAGAAAATGACCTGCCATGTCCATTGAGGATCAGGCTCAGGGCAGAGGGAATGGATCTGTGCCTCTACCAATGCAGGTTGGCATCTTCTCTATGCCTCACAGCCTTGGGAGCATTGCTCAGAACAGTGAGATGTTAAGTAGCCTGCCTTGGGTCACAGAGCAAGGGGGTGTCAGAAGTGGGACTTGAACTCAGGTCTTCCCAGCTTTGAGTTCAGTTGTCTATCCACTATGCCTCACTGCCTCTCATGCTTCATGTTTCTTTTGTGTATATAATCATGGAAGATCATGTCTGACAATGCAACGCCATGGGTTTTGGTTGGAGGGGGTGCCCTGATCCACTTGGCCACCCCAGGGAGCCTGTGTCAGGAATCAGAACTCAGGGGCAGCTAGGTGGCACAATGGATAGAGCGCCAGCCCTGGAGTCAGGAGGACCTGAGTTCAAATCTGGCCTCAGACACTTGACACTTACTAGCTGTGTGACCTTGGACAAGTCACTTAACCCCATTGCCTACAAAAAAAAAAAAGAATAGGAACCCAAGGTAGGAGGGGGTGAGCCTGTATCCTTCCTTCCACTTCATGCCCTCTGCCCATAAAGCAATGCCAGGAAGGCTGTCGGGCATGTCATTGGCAGCTTCCCATGGAGTCCACCAGGAGAAACTGGCCATCTGCCAAGATCCCCCAGCCCCAACCTATCCTGAGTGTGGCACCACAAATAATTGTCTATGTGGGGAAGCATGTGGCTTCTTGTAAACCAGAGGAGGCCAATTTCCACCTCCGCTAGTAATGAGAGACTTGGGTTCCCCAGGCATCTTTAAATGACCCCTCTCTGCCCCAACCAAGCAAATGCAGGGCCTCGCCTTCCTGTCTGGCCCTCCCGGGTTCCCCAAGCAGGCCCCCCTCTCTGACACTCTCCTCTAGCAGCAACAGCAAAGGAGGGGCTGTAATAAGAAGGTCTGTCTGGGGGAGAGGGGATGGGCAAAGTCAACTTCTGGAATTAAGGAGAGAGTGGGGGATTAGGGGCGGGGATCAGAAGCAGGTCTACTCCATTCTCAGTCCTCCATACCCAAGACAAATCACCCAGAAGGGAAGGATGGGCATATTCTTTGTTTCACCCCTCTCTGAGCTCCGAATTCAGATGGCTAGCCCCACGTGGTGGGGTGGATTGGTGAAAAGCATCAAAGCAGCACCAGCCACACAGCTCCTATCTCCTAACTTCCATTACCTCCAGAATGTCCTCTCTCCACACCTTTGCACAGTTCCTTCCCCCGTGCCCCGGGTGCCTTCCCTACTCACCTCTGCCTCTTGGGACCATTTGCTTCCTTCAAGCCTTACTGAACCTTCTGGCCGTTGCGGGTCCCTCTGTCCTAAAAGTCCCTGATATTCAGGCATTTATTATATTCCTTAAACGAGGAGTGATGGATGGAAGCTACTGGGGAGCAGGTTTGGGCTGCAGGGTAAGGGCTCCCTAATCAGACTGTGGCAGAGTGGAGCGTGATGGCTCTGCAGGTGATGAGCTCCCCATCCCTAGGCGGGGGAGGGGGTTATTGGGAAGCTGGGCGGAAGTGGGAGGGGGCTCTCTTGTTCAACTCAACTTTGGACTGAACGGCCCTGAGGTCCCTTTGACTCTGAGACAGTGAGATTCTACTTGTCCATTGATGGCGGCAAATCCCTAAAGCCATGGGCAAGACATCGATGTTGGGGTTTGGCAGAAGAAATTCCCTGCACGGAGAAGCCCATTCCCTAACTCTGAACATGACCTTTTCTATACACAGTAATGCGTGAGCGTTCGGTCACTACAAAATAGCCAGTCAAGATGATGGCTCGGACGCTCCCGAGGTGGACTGACCTCCGGACGGAAGGATCCCCTGCTTCTCCAATGGGGACGTTGATCCAGTCTCTGGCCCATTCTCCGACTGGGAAAACGAGGACGCGCTTCTTCCTGTACTGACCTTGCCCCTCCCTGCCGGCCCCAGGCTGGTTAAGGCCAGGGACTCCCATTTACTCCCCAGCGACCTGGGAGGCAGACGATGGAAGCGCTCTGACTCCCCTTTTAGAGCTGTGGACGCCAGACTTACCGAGGTCACCCACCAGGGAAAGGAAGCTCTGGGAAGGTTCCGGGGCTGCAGAGTGTGATCCAGCGTTCATACTGGTGCTGCTGCTCTCCGCACTGTGGAGAACCACCCAGCACTGCGCTGGGCACCGGGGTAGGGGCAAAAAGGACCGAATTTGAGATAACAAAGGATAATGGTCACAGAATTCTATCATGACTATGGAGACTTGACAACCCCACTCCATCTGTCCCTCTCTAGGTCTTTAGGAGAAAAGTATCAGTATCATTCCCACTGCGAACTCTTTCCCCTGAGTGAAAAGGTGGTTTTTCGATTTTGATCCCTGGCTGAGCCCTCAGATGACCAGCTTGAGCCCAGCAGACTTTCTCCCAGGAGTTCATGGCTCACAGTCCTATCCAAATACCCAGGGCAGGATAGACTAACCATCTAGGATGCCTTCCCTCATGTCCATCCTGCTCCCCTGCCCTGCTCCTTCCTTCTGTGTCCCACACTAATGACAGTGCCCGGGGTGGTATTGAGGGAAGGGGCAGCTGTTGGAGGGGAGAGTGGGCTGACTCTGAAGTCAGGGGATGTGGGGTTGAACCTTACCTGGAAAATGACGAGTTTGATCAAATGACAGTTAAGGTCCCTTCCAGCTTTAAATCACTTACCTGTGTGTTCCGATTTCCAGTTCTAACAAGTACTTCTTACGTGACCCGTAGCTGGTCGCTCAGTGGCCCTAAGCCTCAGTTTCCTGATCTGTAAAATGGAGATAAGAATGCCCCCCAACTTCATAGGGCTTTTTTTTAGTGGAAGAAAGTGCTTCACAGACGTGGAAGGGCATGGAAATGGTGACTCAGCTTATGGAGCTGGCAGATCTGAAGGGCCAGGGCAGACCAGGAAAGACCAGACCGTTGGAAGTGGGGGGCTTCTTTGGGCAGGTCCACTGTATCTCTCTAAGGAGGGTAGAGACAAGCTCATTAACCTCTGAGAAAACTGACGGCAGCGCTTAGACCTAGGGAACCATTTCTACTACATTGAATGTGGCTCAGGCTGTCTCTGGTGAGCCTGCCCACTCTGCACGGGGCCCATCGAAGGAAAGAAGCCAAGCGGTGGAGTGGATAGTGCTCAGGACCTAGAGAATGGAAGACTCAAGTTCAAATCTGGCCTCAGACACTTGCTATGTGTGACTCTGGGCAAGTCACTTAACCCTGTTTGCCTCAGTTTCCTCATCTGTAAAATGGGAATAAGAATAGTTTCTGCCTCACAGGGTTGTCATGAGGATCAAATCACTATATATATGTATATAATGTATACATATGTAATACATATTATATATAATAAATATATAATATGTAAATACATATAAATACATATGACCCTTGGCAAACTTTAAAGTGTTATACAAATGTTAGCAATTATTATCATTTGTGGAGCTCACAAAGAGCTCTCTGAGAAAGCCTTGGAATACCTACATGCCTTTGGCTGGCTCCCTGCAGCCCTTCCCACTGTTTGGAGCCCAAATCTTGAGGACCATTTTACTGGATGCCCAAGGTCTAGGCATATCATCTTTCCTAAGTTTACATACAGAATTTGAATGGTCATAATTTGATTAAATCATGGAAAAACAGTATTAGACATGCATAAACCCCAGCCCCCATAGAAATCAAAAAATGCTCTAAAAAATTAGGACAGCAACAATGAAGGCAGAGATGTCTCATGATGAAACCTCAGTAAAGTGATCAAGAAAAACAGAGTCGTTTTGAAAGTGAAAATAGCAATTATTCATGATAACTAGGAAGAAAAACCCTCTATCTCCCAGGTAATCAAAGAGATATAAATGAAAACAGCTTCAAGGCATGATTTTGTACCCACCAAATGAACCAAAAACACGAAAAGCCATGAAGCTGAATGCTGGTTAGGCTGTGACACCACAGGTCTGCTACTCCATTGGTGGCAGAATTACAAACTTCCAGAATCTTTTGGGACAGCAATATGGTGGGGCACAACAAAAATATACCAAAATAATCATGCCCTTTGACTAGTTCTTTCACTGTTGGGAATATATACTGAAACCACTGTTAAGAATAGAGAAGACGGGGGCAGCTACGTGACACAGTGGATAGAGCACTGGCCCTAGAGTCAGGAAGATCTGAGTTCAAATCAGACCTCAGACACAGAACACTTACTAGCTATGTGACTCTGGGCAAGTCACTTTAACCCCAATTGCCTCACCAAAAAAAAAAAAAAAAAGAATAAAGAAGAGGGATTTGTACAGACATTTTCATAAGCTTAGCTGTCTCTTCCTGACTCAGCTTCCCCGCCCCACCTCCAAATCTAACAATACTTCAGTGTTCAGAACCTAAATGTCCAAAGACATGGAAGTTAAGGTTGGGGTGCCCCTGATTAATTGTGAGATATTGATGGAATAGAATATTGTAATGTACTTAAGACCAACAGTCATGAGGTAGATAAGAAAATCTAGAAAGAGCTTGATGAAATAATGCAGTGTTAAATAATAATAAAATGATAACAGCAATAATAATTAAATAAGCAGTTCTCTAAGACTCTGGGTTGCAGAGCAGGGGCTGATCTAAATTAGTAGAAGGAGTTTTCTTGTTGGGAGTTCCTATATCAATGAAATCACACTTCCAGTACCTTTCCTCCACCCTCCAAATCACTCTTCTCTCTTGTTTTAAGCCTCACAAAATGCTCATCACAGTTGTGTGAGTAAGTAGTTTCAGTATTATCCCCAGTTTAAAGAAAAGGAAACAGACTGAGAGAAGGGGTGGGGGACCTGCAGCCTTGAAGCCACATGTGTCCTTATAGGTCCTTAAGTGTGGCCCTTTGTGGTCTCGAGGCCTTGCAACTTGTCCAGGGCCACACAGCTACTGAGCGTAAGAGGTGGAATTCTACATCAGGTCTCCTGACACTACATCTGGCTATTCCTTAAACTGAATTAAACTACATCCCAGGAAAAGATGACTATATAATGAATTATATTTGAAAATTCAGCCCACCTATGAGTTCACACCATATTTATTTGCGTTTTAAAGACAAACCAAAAAATAATGATCAGTATCCTTCCCACTAGGTCATTATTAATACTAGACCCTTGTGAGTAATGGTGGGTGTTGTCTCTTCCTCATGCTCTCCTTTGCTTTATGCAGATTTAGTGGGACTTTGCTGGGACCACAGGCATTGAGCATGTAAATCTGGAGGCTTCAGCGATCCCTATCCCTCACCTATTTACCAAGTGGAAGTCCTCATTTTCCTGCGGCTCAGGCCTTCAGGGCAGAAGAAGACACAGTAAGGATTGTAGACAGCTCCCTGTCAGTACCGGCTGTTAGCTATGTACACTGAGGTTGCACTCCAAATCATGAGTGGCTTAGTGGGGCTGGGCTGTGGGAAAGTTTGCCAACACTAAAAAGGACTCTTGAATATGCTCAGTTTTTCATATTGCCACTTTTAAATACATTTTAAATGAACATTGATGTACTTGACCCTCTCTGAGTCTCAATTTACTTGTCTTTATGATGGGGACAATAATGTGTGTCCTCCCTATCTCACAGGGTTGTGCTAAGAAAATGTTTTGTAAAGATAAAGGTGCTTTAGAAGTGGAAGTCATCAGCAAAGATTGGAAAACAATTTGGGGAAATGGTACCTCACTCTGCAGGTAAATAAAACAGCCACACACAAATAGTGAATACCATTTCCCCAAATTCTTTTTCCATTCTTTGCTAAAAATTCCCACACCTTACCTTGATCTGGAGATAACCAAAGTGGTGCTACAAGACAAGTTAAGGATCCATCAGCACCCCCTGGGGTTGTATCTGCAGGACTCAGAAGAACCATTTTCATAATTTGCCAAACATGATGTCTCATGATATCTTATGCAGAAATTGATTGGGGGCAGAAAGAGGAGAGGAAGGGGTTTCCATGGAAACTGGTACTTCAGGCACATTCCAAGGAATCATCTAGCAAAGATCCCTATGATCTTTGGAACCCTATCGAGAGTAGAATCTTGCCAGCAAAGAAGAGAAAATAAAGTGATGGGCTTGGAGTCCTGAGATATAGATTTCTAGCTAGAAGGGACTGAGAGGCTACCTACTCTAAATGACTCATTTAACATGGGAGGAAACTGAGGCTCCTCAGGCAAAGTGACCATTCTAAGCTGGTACCAGACAGTCCAGGCTGTTTGGCAATAACTTGAGCTACTACAGACAGCTTCTATTCCCTAGGGCCCTTAACCTCTGGAGTATGACTTGGACTGCCTTTGGCCTTCTCTGGACAGAGGCCTCCCCTCAGGGCAGGGAAAATTGATCCTCCAGGGAGTGCCAACTTACAATGCCCCCTCCATCAACAGACACCAAGCTAGGAACATTTATTACCTTCTAACTATGTGTCAGGGACTGTACTAAGTGCTGGGGTTACAAATAACAGCAAAAAGAGTTTCTGTCCTCGAGAAGCTTAGGCTCTAATACAGGGAAGAAAACACAAAAAGGTAACCAGAAAGAAAAAGAGGGGAATGGAGGCACAAGAAAAGATGTTGAAGTCCAGAAAGTCAGGAGCAGAGCCATGAGTGAATTGAAAATTAACTGGCCTGGACCACTCCACAAAATTGAATCCCCAAGGGGAATCTAGCAATGGAAGAAGGGAGCCAGATAGGTAGAAGGATATTCCAGTTAAGAAGGCTACAAGGGGAGTTGGTGTTCTACATTGAGAAGGTTCCAGGAGTTGGAAGAATTTCCAAAATGAGACAGCAGTTGTGGCATGGTTTTTGAAATCTAGAAAATCAGGATCAGAGTCAGGAGGAGAACTATAACTGATTGTCTCTAAATGATGAAGGAAAAGGGAAAGCCAAAGACAACACAAAGGTTTGGGACATGGGAGAGGGGATAAGTAGAGGGGCTGCTGATCTTCTGAGTCTGAGTTCCACAGGACTAGCCAAGACCAGATGGGGTTGGGTTTAAGAATGAGCTCACGACTAGAGATATGGATTTTGGACTCGCTCACCCAGAAGTGTTGGTTGAAGTTGTGAGAATGAATAATTCAGCCAAAGACCAAGTCTAAAGGAAGAAGGGGGTGGAGCCAAGATGGCAGAACAGAGAAAATGCTCGGCTGAAGTCTCCCAACATCTCTCTCCAAACAACTTTAAAATAATGCCTCAAACCAAATTCTAGACTGGCATCGTGAAAATCAAAGGAGAGATTAATAAAATTGAACCAACATGGAACTGACAAATAAAACTAGGAGCCGGTTTTATTAAAAAAAAAAAAAGATAAACCGTTGGTTAATTTGATTAAAAAGAAAGAAGAAAACCAACTTACAGTATCAAAAATGAAAAGATTGAATGCACCACCAATGAAGATAAAATTAAAGCAATTATTAGGAGTTATTTTGCACAATTATATGCCAATAAAACTGACAATCTAAATAACGTGAATGAAACTGCCCAGATGAACAGAAGAGGAAATAGAATAGTTAAATAACCCTATCTTACAAAAACACATTGAAAAAGCCATTAATGAGCTGACTAAGAAAAAATCCTTATTTGATTTTGAAGATCTTTTTATAGCTCTCCCATGACTAAAGTAATTTTTCCTGTCATGTGCCATTTTATAAATATTCTATGATCTGGTAATATGGTAATCTGTGTGAGAACATACCCCATGTGTACATGAATGGGGGATCTTTTTAATTTTTTTGCCTTGCTATTCAATTAAATGTCTTTTTCTGTGAAATGATTGATATGTTCTTTGACTAGAAGGTAAAAATGAACACAGGGCTTTCAGTGTTTGCCTGCCTCAAACCTGGTATAGCATTTCTGGGGGACCATATGTGAGAAAGTGTGAAATCTTGGTGTAATATCTCTACTTAGTTCATTCTCTCTCTCTTTTTTTTTCCTCTTTCATTTTCAAGAGCTAAGAGCCAACAACTATAGGAAAGTCCTAGGATTACATTTTTTCCATAAGATGATCCAAAATGTAAATCCCCTTGGCTTCCTCATTTTGTTACATATCAAAAATAAAGACAGCAGGAAAACATTGTGTAAATCATCCAAATGAAGATGGATCCCTCTGGTGTGAGGAGAATCGAACAAGATTTGGCCTGCCAAATCACAGAGAAGATGTCTGTTTATGCTGCCCATAACATTTTTACAGAGTGATAAAGTCTGATCGCCTTGAAATGGAAATGAGTTCTTTCAGACAAGCCATTAGTCATAAGAAGAAAGTCCTGACCACCCTGGAAGCCTTGGTTCTCGCTCACTTCAACAGCATTGATTTCCAGAGACATCTAGGCAAAGACAGTGGGAGTGGAAACTTTGTCCTGGATGACAGACTCACCCGTTCACAAAGAAGCCATTATGAGAAGAGGTTTTCATTGCAAGAAACTTGTTCATTTCATTTTCATCAGACCAGAGGATGTTCTGCTTTCGAGACTGTGGAATTCAAACTCGGAGAGGCGAGGGAGATGATTAAAATCACTAGAAGTCATTAAAGGAATTTTGGAACTGCTGTGAAGTGATGAGGGCAACACAAGGGAGTCCAATTGCTTAATTTAGAGAACTCCCCCCTACCCCAGGGACTTTAAACAAGCTCTGTCTGAAAGGGGTCTCTACTCCGGCAGGTAACGGCTTCAGAACCGTGTGGAGAGCTGCCTCCATTGCAAGCCATGCTTTCCTCTGGCCAGGTATGTTGGATCCTTCGTGGGCTTTGCTCAAAGCTTAACAATAACAGCAAAAATGTTATTGCTCTCTTTGCTTCTGACACCTTTAACCAGTCCTCTGCTACTGAATCCTTTCTTGTGAATAAAAAAGTTAAGGAAAGTCAGCTTATATTACAACTATACCTGACAGTATAGACTACATTCCCAATGCATAGTCCTCCACCTCTCTGCTGAGAAGATCAGGTTTTCTTATCAATTCTCCAGGAAGGAGATTGATCATTACAATTCATCAGTCTGATGCTTTTTGGAGTTCTTTTCCTTTACATTATTATAACCATGTATATTGTTTTGCTTTCTTCACTCTGCACCAGCTATCAATCTATCAGTAAGCATTTATTAAGCTTCCATTATGTGCCAGACTCTGGGTCAGGTGTCATAGATACAAAGATAAAAATGACACAGTCCTTGCCCTCAAGGAACTTACAGGTCTTCCCAGGATTTTCTAATTTCCTCATATTCCTTATAACTTAAAACTATGTTATTAAACTCATTAATCAATCAAGCATCTCTATGAGTCAGGCACTCTGGGAAGCACTATAATGGCAAATAAGAGAAAAATCTGATCCCTGCCCTCAGCAAGCTTACATTCTAAGGAGGAGACATGTAAATAACTAGGTATATGCAAAGTAAATAGAATATTGTCTCAGAGGAAGGCACTAGAAGCTGAAGAGGTTGGTAAAGGTGCCTCTTGCATCAGATGAGATTTGCACCATCTTGGAGGTGGGGAGGGAAGGAGGAAGAGCATTCCAGGCATGAAGGACAATCTGCAGAGGCTGGAGATGGAGTAGCACAGCTGCAGAACAGCAAGCGGGCTCATGTGTCTCAATCAGATAATTTATGGAGAGAAGTAAAGTTCATGTTAAGAAGACTGGAAGTGTCAGAAAGATCACGTTGTGAAGAACTTCATTTGTTCATCCATTTTCTGATCGATGGGTGCTCATTGTCTTTCCAATTGTTTGATACCATGAGTATTGCAATGACTATATTGTTATCTGCAGAACTTTCCTTCTGTCCTTGGATTCTTTTGTGTTCCCAGTAGTGGGATTTCTGGGCAAAGCATTCATATAGATTAGCGACTTTCCTCAGATAAGTTCAAATTGGTTTCTGAGATGTTTTCCAGAGATTTTTGTTTTCTTTTATTAGGTTTGGTTTTTGTTTGTTTTAGGCTTGGCAGCTCGTGATTTTTTCTTAAAGCTGCTAGTGGTCAGTCAGTCAATCAGTAACAATTTATAAAGTGCCTACTATGTGCCAGGTATTTTGCTAAGTGCTAGAGATAAACAGAAAGGCAAAAACACAGTCTCTGCTTTTAAGTACAGACAGTATGCAAACCACCTTGTACAACTGGAAATAATCAGTAAAGGGAAGATGCTAGAATTAAGAGGGGTCAGTAAAAGCTTCCTGTCGAAGGTGGGATTCTGGCTGGGACTCCAAGGAAGTGAAGGAAGCTTCATAGAATGGAAGTTACTTGAGGGTAGGTAGGGTCTGTTTCATTTTTTTTTTGTTTTGGTCTGTACATCCCCAGCACTTAGCACACTACCTTGTATATAGAAGACATTTGCTATTTATGTAATTGAGGAAAATTGAACTGAAAAAATCCAAATTCCTAAGAATTTGCTAAAGGTTGTTACAACTGTGAATTGGTGATTTAACTGTCCTTTTCACTGACCCTCTTACCTCTTTTTCTGGGAAGAAAAGTAGATTTTAAAAGTCATCCCTCATCTCTTAGGACCCAGGGCATCAATGAGACCATCTAGAAGGACATATTCCTGAATTGAAAACCACCCCAAAGTTGGTCAAACCCCAACATGCTCTTGTTAAATAGAGGAGATTTGATGAAACCCAAAGTAAGACTCCAATCTCTTTACTCTTCAGTAGTGCTATTAATGAACAGTGATATAGCTAGCCAAAGAAAAGAAGAGAAAACTCCTGTTGGGACCTTTGGATAACAGGACAATGGAGGTGTGACTATATAGGTAAATAGGTGTTTTCATGAAGATAATTCAAAGGGACACATATATAGCTGAAATTCTTGACAGGATTGACTAAAAGACTATGTGTACATCTTACACAGCACAGCCAAGCTCTGATATACTGAGAACCTGTTTAGATCCTATGTAGAGAACTCTAGGTGAAAATCAGTTCCAGAATAGGGACCTTTCACCCAACCCCCATCTTGTTTATTTCTCTACTTTTTCATGATGAAATAGTCATTGTAGCCAGTCAAGAATTTATTAGATGCTCTGCCCTTGGAAGAAATAGCTCCTGCAGATGTTTGGATCATCAAAATCCCCCATCACTGCTGTATCTTGTGCAGCTTTTGATCAATTTCCCAAACTCCTCATCTATTTTTCTTTCTGCCCCGGTTGTCTGTAGTCTACTTCAATGACATCGTTGTTTCTGTTTTTGTCTATGATGATCTTTTACCAAGTGTTCTCTCCTTTGTTTTCCCATGAAGTTCCTAGATTTTTTCACATGAGCATATATCCTTAAGATATCCTCCTTCCCACACCCCATTTTTACCTATATTTCTTATTTAGTAGAACACTTCCTTAGAGAGTCATATTTTCCAAGCATATCAGTAATTACCTCTTAAGTCAAAATTGCCTCTTTGTATTAGGATCTATAATTTATTTTAATTGTTAGCCATGGTTTGGACCTTTGTGTATAAACATCAGAAACCACATATTTCCTGATGACTCCTTTCTTGGATTTTGTCTTTGGTGAATGTCTTTCTTCACTATAGTTACATTCCTTCATAGGTACATAGCATGGTGGAGATTTACAGGCAGTTTCTTTCCTTTCCCTTAATTCTCATCCTGAAATCCTTTTGTATAGGTTTGAAAGGTAATAGATTCATTCATTCTTACCGACCCTTGCCAGGAGCTCATCATCACAATATTTTATGCCATGGTCCAGAAATCCAGACCCATTCTCACACACCATTTTAAACTAATTTTTTTTCTTTACCAACTCCACCTTTCTTTTCTGTATTGCTTGAGTATGAGTAGTATGAGTAGTAATAATTTTAAAAATCCCTTGTATCCTCAAAGAGTATACAGTTTCTTAACCAAAACTTTGTAATCTTTGGCAAAGTTTTTAAAATTTCTTCTGACAGTCATTATGCCCATGTGAGTCATAAGAAGCAGATGATAATAATAAATATGGGACAGTGGAAAGAACATTGACTTTGAAGTCAAAGGATTTAGGTTCAAATCTTGTCTCTCGTATGACTTTGGGCAAGTCCTTTCATCTCTATGAGCCTCAATTTCCTCATATGTGAAATGAGAAAGTTGGACTGGATGTCCCAGGAGGACCCTTCCAGTTTGAGATCTATGACCTGTTGATCCTATGGGTCACTATGGCCACAGAAACAATCAGCTGTGAATCCACTTGGACAAGTGCTAGGAGAATCACTTTCTCACACTCATGAAAACAGGAGACTTCACTATGGCTGTTATCAGGTTGACAAATCACTGCCTTAGTTCTCTTCATCAGAAAATAGCCAACACGGTCAGGCATCTTTTCTTTCTTTGGCCCCCATTGGACGATCTCGTTTGCCAATACCAGTTAACCCACTTTCTCATTCTTTCAACAATGAGCAGCTGCCTTCTGCGAACATCTAACTTGTTCCTAAAAAAGAGACATCTATTTGCTTCATACCTACACCTGTAGGTATGTTCAGTGTTTCTCTTCCCCTTCCTCCTCTGTGTAGTGTCTTCTCTCCTTCCATCTCCTGATACAGTCCAGGCCCCCTTCTGATGCTATAGATCCTTTTCTTCTTTATTCTCATGTTGAAGTTTCTTTTGTTTTTGTTTCCCTGAAGAACATTTCCTCCTCTCTTCTAATAAAATTCTAGGGACCTCATGACTAAATGTCTAAAGAACATAGGGTGGATTCCAGAATTCTTTCAGATCATCAGAAAGGCACAAAATGGATTGTATACTTCTTTTAAAAAATCTAATGTTACTACCCTGTTCTGCAAACAACCTTGGAAGAGAGAAAAGTTCCATTGTGTTCTGGGTTAAACTTTAGATGTCAAAGTCAGATATAGATTAGCCTGCACTTTCTCGCTTCAGAAGAAACCCTGTCTGCCCACCCCAGGAAGTCTCACAGTGTCTATCTTGGCCACTGAAAACATGCAGCTGGGAGAAGGCTGCCCTGGCAGACCCAGCCATGTGCTCTGATGAGTTAGGAGGCACAGAAGGTCCACCTGCCTCCCTCACATGTAAAATAGGAGCTGTTTCTTCTCAGCTTCATGGACAGATTTTTTTTTCGCCTGTCTGGGAGGAAGTTGCTTAGCAAGTTGTCAATTCAATATGTGCCCGAGAAGAGCATCCTATTGGATGCTTGGTATAATGGGCTGCAGCTGGTGTCATATGAAGAGGCCACCTGGATCCCCAAAAAAGAAAGCCCACTTTGGGGTCCACAGCCCCAGACTGGGATCCCTAAGAAGCAACAGGAAGACATCAGTCCTAAGCAGTAGAAATTGGAAAATGACAGCATAAAGTGAGAATGGGTCAATCCAGGAATGGGGCATTCGGCTGTGGTTAAATCCCAGGCGTCTCTGTCACCATTTGGATAAAACCTGCTTTATATCAGGAATTTCCTTTGAAAGGATAAAAACCCCAGAGCTTCCTCCTTTCAAAGTGCTATCTCCTCTCTCCATTTGGGAGCCCGGGGAGCTTTGGACAATGGTGGGCTATCTCAGAACACAATATTCAGATGTGAAAAGTACCTGTAACAGGACCATGATCCCGGAATCATGGATTTAAAGCCAAAAGGGGCATTAGAGATCAATGGGTCCAAGGTTCTCATTGTATAGATGAGGAAACTGAGGCATTACCTGCTATATACACCAGGATGCTAGAGGATGGAGAGGTCATGCCAGATATATACATTTGGATGTTCCAGTGAATTCACCTTGTTCATCAAGGCATGAAAGCTGGGCCAGGGATAGGTGGCAAAAATCACTTGGAGGCTTTCTTGTTTTATTTGGGGGGAGGCTGTGTTTTGTCTGGTTCTCTTTTAATTCCTTTGTCTCTCCTTTTGTACAAACTTTGTCCTGAAGAATGATGTTTCCTCGAAGACCAAAATGGAAAGTGGAAGAAAAGGGGCTCACGATTTGGAATGACAGCCCTGATCACCTTTTATATCAGGGTGCTGAAGGAGTGCTGTGCTCCCTAGAGGCAAAAAAACCTTTGAGTCTTCCCTCCTCCCCACTACGTCCTCTGGGTAGTTGTAGGTGATGAGCCCAGGCTTTCATCTGTGCTTGATCTTCCTGTCTCTGGAGGTGAGGTGCCTCTTCTCTGTATGGAAACAGAGACCTGTGGCAGAATGCCTCTGGAGAAGTGAATTCACTTATTTGACTTGATTTCCCATGCCTGTCCCTTTACCAGGAAGCATGGAAGGAAGGCAGAATGTGGTAGGAGCAGTGGGGCCCCCCTCATGTCCATGATCTGCTTGGCTTCCTGGCAGCTCCTCTTGATCATGTCTATGCAATTAAAGGTGTGCATATACCTGGGGAGGGTGCAGAGGTCGGCTGGCTGGCTGGGATGCTTGAGCCATTGGAGGGAACATTGATAACAGAGGATGTTGACTTTCCTAAAAGTGAAATGTTTTCATTTCCTTTTGTCTTAGCCTCCTAGACTAAATCTGTGAACCTGTGTGGGCATGAGTGTGTCTTCGTGTGTGTGTATCCATGTCTATGCACATCAGTATGTCTCCTATCTCATCATCCAATAGTTATCCAGGTGCAATGAGGGAAAAAACCCTCCCTCTGCCAAGTTTTCTTGCTCTCTGAGTTAATATTAATCAGCTGGAGAATAATTCCCATCTCATATTTTGTATGAGTATATATTCTATATAGTTGCCTATTTTATGTGATTTTTTACCAGTACGGGTAATTCCTGGTGTGACAACACTCTCCCCCAATATAGCAGCCCATTTCTAATTCAGAAAGGAAGTCCTGGGGAGGAGGTTGTGGCTCAAAAAAGTGAAGGGACTTGTCCGGGGTTATGCACTAGTATCAGCATCAAGATGGAGGAAGCACCAGCTCTGGACCCATACCAGCTGGGTTCAAATCCTACCTCTGATGCTGCCTAGCTTCATGACCCTGGACAGGTCACTTCATCTCCCTGGGCCTCAACTTCTCCTGTAAAATGAGAAAGTTGGCCTCAGTGGGGGTTCAGATTCCTTCCAGCTCTAGGTCCTGTGATAAGCCATGAACCTAAGACAGCTGCAGGAAGGAAGAGACCAAAGGGGCAGCACACTCTTCCAGGTGGTGGTGTCCCAGTTGGGGCCAGCCCTGGTCCCGTTCCTTCTTGGCACACAGTTGGGGGGGTGCTGAGCCCCAATCAAGGCCATGATGGTCATCTGGCCTCCAGCCAAAGAAAGCCTATATACCACTGTCATCTGGAAGGACTCTTACAATCAGCACCACCTAATCCTATCTACTCTGTTTACATATCAGAGAGCAGAGGTTTGGCAACTGGCCCAGGGTGGCCAACGTCAGGGCTAGCATTCAGAGCCTGGCTCTCAATCCAGTGTGCTATACCTTGCCTGCCTCTCAATCAGTGGGCAAAAATGGTCTTCATGGGAGCATCCCAGTAGATCAGCCCCAAGCACATCTGCTGGAGTATCCCCATTCCCTTCATCCCAGCGATCAGCTTGGCCTGCTCTGGGGCTGCTTGAGATATTAATAGTTCAATAGAGATTGAGGTTGGAACAACATAAGGATGTTATATTATCTATGAATGATTAACATGAATCTTCCATTTACTCTTTCCCCATGACCACAAGTAGCTTATATCTACGTGTGCGTGTGTGCAGTACATAGTACAGGCATTATTTGCCCATTTTAGAGAGGAGGAGGCTCAGGTTCGTTGAGGGAAAGTGACTTACCCAGGGTCACACAACTAGTATTAGTTTGTCTTACCACCACTGTGGAGGAAGAACCTCCATCATTCAATTCTCAATTCTTCTTACTAATTATACATCTTTGGGCCAATTAGTCATATGGGTGAAGTGGGCATTCTCTCCAAAACCTGAGAGTCACACTGGAGTCCGGAGAACATTCCAAAGCCTGCAAGGAGCTCATTTGATGTCTACGCCTTGAAATCCGGTGCCTATGTTTTGTTTGGGATTCTCTGGGGGAAGCTTCTGAGCTTAACACAGTGTCATGTACAGTGATCAGCATGCCTCCATGAAGCTTGTGCTGATCCCACTGGAATGTCATCTCACTATGAAGTAAGCAGGAGGAGGAAGGCTTGGCCCTGATGCCTCCTCCCTGAGCCCAGCCTCCCAAAGGTCCAACCCCACTGGAAAGGCTTCAGTCCTGGGCTTGAAAGTGGACTGGGTGTCTACCATCTGAATACTTGGCCACGTTAACCAGTGGGAGACACCCGTTTAATCATAGAAACTCCCAAACGCTATTTACTAAGTCATAGAAGGAATGCAATCCACGGTTAATTTAATTCGATTCAAAACATTTATTAGGTGACAGATACCAGGCTGGGTATTAGGGATACATAGATGGACATGAAACTGTTCTTGCTTTTAGAAAACTTATCTTCTACAGGCACACAAGAAAGCAAATGTATCCATGTGGACAAATCACAAGCCCCTGAAGTATTCAAATAAGATGGATCAGTTAAATGGTTGAAGGACACAATTTTGTGCTCAGTGTTGTACTTGGCACTTGGAAAGAAAAAAAAATCAGGAACTAATTTTTTTAAAATGGCCCTAGATCTCAGAATATCTTCCCTATTGTTTGTTTGTTCATTTTTAAAGGCTGGGCCTTTCTATATCACCCAGGCTGGAAGAGCTGGGTCTATTCATGCACTTGATTCCACTACTGATAGGCATGGTAGCTTTGACCTGCTCCATTTTGGACCTGGGTCAATTGGTCCCGCCTTAGGCAGCCTGGTGCACCCTTGCCCTTTCCCATGAGCTCACCATAATGATGTAGAATTAAGTGTGGACACTCAAATGACTTGTCCCACTGCAACTCAGAATTGCCAAGTTCAGACTCTCTGGTTGGTGGCATTGCAGGCATGCACTATCGTTCTTGTCTCATCTATCACGAATATGCTGGCACAGGTTGGTATTGACAAAAATTTAGAAGACATGAAAATATATCAAATAAGTCCTTTTCTCCAGATGCAGAAGTTAGGTAGGAAGTCAAATCTTCCAAATTCTTCACTGACCATCTTTTTGTAAATTTGGCTTCAGTGGATGTTAAAACAACTCTTTTCGGCCAGGATAGTTACTAAGGCTTTGTGTGGGTGGAGTCAACAAGACTTTTTGGAAAAGGAATACTGTGTAAAGTAGCCATATCCACAAGAGTAAGGGAGAAATATGGACTCATGAATTAAATAGGACCCCCCCAAGTTGTTAAACAGTGGTTAATGGTTTAAAAAACCCGATTCAAACAACTACCTTCCAAGTCATGGAAAAACATGCTTGACTTGTAAGATACCTTTATGAAAGAACTTCAAACTGCTTTCAATCAGCCATTTAATCCTGTAAAGCCAATGGCTCTGGGTGACAGATGTCATTCAGAATCTGATGTGAGCCTTTAGACCCAAAAGGAAATGTGTGTGTGCAATAAACACATTGCAGGAACATTTGAGATGAAACGATTATTCCCTGAAGGTGAATCCAATGGAACCTTAGCGTGAATCTCAAGGAGTGCATCCTAGAATGTCCAGGGCCCAGAGAGGAATCATAGGATGTCTCCCCCACCCCCCACCCCCACGAATTATTTTTGTAAAGTAAGGTTTGAATCTCACTTCATTTGAATCCTCACTCAGTTGGTCATGAGTCAAAGTCTCTAATCCACTAACAGAAACGTACAGCAAGAGTTAATCATTAGCAAGTATTTATTGAGCCCTCACTCTTTACCTGGCACCATGTAAGACCTTGAGGATAGGAAGGCAAAAATCAAGCAGTCTTTAGCCTCAAAAAATTTACATTCTATCAGGGAAAATGACAGGCATGCATGTAAGCAAATGCAAACTATTCACAGAGTAAATGAAAAATACTCATGATGGTGGAAAGACTAAGAGCTGGGGACAGAGCAGTCTGGGAAGGCTTCATGTAGGAAGCAGGATTTGGACTGAGCTCTGAAGGAACCCAAGGATTCCAAAAGGCAGAGCCAATGAGGGACAGCGGGAAAGGTATTAGCATGGAAGTGGGAAATGGAATTGTGTCTGAGGAAGAGCAAGAAGCCTATTTGTGTTGGAACATAGAGTGTGTGAATGGGGAGTATAGAGGGGACGCGAGAGTCAGGTCGTGAAGAGCTTTGCAAGCCAAGCAGAGGAGGGAGGGTGTGTCTTATTCTAGAGGGAGCCCCTGAGGTGTCTCAAGCAGGGTCACAGGGTCATTCTTGCATTTCAGAAAGATCAGTTGGGCAGCTGTGTGGAAGTGGGTTGAAGACAGGTGAGGTCGGAGGCAGAAAGACTAACCACAGGGCTGTTGTATTACTCCAGGGTTGTCTGCATCTTCCTTCCACTCTGAGAAAGCTACGTTGTCCTTCACTTCCTGAATGGCATTCAGTAATGTTACCAAAGGTGACCTGCATACAGGAAGTTTATAAAGGACTCCAACCAGAAACAGACTGGTCTTGGAGCAATAAAGAGATGGAGAGGTGGAGTGTGGCACTGATATTCATCTACTATTAAAAGACCTGGGATAGGGAAGGATGGCCCTAGTCTACTGAGGATTCATGGAGGACACAGACAGATTGGGCAGGGATGCATGAGCTGCAATGCACTTCTTTGGAGGGAATGTCCATATCAGAGAGATCCATTGGAGTGCTGGAGTGCTGGAAGTTCACTGAGGCTGCATGCAAAGCAGTCCAGTTATTACCAGAAAATGACATGCAAATATGGTCCAAGAATGCAATAGCCAGGTGGTCATTATGCCTTGGTGGGAAAGGGGCATAGATCCAGGAAAGTTCAGCACCTGTAGAAGGACAAAGAAGGGGCTGGCATCTGGGGTTTCAGAGAATAAACTACACTGGATAAATTCAAATCCCCAGATGAATCAGTTACCAACTTCCTGAAGCCCCAGCTGCAGCTGGGTGAATGTGCCATGCAAATGCATCAGAGCTAACTCAGCTCAAAATGCCAGGGAAGGCACTCTGCCAATGCTGATGGGCATTCACTCGGCTTTTCAAATGAGCCTTCCCTAAGGGAGTGGGCTGCCTGGACAACATCGAGCACAATTACTTTGTGCCTCTGGCTTCTGGGGTCAATTGATGTAGCCTTTAACTCAGAATGTGAGAGGCAGCATGGAGGAGGGGTTCAGGAGCTGGCCTCGGACCCCAGGAGGCTTTCACTGGCTCTGCCTCTGCCACACAGCGGCTGTTTGGACATGGGCAAGTCGGTTAACCACTCAATGCCTCAAGCAAGTCTCTAAGATTGTGAATGGCTGAGAAGATGTCAGTCCACATGGACAGAGAGAGCTCCTCCCTAGGAATTCCCCATAGAGAAGAAATCAAAAGTCTGATTCATACACACACAGACACGAGCGCGCACACACACACACACACACACACACACACACACACACACACACACACACACACCACTGAGAATTATCAATCAACAAGCAGTTCTTAAGCCCCACTATGGGCCAATGACTTCTGTGAGGATTTTTTGTAGCCTGTCCTAAGAGCTCAGTGGCACCACAGTAGATGGCAAACTGGACCTGCAGTTAGAAAGACCTGAGTTCAAATTTTGCCTCAGGCATTTATTGATCTAAGCAAGACCCTAAGCAAGCCTGCCTCAGTTTCCTCATCTGTAAAATGAGGGTAATAGTAGCACCTACCTCCCAGGGTGGTCATGAGGATCAAATGGGATAATCCTGTCAAATAGCAGGTGTTTATTATTAATAAATTCCTATTCCCTTCCTTCATTTTGGTAATTAGGGGTACAAAGACAATACAGGACCAGTCACTATCTTCCAGGAGGTCAGCTGTCCTGCCTTCCAGACTAGTGTTCAACCTATAATGTGAAAATAGGACCCTGGGTTCTTGGAAAGAAGGATTTCTAGAAGTTGTAAACACTCAGGATTGTTCTCCCAAGGCCAAAGGAAGGGGATTTTTGAGGGCTCTAGTGAAAAGGTGCCAGTCAGGTCAGTGCCAAGTACCCAGTTATAACCAGTTCAGGCAAGCAGGGCCCTGTCCCAGGTGCTGATGGGGGGGGCGCTTCTTCCCCAGGGTGACAAACCCATATCTTGCAGGGTGCAGTAGCCCTGTGGACTTCAACAGAGAACAAGCAACTACTCACTAGCAGGGAGAATATCCTTTGTGGCCTCCCATGTGGACAGACCCCTCCTCTATCATAAGATCATAGCATCATCAATTTGGAGCTGGAAGGGATTCCAGGTCCTCTCCAAACATAGTATTCTTCCCACTATACCTCAGCTTATTCTTTGCCCACCACAAGCCTCCTCTCCTTTTAATAATATCTTCCCTGCCTGATGAATTCTAAACCTCCCTACACACACACACACACACACACACACACACACACACACACACACACACGCATGCACACATGTCCCAGACATAGCTCTGCCTAAGTATGGCTCCCACCCTATATTCTTGACTGTGTTTGAACATGACCACCAGTGACCATACCAAAGAGCGGTGGCCTACCAGTGCTAGGGACCTGGCATTTAGCACCTTCAATAAAGATCACAAGTGAGGAAAGAAACAGGCAGTAATCTGGAGGAAAAGTGTGTACTTCTAGGAAGAAATTCAGAATGAATTTAAGCATTTCTTCCTCAGATGCAATTGGCAAATAAAAGTCCCTCCCTTTAGTATTTGCATCCCTCCTGCTCCAGCAGGACCTTTGGAGAGGAACAAATGGGAAAAGGATTCTTCCTGACTTGTCTTCTTCCTGGCCTTGCCCTCTAGTCCAGGGACTGGCTGAAGGTAGAGGTTGGCCAGTGCTGTGCTCCTATCAGTCAGAGCTTATGCCCTAGGTATTTGAGAAGTCTACTAAGAGAGACTGGGATTTCTGGTAGGAGACATGATTTCTCTGGGAGAAATTTCCCACACCATAGTCCTGACAGTTCTGTTCATTATAGGGATTATTGGAAATGGATTTCTAGTGGTCGTGAATGTCAGTAAACTGATTCAAAACAAGAAACTGATCTCCATTGAGCTCCTCCTCACCTGCCTTGGGATATCACGACTTGGCCTGCAGATTTTGTTGACATTTCAAGTTGTCATGAGCATCTTCTTTGCCAAAATTTATCGGCAGAACATTTATGGATCTCTTTTCTTCTTTATCTGGATGTTTCTAAACTCCTCCAGCTTCTGGTTTGCCACCTGCCTTGGCATTTTCTACTGCCTTAAGATCTGTGGCTTTACACATCCCTGTTTTCTGTGGCTGAAATTCAGGATCTCTAAACTAATGCCCTGGATGCTCCTGGGAAGCCTGGTGATCTCTGTGATCACTGCTGCCTTATCTGCCTATATGTGGAACTCTTCCACAGAGTCCTACACCGACTGGTCCAAGAACGTCTCCCTGGCTAGCCATGATTCTGAAAAAGTCACCATCAGTGACATGCTCCTAGTTAACTTGATATTAATATTTCCTCTAGGTCTCTTTGTCATGTGTACAGTGACATTATTTGCCTCTCTTTACAGTCACACTCACCGGATGCAAACCAGTTCCTCTGGCTTGGGGAATCCCAGTGCAGAAGCCCATATCAATGCCCTGAGGACTGTGGTCACCTTCTTTTGCCTTTTCATTTCCTACTTTGCAGCCCTAATGGTGAACCTGACATTCACAGTGCCTTTTAGAAGCCTCCTGTTCTTTATCTTAAAAGATGTGATGGCAGCTTACCCCTCTGGCCACTCTGTGATCATCATCCTGGGCAATTCCAAATACCAGCAGTCATTCAGGAGGATCCTGGGCCTTGCAAAGAAGTCATAAAGAGGAGGACAATCTTAGAACCATTTTCAGTCATTTCTAATTACTGAGAGCCCTTGTGCTTTTACCCATGACTATTTTCTCCTTTTTCATGACGTAGAGAGACCTACAGCTTTACAATGTGTGAAGCACTGTAGACAGTCAGTGATTATTAAGGGAATCAAGCCAATGAATGTCTTAATGACTGAATAGGGATGAGCACGGTGGCTTTTCATCTCTTGTTTATGTGCTTTTCTTTGGGTATTTGGGAAGGTATAAACAGACACTTACGTAGATGGGAGCAATGCAGGGGGACCCCAAGCCTTGGCGGACCCCACCAATCTGAAGAAGCTTCCAGCATCTGCCAGTGACAGACTGATGGATTGTTGTTGGGTCAGCCAAGCCAAACTCAAGGAGGCTTCTTGCCATGTTGACTATCAGGGAATGGTTTATTAGCCATGGCACCTCTGGATGACCATGTTCTAAGACACAGAGATGTTGTCATCTGCGATGGTGGAGGAAATGAGGGTGCAAGGCAGAACATTTCTCATGTAGACATTGTTGGGGAGGGCAAAGCAACTGGGCGCCATGGTGATGCATTTTATGGAGGAATAGAAAATTACCTTGCAGAACATTCTATTCATTTTGTGTGAGGTATCAAGCAGAGAAAGAGCATAGCAGGGTGGAGAGCGTGCTGGCCTTGGAGTCAGGAAGACCTGAATTCCATTCCCACTTGTGTTCCAATCCCCTGGGCACGTCCCCCACCCCCAAGCTGCAGGTGACTCCCTGGGAATGATCTACCACATTGTAATCTGCATGATCTACTTGAGTGGCGAGAGCTCCCTATACTGATAAAAGCACAGCTGCTCAGCATCTTCACATCTGGAAAGCCAAAGTGTAGTTGAGGTTATTATTTTGCACTGTTTCAAATAATCATAATTCTAAGGGGAATAATAAAAGTTCCAATACTTTGTTTACCCTGCTTGCATGTGGGAATTACTCCTAGTAATGTTTGCTACAAGCACAGTTGAACACCCTTCTAGGAAACCAGAACTCTTATGTTTTAGCCCACTTGAGAAAGGAAGGACCACAGAATTGCAGAGCAGGAAGGCACCTGGGAGACAATTTTCAGACAAGGGTCCTCAATCTGTCTCTTCCTTAGAAACTGGCAATTCATTTGTGACATTCAGGCTTTGAAAAATGGGTGAGGATGCTTGTGTACACGTCACCTGTCAGATTGTAAGCTCCTTGAGGACAGGCACTGTGTCTTGCTCTATTTTGTATCTTGTGAAAACGCTAACTCCTTGTCTTAATATTTTGGTGTTTGTTGTTTGTTCTCAAAGAGGACCAGGACATCAGGGAGGTGATGCCATGACATGCAAGTGAATTGGATTTAAGTGAGGCACGGCTGTGCGAAGTCACCAGCCTCACTTTCTCCTCCGGAGCCATCTGGGTCCAGTGGCGAATAAAGATCAGGACAAATGGAGGTGGCCCAGGATGCAGTGGGGGGACTTTGGCCTTTTCAAGCTAAGCTCTTTAACAGGTCTCAGTCTGACTGAGACAATGCCCATTCAGTGATTCAGGCTTAATAAGAAATGAGGCAGAAAATGGCCTCTTTACGTAGTCAAATTTCTAAGATATTTTAATATTTAATATTTTAGCTATTCAATAAATATCTCCATGTCACAGAAGCTCAAATCTAGAAGGGATCTAGAGGATGGACTAGATCTAGATCGAAAGGCCATCCTCTACTTTGTGCCTAAATAAGAATCCTCTTGGATCCTTGCATCTGCCTAAGTGGGCATTGAGGCAAGATTGACCGGGATTTGGATTCCACCTATGGCAATATTGGTGTGACCAATTTTACTTTATTATATACTTTATTCCTGCATCTGTAAAATGGGCATAATGATACCTATTATCTCTGATTCATAGCGCTCTTGGAAATAGAGTTACTTTATTCCTGCATCTGTAAAATGGGCATAATGATACCTATCATCTCTGATTCATAGCGCTCTTGGAAATAGACAATGAGATGATGGAAATAAATCATATAGATAGCTCTTATTGAGGAAGACAAGAGTCTGTGCATATCTCCCCATTCCCTTACTCCCACCCAACTCCAGGGCCAACCGTGCTGACCACGTGCTTACTGATCTGAGGGACCAAACATGACTACACAGGCATGAAGTTGGACCTATCATAGTCCCAAGGAATGGGGCTTTTGGGTTAAAATGCCCACGGTGGGTGGGGAAAACCCTCTTTGATTATCACAGATTAATCTGGCAAATTAGCTGTTAGAGGTCAAGACTAAGTTTCAATGAGAATGACAGTAGCAGCTCATGTTTGTATGGCCCTTTGTAGTTTGTAAACCCACTAAATGGCATCAAAGGCAGATGACATCTAACTCATGCCCGAGAGTGATAGAGCTGAATCCTGCCACAAAGCCTACGGGTATGGGCACTGGGAGTGGGTGTGTCCTAGGTGATCTAGGAGTGTTGTTTCATCATCCAACACTCAGCTCTAACTGGAAACTGATCTGGGAATGGGACCAAGGATAGCCCAGATTATATATACATATCTATCCAGACCCTGAGCTCTGGAATCTTCCCAGGGACTGATTCTCATTCTAAGAATAATCTAAACTTTCAAAAACCACCACTGGGCTGACAGCCTGCTAAGCCACCACCATCTCCCCACTTCCTGGTCAGCATCCCCAGGTCTTGGAACTGCGGCACCCTCTTCTAGGTTGAGGGAGTCAGAGTCCCTGGGCCATCTTCTGTCTAACTCAGATTGTCCTCTGTCCAACCCCTCCCTCCACCAAAATGATTTTGCCCCCTCCTGTAATTATACTGTTGATTAGTGACTTTGAATATTTTTTTGGGGGGGGTTGTATTTCTTCTTTGAAAACTACTCTTCCTTTGACCCCTTGACTTGTCTACTTGCTAAATTTATCTTTTGACAAATGAGGAAACTAAAGCTCAGAGAGGTTAAGGGATCTGCCCAAAGAATCACAGCTGGTAAATAGGAGAGGCAGGATGAGCTACTGGGTCTGCTTGTTCCAAATGCTACAGTCTTTATCCTGCGTCACATTGCCCCTAAGAAATGTCGATCAATAACAGCAACATCTTCCTTTCCATCTCAACATTTTGGTGAAGCAGGAAGTGCAAATACTATTATCCTTATTTTAAAGATAAGGAATCTGGGCTTCAAGGGTGGGTCGCGATGCGACCTGCCTCAGGTCACAGGGTGAATAAATGAATGGTAGAACCATGGCTACTGCTTAGGTATTTTGAACTTATGCCTAGTGATCTTCCCACTATGCCACACTGTCCTTGTGTGTGTGGGTAGTTGGGAGGGGGGAGGGAGGGAGGGAGAGAGAGAGAGAGAGAGAGAGAAACAGAGAGAGAAAGAGAAACAGAGAGAGAAGAGAAGAGAAGAGAAAATAAGAGAGGAGAGGAGAGGAGAAGGGAGGGGAGAAAAGGGGAGGGGAGGAGAGGGGAGTTAAAGAGGGAGGCAGGAGGGATGAGAGGAAGAGGGGAGAGAGAAAGAGACTGGAAAAAAGGGAGAGAGAGAAAGGGAGGGAGACAATGAGGGATGATAGCTAGGTAGATGATAGATACAGACATAGATAGATGATAGAGTTAAATATATATATGTATATATATTATATATGTATATATATATATTATATATGTATGTATATATATTATATATATATACACCATATGTGTATGTATATGTATGTAAGTATAATCCCCAAGTAGAGTGAAGATGAGCTCTAGGTAAGCCTGCTCTCTGGTGGTGTCAGGGACCCTTTCAGGGCACCAAGGATTTCCTCAGTCTCGTGTCTTGGTGACCCAACCCAGAAAACCTGAGGAAACTTGCCATGTCTCTCACAGCCCCTTGAGACTACTTTCCTTTTCAAGTAGACATTTCTCAATGGAATTGTTAGCTTAGAGCTAGACCAGGCCTTAGATGTCTCCCAGTCCGAGCCCCTTGTTTTACAGCGGGGGAAATTGAGGCCTGGGGTTCAGGGGATATTTCTGAGGTCCCACCATGGGGATTCAGTGGCAGAGGCAAGAGACAGACTCTGGTCCTCAAGCTTACCATCCAGGGCTCTTCCCCTATATCTGCCCCCTTGGTGCCCCATAGGAGCATCTTCTTTAAAGAGGGGACAGGAGTCTGACCCAATGCCTCAAGCATCCCAAGGTCCCCGAGATGTGGGAAAAGAAACAGAGCCACGGTCCAGGTTTGAGCGCTGTTGGCTCCGGGGGAGCAGGGGCTGTGTCTGATTCAACCCCCAGGGCCTCCTGGGAACCAAGCACAAAGTGGGGTACATTGTAAAAACTGCATTGACTTCCTAACTGCCAGGGGCTTGGGGGGGCAGCCAGGAAGACTATTGCATGCTGCCATCTAGTGGCAGGATTTTGCTTGTGATGATTACATTTTTTTAACACACCTGTTAAAATCTATCCCTGTCCTTATCTCCCTACTTATACACTCTCTCTCTCTCTCTCTCTCCCTCACATACACACTCACATATACACACTCACACACATTCACTCACACACACACACATACACACCCTTGGGGAAATTGAAAGAACCCTATGCCCTAAAGCAGGCTACCTCAGACACCGGGTAGAATGACGGGCTCTGGGGAGCCATGATCCTCTGTGATCCTTTTTGGAGCCTGGTGATCTCTGCCTGTTTCCTGTTGGACTCTGATTTTCAAAATAATAAAAAAAAACTTGTTTTAGAGACATTCATTGTTTTAATCAGCAGCCAATGATGACCCCTGGACGAGGGCGAGGACGCTGCCCTCTATCCCTGACTCTGCCCTTGGAGCGGTCCCCAGGGAGATGGGCCTCTTTGGAAGGAGATAACCATGACAGGAATTCACGTACAAGTTCACATTCACCACATTCTTCCTTTTTCATTTCTCCTCCAGTGGATCTGTGGGCTTATCGAGGCAGGCGCTGTGTCCAGCGATGCCGACGACAACCCACCCAACGCCTTCTTCTCAGGGCTCATCCGTCCCACCCCCTACCCCACTGGAGAGCCACAGTCCATGTGCTCAAGGATTTCCTCTGGGGCACTGAACTTTCTGGAGGCACCCAGGCAGCTGCCAGCCTGACCACTGCTCCCCCTGGTTCTCTGGTCAAGGAGAGCTTGGGTCACCATTTGACTGCTCCTCTGAGCCTGGCTACCCTCACTCCTCTTTCTATGTATGATGTTGGGGCTGCCTCCAAATGGTTTGGCAAGAGCATTCAGCATACCCAGACAGAAATGAGGAAATTCGGGCTTTTTATAGGAAGTGACAAGCTTCATCTCCAGGCTTTTGCATCTTCACCCCATGGAAGATAGATGTCTGAAAATGGTACCAGCATGGGAGCTGTTGCAGACATTTTAGGAGGCGCAAGAGAAAGGTCTCCACCTGTGCCCTCAGGAGACAAGGGGATGAAGTGGCAGGTAGGCTGGCTCACAGTCCTGAGGTCTGGGCCTCTCAGCCCTTTCCCCTTTTCACGTGCTCCACTCACCGGGTATGTCATTTAATACTCAGCTTCCTCGTCTCTGAAATGAGGACAAGCTGACAGTCCCATTCAACTGCCAGGATCTTTCAGGGCTCTGGCTCCACCATCACGACCTTTGAAACCCCCTACACCAAAGTGCAGCATCAGAGGACTCGACTAAAAGATACTGTGAATTTTTATAAATCAATAGATATGAGGCCCCTGCCTCCATACAACTTCCAATGAAACAGAGGAGAAGAGAGGTCTTGCTTTGGAGAATGCATCGTCCTTGGAGGACAACTCCTATTTTACTCACACATTTCCTTTGACTGGCATAAGTTTGTGTTCGATTGCCCAGACATGGATTAGCACTCTCCTGTGCCCGTCTCTGCTGCCCTGAGCTGTGTCCTCAGAGCCCACACAACAGGCTTCAGAGGCCTTCATTCCAAGCCATGTGAGGATTAGGCAGGGAGTAGAGATATCTAGCCTTCGAAAAAGAAGATTTAGGGGAATATTAGAGTCATTTCCAAGTATTCAAAGGGCTGTCCTACAGGACTTTACTTTTCTACTTGGCCTTGGGGGCTGAAATATTAGCCATGAGGAGTCAGGTGGCCAAGAGGCAAATTTAAATTCATCAATGGTGGCTGCCCCAAAGTGGAAAGGACTTCCTTGTTTGCTGGAGGGCACCCCCTCTATGGAGGTCATTAGGCAAAAGCTCAATGACCACGTGCTGGATAAACTAGAGAGAGGATTATCTTCTAACTATGAGCCAGCCTGGATGACCACTGGCATCTGTTTCAGGTTGAATGAATGACCTTTCACTCCCTGGAATGCTCTCCTCCCAAATGATTACAAAAGAACAGGCTTTTGGGGTTGCTAAAACATGCTATTTTTTAAAGTTACTGGTGCTCACACTCTCAAGTTACTCTGTATTTACTCTGTACCTATTTTATGTTTATTTTTTTCAGTCTTTGTTATCCTTTCATGCATAGAACACAGTGTTCTCAAAATTTTGCATTTCTGTGATTTTGTTCTAATATTAGATCTAATTGTAACAGCGCAGTTTTCATTCTCTCTACCTTTCTTTCTTTGAGGGTCCATTGCAAGATCAACAAATTTCGACCTTCTATGTTAAGCCATTATTTCTCCCTTCCAAAATATTCTTTAGTAACTCTAATTTTGTTCCACATTTCTCACTCAGATTATTTTTTAAGCTTTTCAGCCCCATGGAGACTTCTTCTGGATGTTCGACCTTAATTTATTGGGATTTGGTTGTGGTTATTACACCCTTATGTGCCCTTCTGACACGCTATTGAAGCATGTCTTCGAAATGCAGGAAGCGCTTCTATGAAGAAAAGCAGGAAGGTGAGTTTCGAAAGTGACAGATTGAAATCGTTACATACTTAAAAAGAAATGAAAGTTGTAAACTAGAGAATTTCGCAGTTTCACGGACAGCTTTCTTTTCCTGTTCTCCTGTGCGTAGGGAAGTGCTTATCTTAATTGAGGTTTATCAAGGTCAGAATTTTTTAAATAGGGAAAAATGGGAAAAAAAAGGACACATTCACCTCTGCACTCCACACCAACACGCGTGATAACACACCAACATACCGCACAAACATATGCACACATGTGCAAACGGGGAGGTCTGTAAGTGCCCTGAGAGACAGACCTTGGTCTCTTCTCATCTCTACACCTTCAGGGCCTGGTACCTAATAGGGGCTTAATAAACACTTGGGGAATGGAGCAGAATTGTAGCGGTGCCAAAGGGGTAGAGTGTGGAACAGGGGGTGCTTATCTGGAGAAATAACTTTCTCTCACCACCAGATGTCACTCTTAGAACAGTATGAATCTGAAGAGAGGAATTTCGATTTGACTTTGGGACATCTGATTCAGCTCTTGGAAGACTGCAAGTGGACGTTCCTGTGGAGGGATGCTCAATGTCTGTGGGTTTGTTTCACAGACAACAGGAAATGACGTAAAGACATCTGGAATTGCAGACTCTTGGGCTGGAAGGATATTCAACGGCGTCTAGTCTAACCCTAAAACAGCAAGGATGCTCTTCATATCCTCCTCAATGGGCATCCCAGAGGGTTCTAGCCTGAAGAAGGTTTTCCCACCTTTAAGTCAAACCTATCTTTGGACTATTTCTTTTTGGTCACTTAGCCTGAGCTGTGTGACCTTGGGCAAGCAACTAATCCATAACCCACAATGATTCCTTAAGTACAGGTTGTACTGTATGCCAGGCACCAAGTGAGAATGAAACTCTTTTCTCCCAAGGACTTTACATTCTATGGGGAAGGGCACATCTATGAAATAGACACACATAAAAAATAAACACAAACTCGACAAATGTGAGCCAGCCACTTGGAGTTCTGGGATCAGGGAAGGTTTTATGAAGAAGATTGTGCTTGAACTGTATCTTTCATGAAGAGAGAGATTCTTCAAGATGAAGACAAGGAGGTGGGACATTCCAGGCAAAGGGGCAACCAGAGCACAAGTATGGAGAGAGGAGAGTTGATCCTATTTCAAACTGTAGGATTTTTTTGAGGGGGGTGGTATGTGGAAGGAATTGTCAGACACTCCAATCTATGTTTTCTCCTTTCTTTGAGAGACGGAACTCAGAAAGAAAGTCCTGAAATCTTGGGCCTTCACAGCAAAGAAGACATTGGAGCAGCAACTGGGCTCCTTGAGATATCCGTCCTTCTCGTTTTGACCGAATTTTAGCTGAGCTCCGCGAGTGAGAGGCCTGCAGACTTCTGGTGCCGAGCGCCTGGTGGGGTTAACTGTAGCTCCCACTGACCATGGAGTTATGTCCCCACTCAAGACCCTCCCTCCAACCCATGGTGCTCTCAGCCTTTCCAGCCTCCTCGTGTCCAGCTCTCCTCTCTGGTTCAATTCCACCAAACTGAACTATGGTCAGTTGCCACAAACACACCCTGCATTTTCCCATTGACATGCCTTTTCTTGTACTATTCCCCATGCCTGCCATCTTATTCCTCCCTTTTCCTTCTATTTTTTGAATCCCTACCCATCCTCCACCATCTCACATGATGGTGAGCCCAGCTCAAAGGCCACCTCCTCCAGCACACCCACCCTGATTTCCTGCGGTCATAGGTCTCATGCGGCACTTGGTTTACTTCTCTCTAATGGACTGGTCATGTATTATTCTGCAATCTTGCTCTTGATGTCTGCATCCAGTGGACACTGGATGGAGGTTTCTGGACCTGAATTGCACTTGATACCAAACAGGGCTGGGGCATGCTGGGCTCTCATTAGCCAGATATTTTTGTCACGAAGTGTCATTCTGTCAGCTCGACTTTGTTTGTCTGCAATGGAGCTCAAGCTGAGGTCAAGCTCAGACTTAATTTTGTGGTTCATCTGTTATTTCTCTTTCTCTCTGAGCTATTTTTAAATGCTGAAAGTCCCCCATGTGACCCTTTCTTCACCTTACCTATGGTTGTAAGTCACGTAGCCACCAAGTTGACGGTGTTCCGGTCTGACCGCATGAAGATCACAGATTCCAGAATTCTGGGGATGCCAAGAGGCTCTCTGTACGTACAACAACCACAGCCTCTTTAGAGGTTCCTAAAAATGCAAAGTCTAGATTGACTCCCATGTCCCAACCCATGGCATTTGGGCAGAAGGGGCTCATATTTGGCTCACAGAGCCATTATCCTCCTCCATCCCCCCACCATGGAGTGGCGGTGGAGTGTGGCAAAGAGGAAACAAACTGCCTTATGTTGAGAGCATACTTAGTGACTCCCCACTTTCTTGAACTTAACATTTGACCTGATCAGAGATAATCCAAGATGCTAACAAGCTCAGAGAGCTGGCTCCTTCTCTTTTGAGCTCCACCCCGTGCTGGAAGTATAATGGTACAACACTTTCCTATCCCCTTCTCCCTTCACCTTCTCCATTCCAGGGAAAGCAGTTTTCCAAGATCTGAATAATCCAGAAGCCAAAGTGGTTTGAGCAACAGGGTCCAACTCAAATATATACGACACCACCAAATTTTGCCTGAGGATGCAAATGGAGTCAGAAAATCACATACTGTGTTTTTATTGATTTTGTTCCATATTTCCCAATTACATTTTGATCTGCTGCCCTCGGAGTATTGGAAGTCTTTGAGCAGTAAAACTCAGCAAGGGAGAGAGAACTGATGGGGTGCTTGCGTGCTTTTGCTTGTACTTGGACCCCAATTTCTCCCTAGCCTCAGAAACACTGTCTCTGACAACCACTCCCCAGCCCAAGGACACTGTGCCTAGCAGTTATTCATGAGTGGGCCCCAGCAGGACCCTTATCTCTCTCCCTGGTGCAGCCACACAAAGCTGGGTGAGAGAGTGCTGGGCTGCTCAGGCCCCAGCCCTCAGATCATGTCTCTGGAAGCCTCCCAATGCCTTAGTAAGTTCCTGTCTTGTGAGAAAGCTTTCCCTTGTTGCAGTGCATTCTCTCATTGAGAGAGAGGGAGACAGGTGCCTTGCCCAACCCAAGGAGTTTTGTGCTTGGCTGGCCCAAGGACTCTTCCTCCTGCCAGACTCCCAAGATCCATAGCTCTGTCATCTCCCTCCTTGTCTGGTATACTCCCTGTACTTTCCCATCTATAGCTCCCAAAGACACCTGGACCTTTGGATTACCTAATGGGTATCCCTGGCATTCCTTTCCCATGCCCTTTTCCATGTATACCCTAGCTCCATCCTTAGTCTCTCACAGGCTCCTTAACAATCCTTGCCCGCTGAAAAGCGTAACAATAAATCTTTGCCACCTTGACTTAAAGAATGCTTGAGTCTGTGAATTCATTCTAGCCAACCCGTCCTGTACTCCGGTCTTTGAGGGGTCTCAACCTCTCAGTCTGCAATAGAACCACACAGAGGACTCTTAGTTAAAGAATCCCACCTGATCTAAGTTATAATGATATTAAGGCTATTTTAAAAGAAATTTTGGAAAGCATCAGGAGATGTAAAGTATAAACTAAGAGGCATGAAGAGAAATTATGAATGTAGTCAATTTTTGTAAATTGTAGATGTAGGCCATTCAAAAATTCCTGATAGGGTAGGGTAGGGGAGGCTTAGGAAGAACTTAGAGTCTAATTGTAAAACTTCTTAAGAAGAGAAGGAAGAGGAGAAAAAAATTAATAGAGTTAAAAATCACACTGATTATTGAGTGATTTTCTGAAGATATATTAGAGTTCATTTAGTATAGAAAAGTCATTTGAAATGCTCCAAACAGCTACAAGAGTTCATGGGCTTCCATCTATTGTAGAGCATACCACGACACAGCTAAAACACAGACCAAAATGAGGCTTTTTTCTCTGGAAAGAAGGGACACCCCTATGGGGAGTAACCATGATTTGCAGGGGTGTACAGGAGCCAACTTTCACAGAGCCAATTGCTAAATTTTCAGTGAGAGCATTTACAACTTGAAAATTGGCTGATGCTACACATTGGAGCTTGAGTTATCATTTTGTTCATTGTCCAGACTTAATAACGTAATGGAGAAGATGTCAATAATGCAGATGAAACTTAAAAGTGTGTCCTGACCCCCCTTTCTGGAGAACTGGTTGTTAAACATTTGCAGGGCCCCCCTGGATATTTGGGTTAGAAATGTAACTGAAGCTTTAATAACAATGACAGCTCCCTGAAGGGAAGAGAAGAGGGAGACAGTAAGAAAGCCTCAGGGGCTTAGCGTTCAGAATCGTGCAGAGGTTAAAAATGGCTCTCCCAGAAAGGACTTAGCTGGAATGTTTACAGAAAGCACAAGGTGGTTTGGTGTTGGTGGGACACCCCAATGAGCACACGCCGATTTTATCCGACTTCTTATCCTGCAAAAGGATAAAATAAATACCTTTTGGATCTGGAGACAGCCAACCTCCAAGACTGGCAGAGAGAGGAGTGAAACCTGAACAATCGGATGATGAAAGACTGGAGAAAGAGCGTTGAGGTGGGGCACAGACTCAGAGGCTGGGGACATCTCTGGATGTGCCTGGCTGTGAGAAAAGAAAGATGCCAAATTGTGCTGAACTCCCGGAAATAGTTGGGAAAGTTGGAATATCTGAAAATGCAAACAATACCAGGACAAAAGCACCAACCCACGAGGCTGTTGCCAAATTTAAGAAAGATGTCATTCAGATTATTCAGATTTAAGAGAAAGGACACAGTAGTCCCTTCATCACAGGTGGACCAGCAGGGCATACCCAAAGGTATGAACAGGGAATAAAGTACCAAGGGTCTGGACCCTTGGGTGGGACCTTGCCAACAGCCCAGAACAATCAAAGAGATAAAACAATGGTACCTTTGGTTAGAAGTGTGGTCTGATGTCCAAAAGTCTCATGATGGAAAATGCTATCCAACAAGAAGAAAGAACAATGGAGTTTGAATGCAAATAGAAGCACATTATTTGCTGTTTTTTTTCTTCTGTTGTGTTTTGTTTCCTCTTTCTGGTGGTTCCTTCTATTGGTTCTAATTCTTACTTACAACATCACTAAAGTGAAAACATGTTTAACAGGAATGCATATGTAGAGCCTATATCAGATTGTGTGCCGTCTTGGGGAGGGAGCGGGAGAAAAATTTAAAACTCAAAAGCTTATGGAAGTGATTGTTGATAAATCAAAATAAATTAACAACAACAAAAAAAAAGAAATGTGGTCTGAATGGGCCTAGGAATACGAGGGTAATAAAAGGGCTTACCAAGCATGCCCTGCACCAATTACATGAGAGATTTTCAGAGACAAGAGACATTTTGTTCAGTTGAGTTGAATTGGGAAGCGAGAACCAAGAGAAGCAGGTGAAGGAGAGAGTATTCCACTTTCTCAAGAGAAGCCTCGGAAACCAAATAGAGCCTTCCTTTGGACTGTTCTCTGTCCCTTTTGTGAGGGAGATCACCATCTCAGAAAGTCTGTGAGATCTGATAGTCAATGGGCTGAGAGCAAACAGTTGCTTTTAGTCTGAGAGGATGTGAGTGCTGGTCATTTTCACAGGCTTCCCAAGGCCCTCCAGAGGAAACAGTCACTAAAGAGGCAGTGAGGGAGTGAGGCTGCTGGCTAAGTAAAGTAGCCTAGCAAAGAATACTTCAACTGAGCACTGAGGATGGAAAGTGATGCTACCATAGCAACCCAAAGTTGATACTGGTGCCTAAACTTTCTGTAGTGCCCCTGGAATGAATAAATAGAAAATTAAACACCAAACTAGTACAATTTAATTAACTAATAATTTAATACCTTTATTTAATTAATACAATTTAAGGACTTTCTGCTGGAAGAGGGGGTCCTAGCGACAGGGATATGTGAGGGATCAGTATAGACTTTGGGGGGAAGGGAGCACATGAACTGAGCTTTGAAAGAAGCTGGAGATTCATGGAGGCAGAGTTGAGAAGGGCATGGGGGAATGGCCTGTTCAAAAGCATGGAGAAAAGAGACGGAGTGTTATGCATAAGGAACAGCAAACAGGCCAGTCTGGTTGTTAGGTAGAATATAAGACATGGCTGCAATGTACCAGTCAGTAAGGATAATTGTATTTGGAATTGTCAAGAGTTAGGAGACTCTGGTATGGCTATTGGAGCTTCAGGATAGTGGAGGAGGGAAGGATAGATTAGAATGGGAATTGGGGTCCTTAAACATGTCCTTGAACCTTTCTGCCTCATTTTCCCCATTTCTGAAATCTACTATTAGCAATCTGTCTTCTACTTTAAAAATTCCGTGAATGTAGAAGAGCCTGAGGAGAAGGATCTGACCAAAGCAGGATAGCGCATTCCATAATTTATCAGATTCTTTTCATCTTTGATGATTCCAAGAAACTGAGGTTGAGCTTTGAGCAGCCAGCTCATCCACACCTTCCAGAGTTTTAGGTGTGGTAGTTTTCCATTTATCCAGTCACTCTCTCCATTTTGATGAGTTTTTCTGATAGAACCAGTCACATTCACTAACTTTAACTTTGATTAAACCCCTGGGATCTCAGGTAGAGCCTGGTGTAATTTTTAACTTTAGAGAACTTACTCATTTGGCTTTTGAAGTAAAGATCCTAATTCACAAGGGGAGAAATGTCACTGTTGGGAAAGCAGCAATTTTCTGCAGGGCGAGGATCGCCAGCTTCCTCAGGCTTCTTGAATAGAGGAAGCTGCAGTGTAAGCTGCATGGCTCAGTCTAGCTGCCAGGGGCATGTGGGAGTTGAAAGGAATTTCGTTACCCCAACCTGAATAGCAGGGAGGCCTGTTCAGAGGGTTGTGGAAAAAGATGCAAAGACCTACGAAACACGGACTTGAGCTAACATCCTTCATGGCTTCTTAGACATACTTTCCCTCCCCGTACTTTCCAGTTCAGCTAAAGTAGATTTCTCTCTGCTCCTCCCACATGACACTCTGTCTTCCCACTCCGTGCCTTTGCATCTGCCATACCTCATGCCTGGAATGTGCTCCCTCATTTCCTCTACTTCTTAGAATCCTTCAGGACTCAGTACAAACACCATCTTCTATCCAAAGCTTGTTCTGTTCCATCAACTACTAGTGCCATCCCTCCCAAACTTGTATTTATTTTATTTATTCTTTCTTCTACCTATTTTCTTGTTTTCATATACTTCTATATAAAATTCTCATGGTCTTCCTTATTAGGATGTAAGTTCTTTACAAGTAAGGACTGTTTTAATCTTTCTTCTTATCCCTGCAGAGCCTGTGTAGCACTTGGTGCATCCTAAGTGCTTAATAAATACGTGTTGGCTGATCAATTTTGTTGTGCTGGCTGGGTGCAGCTAGGGGGCTTAGCCTTAGAAGAGCTGAAAGCGTTCTAGCACTGGGGCCATAAAGAGCTCTCTACACTGTTGTAAAAGACCCGGTAGAAGAGTTGCAATTGAGGGGATAACCAGGTAGCAGCACAAAGGAGAAACCGTCCCTGCTGATGACATCACTGCACTGCTCAGGACATTATGTTACCACTGGGACCAAGCCCCAGCTGTGCAAGTGATCTTCCAATAACGTTCCCCTTTCTGCTGGTAGCTAAGGGGTCCAAGGCAAAATGTGCGCCTGTTTAAGGAGCGGCGATAGGAGAGGGACAGAGATTTTCCTTGTAAATTACCTGGCTAGTCAGTTTTAATTAAATTCATTGTGCATTTACTTTGGGTGCCCTGTTTTGGACTGGTAAATGATAAACTTCCTTGGGGCCTAGAAGCTGCAGTTTGGAAAAGACACTGAACATGGGGTACCTGGAAGCACAGGGCTTTGTTCAGGGGCCCATCTTTGAGGGGTCCTCAGGTGGCCGTGCTCTGGAGGACGATGTTGGCAGTGCAACATCCTCAGTAGTTTTGTCTCCACTGTGGTAAAACCAAATTATGACTCAGAACTTTTGGGAGGCTTTGTGGTTCAACACCAGTAAAATGCTTCCAAGCACCATCAGAGAAACGCATGTGAACATCTTCAAGTCACCTAGTCCGTTGGGAGAAAAAAAAATTCTGCCAACACTTCCTTCCAGCCAGTGGCTGCAACAGCAACTGGTCAGGTTCCCTGTGTGCATGACTTACAACAATCGAGTGGCATCCAGGGAAATGCCATGCCATGTTGGGGGCAGCCAATGGCAGCCTTGTTTGCTTTTTCTCCAAAGAGGGCTTTTGTCCAGGGTTAAACGGGGACAATTATGGGATTACTTTACAAAAGACAAGCATGACTAACCAAATATAATTCTAAGCAGAATCAGTATAAAATACAAAAGACATTGTTTTCCAAGTAAGAGAGTTGGTGTTTTCACCACGTCATATGTCTCAGATTGTTAAGAGACCATTTCACTTGCTACAGGTATGTACCTGGTTTTGTGTGCTGTGTGCTCCTGGAAAGTGGAAGGCAAATCAACTTGTGTCAGTCATATAGACCGACTTCTCTATGTAGGTAAAGAGTGTTCCAATAATCTTAGTGCAGTTTTAAAATACTACAACTGCACAGAGATGTTTGTAATACCACTCAGATTTTGGGAACACCTGATACACATAGGTATCTCCTTGAGAAAGCATCTGCCCTTGTTTCTTCACCTCCTCTACTCTCACTCCATTCCAACCAGTCTATAATCTGGTTTCTAGTCACTGTTCTCTCCAAAGTCTCCAGTGGTCTCTTTTTTTTTTTATTTTTCATTTTTAGGCAATTGGGGTTAAGTGACTTGCCCAGGGTCACACAGCTAGTAAGTGTCAAGTGTTTGGTCTGAGGCTGGATTTGAACTCAGGTCCTCCTGACTTCAGGGCTGGTGCTCTATCCACTGTGCCACCTAGCCACCCCTTCAGTGGTCTCTTAAGTGTCAAATCTGGTGGCCTTTTCTCAGGGCTCATGCTTCCTGAGCTCTCTTGCAGCCTTGGACACTTTTTCCTTTTGGATACCTTTTGTGTAAATTTTCGTGCACACCTCTAAGTTCCTCTACCTGCGTGACCACACCCAGGGCTTGCTACACGCATCCCTTAGGGAAACTCACATCACCTACCTCCGTGGGCCTCAGTTCCTTCATCTGTTAAACAAAGTAGTGCAATGGATGGCCTTTGAGGCCCCTTCCAGCTCTCGAGCCAGGAATCTGTGATCCTTTCAGGATCCTTTACTGAATTTTCCTTCACAAAGTACCGGCTAATTGTAACTGTACTCCTCGGCTCTGGCTCCGTTTCTTGTCTCTGCGTTCATTCACTTGGGGGTTGCATAGGCTCCCATGGATTCCGTGATTCTCTCTATAATCATAACTCCAGATGGATTTATCCAATTCCTGCTTCTTTCCTCAGCCCCAGTCCCACGTCACCAAATTTTGAATTGGATCTCACAGGCCTCTCACAGACATCTCACGCTGAATGCACCCTCCAGACAACTCATTATCTTTGCTTTATTTCTCGATATTTATTGTTCTTTTTTTTTTATCTGGGCTTGTTGTGGAACTGAAGCAGCTGGTCCAAACTGTGAGTTTCTGTTTTGTAGGACTTGTCCAAGTGTGCAACACACTGGACACAAATGTTCAAAGCTAGCCTCCTCCTCTGCGATTCCTTCTGACCTTTCTGCTTTCTCTTCTCTCCCATTATGTTTTGGTAGTGGGGAGGAGAGAGCCCTATACCTAATTACTTTCTCACTCCAAACCCAACTTGGGAGGAAAAAAAGAAAAAGAAAACTCATAACAAAAATTCAGCCAGGTCCACAAATGCTCACCTCATTCTGCACCGAGTTTATCACCTCTTTCGGGAGGTGGGAAGAATATTTCATCAACAATCCTCTGAAGTCCTACCTGGTCATGACAAGTCAGAGTTCTTACATCTTTCAAAGTGGTGTTTCTTAACATTGTTGTTATCGTATGAATGGTTCTTCTGATTCTGACTCTGTCACTCTGCATCTAATCTTCCCAAGTTTCTCTGAAAATACAGTGTTCCATCAGATTCATATACCATTACTTATTCAGCCATTCCCCAGCTGATGGGCACCCCTTGGTTTCTGGTTCTTTGCTGCCACAAAAAAAGAGCTGCTATAAATAGTTTTGTACATATAAATAGTGGTGTACACTTTCCTATCTCTTTGATCTTGTTGGGATACTTGCCTGGTGACACTGTCACTGAAACAAAGGGTAAGCATGATTTTGTGATTTGAGAGGCATTTTTCAAAATGATTTTCAGAAAGTTTGGATCAATACACAACTTCATTAGCACTGACTGTTTTCCGTCAGCCTCTCTAACATTTGACAATTTTCCATTTGCCTTCTTTGACAATCTGATGGGTAGGAGATAGAATTTCAGAGTTGTTTTAATTTGGATTTCTCAGATTATTAGTGGTTTCGGACTATTTTTCATATAGCTCTGGAGAGCTTGGATTTTTTTTTCCTTTGAAAACTGCTGTTCATATCTTTTGACCATTTATCAGGAGGGTAATGGCTCTTATTCATAAATCTGAATCAGTTTTTTTACATATCTCAGAAATGAGATACTCATCAGAGAAACTTGAAGTCAGGATCCTCATTCCTACTTACCTGTTTTTCCATTTCCATTTTAATTGCATTGGTTTTGTTTGTACAAAACCTTTTTTAGTGTAATCTTATAAAAACGGTTCACTTTCTCTTCTGTGATCCCTTCTACCCCATGTTTGAACTCTTCCCCTCTCCACAGATCTGACAGGGAATTTCTTCCTTGCTTCTCTAACTTGCTTACGATGTGACTTTCTATAACTAAGCCACGTTCCAATTGGTGACCATCTTGACGTATAAGGCGAGGTGTTGGTATAGACTTGTTTTCTGCCAGATTTCTTCACAACTTTCCCAGCAGGTTTGTGATGCCGGTGAGTCCTTCCTTCAGCAGCTTATTCAAATTCTGGGCTACTAGATCCGTTTGCTCCCACAGACGGTGGACCTCATCTGTCGTTTTAAAGCAGCACCAAATTGGTCTACAATTGTCGTTTTCTAGTAGAGTCTGAGATCCGGTGCTGCTGTGTCACCCTCCTTCCTGTTTTTTTTTCACAGCTTCCCTTGAGATTCTTAACCATCATCTTATCTGATTTGGCTCAACAATGCTAGACCGTTGTAGACAGACTTTCTCCTCCAGAGTGCTAACTCTAGGTCCAACGTCCCAGGTACGATGAGCCATTAGGTCTTCCCTTAGCGTCACCCTGCCAGTCTTTAGGACGCTGACCCTGCAGGTGGAACAAGTTGAGGAAGACTAGGGAAGCGTAGACTGGAACTTTAATGCTTAGAATCGAGGGAAGAGTGAGGACAGCGCTACCCGGGGAGGAAACAAGGAAGGCTCTCTCTTCTTCTCTTCTTCTCTTACTTCCTTACTTTCTTACTTCAGGGGTTGAGGGACTTATTTTGGGCTTTGTTTTAATAGCAAACGTATTCAGGATGTAATATGTCCAAGTCTACTCTTTAAAAAATAAACTTGGACTTGGTTCATATTTAAACGGTATTCTATTATGAAGCATATTTGTTCAATGACATTTTGCAACAGAAAACTTTCTTGGTTTTTCTCTGAAATCAGTCCCCCTCCTGAAGAGCCTTGTGTCTCCACACACCCGGGGGGGCCAGGGGTGGCAGCCCAGTGGATAGAGCACTGCATTTGGGCTTAGGGAACCTGGGCTGTCTTGCCTCCATTAATTTCTGCCTGTGTGATGTTAGTTGTCACTTAGCATGCCTTAGACCTCAGTTTCCTTGCCTATAAAATGAACCCATTGGTTCATTGGTTACCACTGGTGACCTCTAAAGCTGTAGAACTATGATACTATGATCTCACTCTTGGCCAGCTCTAATTCCTAAGAAATGTTTCCTTCTGTTAAACCTAATCTGCCTCTCCCAAAGCTCCTAGTTCTTCCGCAGGACAGCCCTTCTCACATGAGGATGACTATAAGACCTATTTCAGGAGCCCTCTGGTCTTTGGGGGACTGCCATCCCAGGAGTGCTAGGGGTTGGCTGGGACCGGGACCTTTTCTGTATCTAGGACAAACACCACCAACCAGGTCCTGAGCAAGAGGTGCAAAGTCGGCCTCGACTGAGGACTGGGAAGGAAAGGGACAGGTTGGGGAGGAACAGGGTGGGACAGAGGAAAGACTTACCCTACCCTTCTGTCTGGCCGACTTTCTATCTGAACTAATTCTTCTTGTTCACTAGGGCTTCAGCTCCGGTTTCTGTACAGTTCTGTATTATCAGTGTCCTGGGGCAAAGTTCCAGTTTCCCTGCCTTAGGTATGTTCTGCTGGGTAGACTGAGGGTGTGAATGTGTGTGTAGCCTCATGTCCACTTTTATAACTAGCAGCCAGTGTTCTGGGAGCCCCGCTTTCAAAACAGTTGGCAAGACCTCAGGCCTGGAGTCATCTCTAATGGGCTTTCTGGAGTGTTGTTTTTTGGGGGAGAAAACTAAAGCTCTCTGTCTCTTCTCCTTTCCCTCCTTCCTGCCCTCTTCCTCTCTCTCCTTTTCTCCTTCCTCCCTCCTTTCTCTCTCTGCTCTCTGTTCTCTCTCTCTTTGTCTCTGCTTCTGTCTCTGTTACTCTGTCTTCATATCTCTATAATTCCTCTAGACTAAGGGACATAAGGGTCTTTAATCCCCTGAGGGGACCCCCTGCCACCTGGGAGGGGCAGCCACTCCCTTAACAAAGACAGCCAGGGGTCCATTTGCCCCTAAAGGGAGATCAGAGCCTTAACCTTTTTAATGGATTTTTTAAATGGAATTTTAAGTAACTGGTAATCAAATAGACTTGAGAGAACATTCAATATAAAAATCTGTGCTGAAAAATAATGTTCTTAATTTCAGAGCTCGCCTTGGCAGAGCCCTGGCATAAACAACTTGGGTTTGAATAAGAAGCCTGTCCTCCAGTGCTCTGGACGCTGCTGCCGGGCTGGCTAGGAGGGAGGGCTCTTTTGCACATAGATCTTTTTTATATGAAAACGTATTCTGCATGCTCACAGAGTGGCCGATGGAATGAGTTCATTTCCGGAGTGTGTGTGTGTGTGTGTGTGGAGGGGGTGGGCCTGCTTTCCTCCCATCCTTTTCCAGGACTTGCTCACCAGCCGCCTTCCCATTGAAAGGACCTTCCCTCTCCCACAGGAGGTCAGGAGCACTGGTGGGAAACTTCCCTATTCATTGGCCAAGAGAATGCCCAAACCAGGAAACATCTTGAGGCTGTGGTCAGACTCCAAGGGATAGAGGCGCTATCTGTAGAACTGAAAATAGCAGAACCTGGTGCAATGGGAAAAGCCCTGGGTATGGAATCAGAAGATATTGGGGCTGAACCCTGACTCTACCCCTTGTTATGTGGGTGACAGTAGGCAAGCTGTATCACCTCGATGGGCCTCAGTCGCCTCATCTGTAAAATGGGGATATTCCACTGCATGTTCTCTGAGGTTGCTTCCAAGTCCTGGTCAAAGCTTTGTGTGAGGGGACCCTCACTGTGCTTCCAACTAGCAAAGAAATAAAAAGTGTCCTGCAATTCCTTTGATTTGGAGGAGCTACAGAAAACTTTCCCCTTTCAGATTTTCTCCATTTATGGGGAGGGGGGAGGGGGAGAGATAGACACAGAGACAGAGAGACACAGAGAGAGAACATCTTTGAACACTGAAGAGCCACCAAGCCAAGGGGGCTTCACTGGTCTGACACATGCTTCCCATGGAGGAAATAAGCCCCCGTGCTGCACTTGAGGCGGGTGTGAGGCTCGTTGCACGGATGCCTCCGTGGGGCTACTTTGGAAGGGCAGCATGGGTAGAGGCCGGCAGTCCTGGTGATGAGGACAAGGGCGGACCTTGGATAGGGCCCCTTAATATTTGCAAACAACCTGACATTTGACCCTGGGGGGTTGGTACCCCCATTTTACAGACCAGGGAGTTGAGGCTGAAAGGACTAATCAAGGGTCACCCCACTCTTGAATGTCCGAGGTGGGGTGGTGTTCCTAACTCTAGCTTCAGTGCTCCATCCCAGAACACCGGGATGGCCTCTGGTGGTGAGAAGCCTGGAAACCACATCCTGCAGGAGTCTGCTGAAAAAGCTGGGGCTGTTTACCCAGAGAACAGGAGAGTCAGGGTGATGGGATGCTTGGCTTCAGGTAACTGAAGGTCTAGGCAGCAGAAGAGGGAGGAGCCTCACTTTGCTTGGCAGAGCTGAGAGCAGTGGATGGGAGTGGTAAAGAGGCGAGGTTGGGCTTCAGGTTAGGAGAAATTTCCCCAATATCAGAGTCCTCTAAAAGGGGCATAGCACAGGTAATGAGCTCTCTGTCCTTGGAGGTCTGCAAGAAGAGGCTGATGAGCCCTTGTTGAAAATGTTGTCGAGGGGATCTTGTCTCTGAGATTCCAGGGTGTTCTGGATAGGGGTAGTGGTGGTAGTGGTGGTAGTGGTGATGGTGGTGGGTAGTAGTAGTAGTAGTAACATTTACATAGTACTTAAAGGTTTACAAAGCACTCTATAAATATTGCCTCATTTTACCTTTGCAACAACCCTGAGAAGCAGGGGGAGCAGATATTACTATATTACATTATGTAAATATATTATATTGTATTTTATTATACAAGATATAATTTTATACATAGGAGAAAACTATTATTATTCCCATTTTACAGATGAGGAAACTGAAGCAGGCAGAAGGGAAGTGATGTAAGGCACAATATTGATGAGGATGCTTTCAATGATCTGCCCATCAAACTGCATGTCATGTTCTAGGAAACATGCCTTCTTCCTGTAGTTGGTTTTTCTAGAGTAAAGCGTAAGCCCCTGGAGGGCAGGGACTATTTTTGTCTTTGTGTTACCAGGGCCTGACATGAAGCAGGTGCTTAATTAATGTTTGTGGAATTGAACTGCTCAGCCTAACTAAGGAGATCCCCTAGCATTCTGGGTCTTGATGCAATCAACACCACCTTAGCCCCGAGCCGAAGATGTCCAGGAGCTCAGGACACCCTTAGGGCGGTGGCCGCCTCTTCTGGCCATCTCGGAGCTCCCTGGCTCCTCGGTTTATGCCCCACTACATAGCAAGGCTGGATGGTCACTGGACCACGTCCAGCTCAGTTAAGGTGCATTGGGCGACTCTGACACCTGCATGCCCCACCTTGTTGGAGAGCATCCTTTAGCCACCCTGAGTCTCTCCGTTGGGGACACCTTTGATATGGGCGTGGATGACTGTCATTGCCATTTTCCAGAAATGAGGAAGCTGGCATGTGTGCAGATACTTGCACTTCTCCTTGCTCCCCAACTTTTTTGGGGGGAGGCCAGACAGTTAACAGCCGTGGTCTGGTGTCTTCTTCCTAACCTCAGAAGCCCTAAGGCTGCTTCAGGGTCCTGGAGTCGTTCTCTAGGGAGGGACCCTGGGACTGGAGCTGGCTTTCACCCAGTCTTCTACCCAGGTCATCCCTTACTTTCTCTAACATTCCAAAGGCCTGGATGGCAGCTCAGCCTTCATAGACACACACACAGAGGGAGGGTAGGTGACTCCCCAGCTGGTTCATTCAGAGAGGGAGGGGAGCCCATGGCAGGGAATCTTCTCTTCTCCCTCACTCGGGGGGTCCTTTTCCTTCTAGCCCTGCCCTCCCCTCTGAACCTCCTGCCCAGTTGTACTCCCCGCCCCCCCCCCAGCTCCCTTGGGGCTCTGGAAACAAACAGCAGATTCCCTAGGTCCTTCCTAGGGCCCTCATTTGCGTGGCACTCTCAGATTGTGTCACTGAAGCTGGGGTGGGGTGGGGCATTAGACCTTGGGTCTCCATTTTATTTTTTGGAAACTGAGGAGGTCGGACTAGAAAACTGCTGTATTTTCCACCTGTAAATCCCATGAAAGCCGGCAGAATCATTCCATTTCAGGCTCATCTTCGTCATCCTTTATCTATAAATCCTCTCAACATAACCTAGCCCAGGTGGCTCTCCTGCCAAGCTTTTTGCAAGGCCATTCCCCCTTTCCCTCGACTACTTCAATTTATAACTTTGTAGAGGAGAAAGGTACATAAAAAGTGATCTGAGTCAAGGGCTCACCCTCTCTTATTTTACAGATGAGGCCTGAAGGTGTAAAATGGCTCTGGCTGAGCCTCAAACCCAGGCCTTGTGAATCTGGCCCACGCCGCCCTCTATTCTGCTGGGTGACCTCCGCCATCTTGTCAAATAATGCTGCCGGCCGTCTCCTGGGGTCCTCTTCTGGAATGGTTTTCAGACAAACTTGTCTTAAGAGATGGGCTGCTTTGGACCACCGCCCTCCTTTGCTGGTGAGCCCAGGTAGGGCGGTGGGTGGTTCCCATCTTTGCCACTGCTTAGTTTGGTCAAAAGCTAAGAAGTGATGGCAGTCCCAGGCAGGTCTTTGCTGGGATCCCTTGCCCATTTTCCAGAGTGTTCCAACAGGTCCGGCGGCAGAGGCCCCCAGTGTCTTCTTTCATCTCCATTCTTGCTCCTAATTTGGGATGGATCTTTACCTTGGTTCTGAGGAGGCTGCTGCCTCTGAAATCATTCACATCAGGAATCGCTGTTTCCTGCCCGTTAAGATTGTTCTGTTCTCGTGAGGTTGCTCAGGCCCACCCCCATCGCCAAGGGGAGGGTCTTCTCCTTTGAGAGACTCACTATGGTGTACACATCTGGCCCTTCTTGACCTTGGAGCACATTCCCACGATGATGCCCTGATGCATCTTCTTCCCTTCCCTGCTGGGCCCACCTCCATCCTTGGCCTCCCATACAGTTTCTCCAATTAAACCCCTTCCCTTGTGTGAAATCATAGGATGTCAGGCACAGACTTAGAAGGGACCCTGGAAGCCAATCGTCCAAGCCCCTCTTTTTACAATGAGGAAACAGAGCCTGGAGGTTAAATGATTTGTCCAAGGTCGCAGGAGTATGAAGCGGCAAACCCTGGCCCTCTGACTCTACCCACTGGATCAGTCTGTGGCAAATGCACCCACAACAGCAGCCTGTCACTTTTAACTTTTTTTTCTAAATAAACAAACAAAAAAGCTTGCTGTTGGCAGGCTTTTTCTAAGCACCCCTCCACCTCCCCCCATCCCGAAATAGCTGCAAAGAAATGGGATAGCATCTCTTTGAAGAGTTGTGGCCCAAGAATTCATCGCCTCAGGCCCAGCCTCCTAGGGGGGAGCATGGCCTTACCCAGCCAAACTGGTCCTGTGAAACAAGGCCTGGTCTGATCCCAGGACCATCCCGAAAGACCTTCCAGCTTGGAAGGATGAGCCAGAGCCTGCAACCTGGAGAAAGCATGCAAGGATGATGCTTCACCTCCACTCGGAGAAGGTGTCAAGGACAACAGCCTTGGGAGCCCTGAGCTGATGTGAGTGGCCCCTGCTCTGAAGAAGACCTGTGTCCTAGAAGAGGCAGCAGTAAAACGGCCAATTGTCCCACTGACTTCTAGAGATGAGTTCCCATCGAGGAGAGCCTAAAGTGTCAAGATGGCAGCCACTCCCCAGGCATTCTGGGCACTGTCACGCACCTGTCCCAGTGCTCACTTTGGGATTCCTGGGGCCCACCTGGCATTTTATTTTTTTCCATAAAGTCCTTTCAGGGCTAGAATATTGGCAATAGACAATTAGAATATAAGCTTCTTGAGGACAGGGACTGTCCTTTCTTTCTTTTTGCTTGTAATTGAATCCCTGGGGCTTAGCACAGTGCCTGGCATAGAGTACATAAACACTTAATAAATGCTTGTGGCCTTAATAAAAATGTGTTCCCTCAACAAGAGACTTTGGCTCCAACATTATACATTGTCAAGAGATAAGACTGCCATAAGCAAAAAAAAATGTTCTAAATCACTAATGATTAGAGAAATGCAAATTAAAACAACTTTGAGGTACCACCTCATACCTATCAGATTGGCTAATATGACAGAAAAGGAAAGTGATAAATGTTGGAGAAGATGTGAAACACTAATGCATTGTTGGTGGAGTTGTGAACTGATCCAACCATTCTGGAGAGCAATTTGGAACTATGCCCAAAGGGCTCTCAAACTGTGCATACCCTTTGACCCAGCAATAGCACTTCTAGGGCTATATCCCAAAGAGATCACACAAATGGGAAAAGGACCTACATGTACAATTAAATTCACAGCAGCTCTTTTTGTGGTGGCCAAGAATTGGAAATTGAGGGGATGCCCATCAGCTGGAGAACGACTGAACAAGTTGCGGTATGTGAATGTGATGGAATACTACTGTTCTATAAGAAATGATGAGCAGGCTGACTGCAGAAAAACCTGGAAAGACTTGAGTGAACCGATGCTGAGTGAAGTGAGCAGAACCAGGAGAACGTTGGGTGATGACTAACACTGATAAACTTAGCTCTTCTCAGCAACGCAAGGATCTAAGACAATTCAGAAAGACTTACGATGGAAAATGCTCTCCACCTGAGAAAGACACGGAGGCCAAGTGCAGGTCGAGCAGACTAGTTTCACTTTTTTTGTTTTTTTTTCTTTCTCGTGGTTTTCCCCATTGTTCCGATTCTTCTTTCACACCATGACCAATGTAGAAATACATTTAACATGATTGTGCATGTATAACCTATATCAGATTGCTCGCCGTCTTGGGGAGAGGGGAGGGGAAGGAGGGAGAAAAAATGTGGAACTCAAAATCTCATAAAAGTGAAAAGTGAAAACTACCTTTACATGTAATTGGGAAAAAAAATGCTATTAAGTGGAAGAAAAAAAGAGGTGAGACTGCCAGTAAAGGTGGGAGCTAAGGAGGGCTGCTGGAAAGAGCCCCAGGGTGAGAGGCAGATGTCCTGAGTTTGAATTCTGCTCTGCCCTTTGTTATCTGGGTGACCTTGAACAAGTCACTGTCTCTCTGTGGGCCTTCATTCTCTCAAAGGGAAAACCAGGGAGTTGTTTCATGCCTGGAGAGAGTTCTTAACCTTTTTGCCGTGTTCTTTTTGGTAACCTGGGGAAGTCAAGACTCCTCAGAACGGAGTTTATACCCATGAGATAAAATGTAGAAGATCACCAAGGAAACTGATCGTATTGAAAGACGATGATCAAATGTCTCTAAAAACCCACCAAGTTCACAGACCCCAAATAAGAGCCCCTTGAGACCCCGCCCAGCTCCCAAATCTGTCACCCGGAGTCAGAATCAAGAGAAGCTGTGCTTTGGCCTTGGCCTACGCCTTGGGGTGGATAGAACTGCTTTCCAACTTTGCATAATTGCCTAAAGAACTCTTTCAGGAAAATTACTCCCAGATGTTCCAAAGTCCATAAAGAGAATTCAGCAAGAACAGCAACTTTGAATGGGAGTCTTCAGGCGGAATCTCGGGCATTTCTGGGCCATCATTTGGCAGTGGTTTTAATGACAAGTTTTGTATCCAGCACATAGAGACGCTCTGTTCTGGTGCCAGAGGGGGGCCAGCTGCCCCTCCCCTTCCAGAGGGAGGATCCAGGGGTACCTCCAAGGGCTTGGGATCCTCTCAAGCCCCTTTTCTGGTGTGTTCTCTCCCACTGTTAACACCAGTGATTAGAGCTCCAGTTCCATTTAACCAATTACCGCTAACGAGCTTCTTGCAAAGGGCTATTTGCTGCCAAGCTCTACTGAGAACAGAAGTTACTGCCTTCCCTCCCAGCACCCAGGGACGCACTCTTCCCTACAGGACTTCCATCCCAGGAGAGGGTGGCTCGGCCTGAACACAGCGCCGCACAGCGTAGGTCGCTCTGAGTTCATGTCAAGAGGTGGCATGGAGGATAGGGTTGGCTGAGCCTGCATCTCTGCCGCTGCTGGCCTGGGCTGGTCAGCTGCCTCCTTCCTGTCTCCCTTCAGTCGGTCCTGGCTCAGGCACTGCTCCTGAACTTTCAATGGCCTGATCTGCTCACTGAGGTTGAAGCCTTGTCTCCAGCCTCCTTCACCTAGAAGCCAGACAGAAGAAATGCAGACGGGCCAAGAACTGAGGCCCATGTCTGCGGGCCTCATGCTGGCCTTGGATGGGGAGCCTGTGGCCTCTGCCTCCCTGTAGAACACAGCCACGCAGGAAAGGGGCGAATGGAGAGTAGGGGTCTAGCTCCCTGGTGCCTGCTGAGAGCATTCCAGATATGTGCCAATGAAGTGTGCCTCCTCATTGTAAAGCCCATCTTTACTGCCTCAAATCAGGAATTACCTGTCCCTCCACCTGTCAGAAGCAGGTGCCCCCCTCTTCCCTGAGTGGGATTGCAACAACCCCCACTCCCCATTGCAAGTAATTCTTTTTAATAATATTTATAGAGCACTTTAAAGTTTGCAAAAATCAATCTATCTGTCTATCTATCTATCTATCTATCTATCTATCCATTTATTTATCTTATTTCATTTGATCCTCACAACCCTATGAGGTAGTTGCTATCATTACCCTCATTTTACAGATGAGGAAATTGAGGCTAAGTGACTTGCCCAGGGTCACACAGCTAAGAAATGTCTGAGGTCAGATTCAAACTCAGGTCTTCCTGACTCCAGGCCCAGCACTCTATCTCCTGCGCCTCTATCCTAGCTGCCCCATAAATGACTTTTAAGTGTTTTTTGACATGTATATCAATTTTCTAGCCTACTTATCAATAAAGTTTGGAATCTACTATGGAGCTAGAGTGGGTTGGGAATGTAAGGCAGTGGCTTCGTGAATCATTGAAGAGATCGGGCTTTCATTTTACCTTTCTAGAATCCTCCTCCGTTCATTGCCTTTTTCATGCTGTCCCCCTAGAAGGTTTCTTGCCAATAGAACCATTTCTCCACTGACCTCCAGACCAAACTTGATCCCTCCCCTTCTTCCAGACTGCCTTGATCGATTGGGTCAGAGACTCCGGAGCCAGGGTTCTCTCCGCCACAGCAAAGTGGGCTGTGAGCTCTCCCTCCCCAAATGATCTGGGGCATACAGATCTGGCTACTCAGAGCTTCTCTTCAGTAGACCTGACTGATGCTCCTCGAGGGCCAGGGACTGCTTTGTCCGTGTCTTGTACGCTCACTGCTTGGCACAGTGCCTAGAACACAGCAGACCCTCCTCAGCACCTTGGCACTCCAGCAGATTTACAAAAAATGTTTTTGGTGGAAGGTAGAAAACTGCCAAAACCTGTTTGTGATCTTCTCTGGATAATTCTTTGACTGCACATGGTAATGTGTGTATGTGTGTGCTGTATCTGGTGATACCTGTGTGGACAAGTCCTTAAGATCTGATAACAGAGATTCAGATTTGTAAGGGAATCTGGAGTCCCAGAGATCCTGCAGAATCACCTTGCTGCGTCACCTCCTCATTACATAAGGAAGGCCGGCACTCATGGCCAAAGTCAACTCAAGGGTGAGAATTGGAATCCCAAAACTTTGCTGCTGGATAGGATCTTTGAGATCCCTTTGCCTAATCTGTGACAGAAAGAGGAAGAGAGACAGACATAGGAAAAGGGAAAGACAGAGAAGGGGGTGAAGAAGAAGAAGAAGAAGAAGAGAGAGAGAGAGAGGAAGAGAGATAGAGAAAGGGAAAGAGATGGAAACAGAGATAGGGAGAAGAAGGAGGAGGAGAAAGGAGGAGACTGAGTGAAAGGCAGAGAGAGAGGAAAAGAGACATAGAGACAGAGAAAGAGGGAAAAAGAGAGGGAGGGAGGAAGAGTGAGAGAGGGAAGAAGAGGAAGGTAAGGTACAAAAATCAATTTTCTTCATTAAAAAAGTTTTACTGCTGCCTTTTGTTTCCCATGAGAGTCACATATCTGCTGATACTCCACTCTCCTTTGAATTCTGTCCTTGTACTGAGGACAAAATGAGAGCAGAACTGACCGGCAGCTGCATCTCTGACAGCCGGTGCAACCTTTCTGCCGGCGGCTGCTGCCTGGCCTCTCCCAGGATCCAGAGTCCTCAGTGCATTTCTTTTGTGCCACTTTCTAGCCTCGCTTTCACATGCATGATTTCCGTCACTTTGCACCGTCTTCCCGTGGCTCAGCATGAGTTCCTAGAAGCCTTCTCTGTTTTTCTGAATTCACCCTTTTATGTGGCACAAAAAAAAAACCAAAACATTCCATTTATATTTCAACAGCAAAGTATGTTCTGCTCTTCTCCCACTGATGGGCATCCACTTGGTGGTCAGGTTTTTGCTACCTAAAAGGTCCTGCTATGGAGATTTGGGTCTATATGGAACTTTTCTGTCTTTGCCCTTCTGTGGTTGTGCGTGAATAGCTCGGTGACTTTTCTCATATAATTTTGCTTCATCAACAGTTTAGTAAAGGTCTGGATTTCTCATAATCCTCCCGACATCGACTATGTTTCTATCTTCTCTCACTCTGTCAAATCAATGGGTGTGAAGTAAAATCTTAGAATTATTTTAATTTGTACTTTTTTCTTATTATCGGTGATTTGGAACATTCTTTTCTATGTAAATGCTGATAACTGGAAAATACCGACCACTTCTTTATAGGGGACTGCATGTGTGTCTTATGTGTTTGTGTTGCTTTTCCATATGTCTTGGATATTGGATGTTTCCTAGTGATATTTGGTGAGAAGATAGTTCCTTTGTCAGTAATTTCTCTTCTAATTCTAGCTGCATTGATATTATTCATACCAAAACTTTTTAACTTTATATAATGGCAATAATCTGGTTTGTGTTTCGTGATGTCTTTTGTGTTTTGATTATGAATTCAGCTCGGATTCAATACAAAATATGTGTTTTACAACATATAAAACACAAAATGTGTGTTTTTGAAAATGCTATTTGTAAGGTACTGGGCAAAAATGAAGCAATCTCTGCCCTTGGTGAGTTCACCTTCTAAAGATGAGTGGGAGGGAAACACCACTTACGCAGGTGAATAAATGAAAGAATATATATGAAGTGATAGAAATGGATTTCAAGAGGGAGGTAGATGACGCTGTTAAAAGTGAGGAGAGGGGAGTGGAAAGGCGTTACACAGGAGGAAGAGCGTGAAATGTGCTTTTAAGGGAGTTAGGGATTCTGTAAGCTAGAAGTAAGGAGAGAGGACATCCTAGACCAAGGGACCAGCTAGACAGGGGCAGGAAAGCGGGGGAGGAACTTCGTGTTCAGGGGAGGGGCCGCAGGCCAGGTGGACTGGAATGGAGAGATCTGAAAGACACTTTCTCCTCTCCCTTCCATTTTTTTTCCCCGGATGATATGCCGTGACATATTTAGATCACCTATCCGTCATTGACTTAGGGTGGGATGCAGTGGAAGGAGGTTGGCTAGAGAGCAGGGGGTGTGGTTTGGAATATCTACTGTATTCCACTATTTTAATGAGGTTGTTTCAGCCTCTTGACTACTTTCTTCACTGATCATGTGGGATTTGCCAAGCAAGCTGCAATATTCATTTCAAATAGGGGTAATTTTGTCTCCTAACTGCAGATGCTTTTACCTTTAATTTCTATCTCTGTTTTATTGCTATTACTATCAGAACTAGAACTATGTGAGATAATACTGAGGAGAGGGAGCACCCTTTCTTTACTCCTGCACTGATTAAGAAAATTGCAAATTGCAAATTGCAAATAATTCTCACTCTTCATTGTGGAGACCTACCTTTATCTATTTATTTATTTATTTTTTTAGAAACCTACCTTTGAGCCTATTAAAGAAGGATGACTTTTTCTTAGCATTTTTAAACAGAAAAGAGTACAGTATTTTGTCTATGGCTTCTTCTGTTGCATAATCATGGGGTTGCTTTGTTGCTCATATGATTGATTATGCAGAGGGTTTTCCTAATATTAAATTGTCCTTTTATCCCCCCTTATAAATCCATCTTTGTCAGAGTGGATTATTTTAGAAATATTTCCATAATCCTTTTGCTAAGATTTTTTTTTAATTGCTATTCATCAGTGAAGTTGGTCTATGGTCCTCTTTCTTTGCTTTTTCCTTTCCTGGGGTAGTAGGATAATATTTGTGTCATATAAAGATTTTGGTAGTATGCTTTCTTTCTGAATTTTTATTATACTTTTTATTCCATTGGTCCTAATTGTTTTCTTCAAGTGCTTGATAGAATTCACCTGTAAATAGAAACCTAGTTCTTTTTCTTACCAGGATACTCTTTGACCCACCTCCCTAAAACAAGCTGATTAGGAGGAGCTCCTTCCTGAGGTCTGACCCCTCACTGCTGCCCGGAGCTCAGATGCAGAAGGGACCACATGTTCATCCTGCTGAACTTTTATTTGCCAGGAAGTGTTTACACAAGTTAATTTTCATTATCAATGGTGCTACAATGAAAGCCTATTCACATAAAAAAGACAAACAGAAGATGATAGTAAGGGATTCTTGCTAAAAGGAAACAAGATTCTCCTTGGTTTTTCTTTCTCCAAAACTCGATATCCATCCAAATGTTTCCTTAATTCTATCTTTATCTTTGATTTATAAAAAAAAAAGATGAGCTTTTAACCAAGATGGAGGAGAAATCAAAAAGAATAAAAACATGGTAGATGTTCATCTCACTAGCTCTTTGAAATTCTCTCTAATGTGAATTCAGGGGTTGGCAGGATTTCATGCCATTAAACTTGGTATTTTTATGTACACAATTAAACCAGTTGGTAATAAAGGTCAATCAGTAACCCAGGTTTCCTAGTCAACATGAAATACTTCCCTGACCTAACCAAGGCTTTCGTTTCCTCCATGAAAGGTGAAAACAGACAAAAGAGAGAGGATCTGGGTTGCTCTGATTAAAGGCTGGCCAGCTTTTCTCTGCAAACTTCTTACCCTGGCATTTAAGGACCTTGTGGGTTGGCTCTGGCCAGCCTTTTTAGAGGTACTGCACACAACTCAAACTGACAGGTCAATAACCCTGGTATCTCATGCCTTCCTCTGCACCTCCACAGAGCCCGAGTAGGGGTAGGGGAATTAGGAGATGGGATGTGGGGTTCTCATTACGAATCTAGGAGATGATAATCAGAGAGGTGATGACAGAGCCCATAAGACCTGATGAGCTGACCAAGAGGAAAGGCGGAGAGAGAGAGCCAGAGATGCCCACACTCAGCAGTGAGGAATAGGAGGGTGACACAGCAGGGGAGCCCGAGGCAAGGCAGGCGGGCAGTGGCAGATCAAGAAGGAGCAGGTCACAAAAGCCAGGGGAGGCTGGAGTGCATGGGATGCGGGCTGCAGAGGGGCCAGGTTGAGAAGGATTACAAAAAGCCCGTAGATTCCAGCAGTTAAGAGGAGTTTCAGTGAGTGCCCTAGTCAGAGGCCAGATTAGGGCTGAGAAAAGAGTGGGTGATGGGCTGTGCAGTGAGCTAGATGACACTTCCCCTTATGAGCCAAGCCTAACGCAGTTACTTAAAGCGGCAGCCACAATACCCCACAGCAATCTCCTGGAGGGTAACCAATGGCCGCCTGGTGTTAGAGACGGATTTAAAGGGCCTGGCCACCAAGGAGAGGCTCCACGGCCTCAGGAAAGCCTGCAGCAGAGAGTGAGAAGTGTGAGCCCCGAGGGGATGAGCTATCAAAACAACGTTCACCTTGGCACCAACCCCCAGACCCCAGGGCCGCTATAATGGCTTCAAAGTTTTTTAAACAGCAACTGCAGCAAAGATGAAAGTCTTCAGCCCAGAATGATAAGCAGTTTAGAATAAAAGGCAGTTTGGACAGTCTTTGGAGCTGGAAAAAGTGAGTCCTTGTCGGGGCAGCACTGTTTCTTTGGCATTCCCACAGGCCGGGGCAAGAAGAACAGGCTTCTACCGGCCTGGACTGGTCTCTTGCTCACCTGGGAGGCTTGTCGGACGCAAGCTCACCTGTGCTTTGACGTGGTTCCGAGTGGGGCAGCTCGCTCCTGAGAGCGGCAATGCCGCTCAGGACGAAGAATCATGTGAGTCATTACGATGGCAGCATCAGAGGAGTTCTTGAGGAACAGAAGGAAGGCCCCTTCTCCTTGATTGGGCACACACAAGTCAGAGGCAGGAGATGAAGAATCAAAGCCTCTTCTAGTCGAGGGTCCCCTTGTCCATCTCTGGGGAAGCTCTGTCTGTGCCCTGCAGAAGCCCAGTGCCATCGGATACTTCTGTTGGCACTTTACCTCTGAAGGAGGGTCAGCAGAAGGCTCGGTGAAGGTGGGCAGTGGTGGTGGGCCTCTGCTTCAGAGGCTGCATGGGTATGGTGTGATGGTTTCCTGTTGGATTCCTGTTTTTGTGAAGATGAAAAAAAGCCTTTTATTTGGCTTCTGTGATGCCACAGAATGAGTAATGACCAGAACTCTCTTTCCTTCTCCTGATCCAAAGGTGTGACGATGACTGACCAGCAGGTAGCTGGTGGGTGGAGAGGCCACGCTTCCCCCCACCAGAAGAGCCCCTGAGCACGTGGCCCCCAAGCAAGCTCGTATACAAGATGGCTCCACCTCCCCCTCATGTCCTCCCTCCTTCGGTGCAGGGCTTTGTGAAAAGAGCCCCAGGAATTCCATTAGCCAAGGAGTCAGCCCTGAGGAGTGACCTCTGTCCCAGGATAAGCAGTGGATGAACCTGGAAACTGAGATTCCCTGCAAGCAAGCAGCTGGTCCATTGACTGTGCTGCCCCTGAAAGGGACCTTGATAGTGGAATCAATTTGGTAGCTAACATTTTCAATTTGAGCCCACTCTCCCCAGGACCTGAGGTGTAGCAGCAAGCATGTGCCCCGGTTCAGGGGACATTTTATACCTTGAATCTGGCTATAGCTTTTCAGTAATTACCGCCTTTGTAAAAGCAAAATTGATACCAATTTCTTGAGTTCTGGGCCTAGAATCAGGAAGATCTGAGTTCAAATCTGACCTCAGAAATGTACTAGCTGTGTAACCTTGGGCAAGTCAGTTCACCTCTGTCTGCCTCAGTTTTCTCATCTGTAAAATGGGGATCATAATAGCACCTACCTCCAAAGGCTGCTGTCAGGACCAAATTGTAAAGTACTTAGCATAGTGCTTGGCGCATAGTAGGAGCTGTATAAATGCTAGCTATTATTATTTTTATTATTATTGTTAGTGATAGCTAGGACATAGCAATGGATTGCATCACTTGTTAATTTGTCCCCAACTTATCGTGACATCATTTGGGATTTTCTTGGCAGGAAAACCTCCGAAGTGGTTACCATTCTTTCTCCAGCTCAGTTTGTACATGAGGAACTGAAGCAAACAGTGAATTTACTTGCCCAGGGTCACACAGCTAGCAAGCGTCTGAGGCTGAATTTGAACTCAAGTAGGTGCTGACTCCAGGCCTGCTGCTCTGTGCACTATGGCATCCCCTAGCTGCCCAATTACATTATAGCAGGAGGCACTGGTGATTGATATTATGGAGGACACACTGTAGCGGGGACTGAGGTGGATAGCACTGGAGAAATCCTACTGTCTCCTCAGAAGTACCCCTAGGACTCAGAGAGGGGAGATGGAGCCAGCTCCACTCTGCGGACCCCACTGGTCACTACATGCACAGGTTACAAGTCTAGAGCCTCACCATATATACATTGCTGTATACGTGCATCTCTGTATACGCCACCTACATATACAAGGTACAGTATACAGGACTCATTTGAGCCCAGTAACGGCCTGTGAGTTAGGTACTATTACCACCCCCATTTTACAGATGAGAAAACCCAGGCTTCAAGAGGTTAATGGACTTGCCCATGGGCACACAGCTCAGAGGCTGGATTAGAACTCAGTCCTCCCTGCTATTCCCATTGCTCTTCCCACTATCCCAGATGACATCAAGGTCTGCATTGTTTAGCACGGAAGCTCAGCATTGGATGCCCATTTACTGAATCCTAGTGCAGACAGCGAATGAGATGCGTTGAGGAAGGAGGACCGCCAGAAACGCTCGACTTCCCTTCTCTAGTCCAAAACCATCTTGGTGAGCCCCTGCGTTATTCACTGGTTTATTTCTGGGATTAAAAAGCTGTTTTAAAGATAGTTTACCTGTTACCTGAGTGGGAATTCGAAGGCACAGCATGGATCCGCCTCTCTTAGTGCTCAGGGATGGGACCTGCTGTCCAAGGACAGCTCATCCCACGGGGACCAACGCAAGTCTCTGAAAGGGGTGTCCAGGCATTGGAGGCAGCCCATTCCCCCATGGGACAGCTCTCATTTTGAGGTTTGTCCTCTCACTTGTTACCTCTTACCTCTTCCTAGGATGAGGGAAATTCTTGTGACTTAGTAAAGAGGGGCTGCCACTGGGAAAGAAACGCACATCCTCCAAGGGTCTGTGGTCCTGAGTTGGAAGCATTGGCCTTCTGTGTGACTCTTGCCCTGGAAGTTTGCCCTGGTGGGTCTACCTCTTGGCTTCCCCAGGGCTGAACTCCCCAGCTGCCAAGGGTCAACCTTTGCTCTTGCCATATAACCAACCCATCTTCCTTCTGCACTGACATTTCTTTAATGGCCACACCTATACTCCAACTCTCTTGTTTGCAAGTGGAATTTATTCTGAAATAGCAACTTAATCCAACCAAGGATTCTAAGGTCACTGAGACCAAACACCAGCAGCTACCCCAGAACTTCACTGTTTCAAAGGTTCCAAAATACTTTCCTCACAGTTACTCTGTGAGGCCCACAGTGAAAGACCTAGAATCATCATTTTATAGATGAGGAGACAGCGGGTCAGAGTGATTGCCTCGACTGCCCAGAGTTCGAACTAGGTAGGACCAGAGGTAGAAATGCAGACTGGGGTCTCACCTGATTACAAGTCCCATGCTCTTTCTGCTCAACTAAACATTCAACAGAATGTTGAGCTTGGAGTCATAGGAGCTGGGCTTGACTCCTGGGCCCCTTCCCAGGTAGATGAACCTGTATAAGTCATGTCATTGCCCTGGGCCTTGGCTCCACCTCAGTGAAATTAAGGGATTGGGTTGAATGACCTTTAAGGGCTCTCTGGCCTCTAATCCTCTGATTGTCCTTTATATTAAGTGAGGAAAGCAAGACAGGAGAACCATACCCCAGACACTGTCCTAGGCCACCAGCCACGAATTTGCTCTCTGGTGGGTCACTGTCCAGAAGACCAGGTCCTGTTCTGAACCACTGGTTCTACAGACACACACACACACACACACACACACACGCCACACACCCACCACACACACTCACACACACACACACCTTACACACACACACACAGCGCTAACTGTATTTTGAGAGAATTGATTTCCTCTATGATCCTCTGTTGTTGTTCAGGAATGTGCTTCTCTTTGTGACCCCATTTGGGGTTTTCTTGGCAAAGATACTGCAGTGGTATGCCATTTCCTTCCCCAGCTCATTTCACAGATGAGGAAACTGAGGCAAGCAGGGCTAAGTGACTTGCCCAGGGTCACACAGCTAGTTAGTGTCTGAGGCCAGACCTGAACCCAGGAAGATGAGTCTTCCTGATTCCAGACCCTGTGCTCCATCTGCTATGCTGCCTAGTCTGGTAATCCCCTGTATTTCACTGTATACATTTATAAGTATTATTCTGAGGAGTTTCTACGTTTCACCATACAGTAGCTAAAGAGGTCCATGACACAAAAGAGAATTCTTGCCCTAAAGCATCTGTGCTTTTATAAGTATATCTTGGAATAACCAGTGATTTGAAAAGAATGGGTTTTTATTATTTTTTTATGTCAAATTCTTCCAAAAGGCATTTATTCTGAGCCTAGTTGTGCAGCCAGAATGAGTGACTGGCTCATGACCTTCCTGGCATGAGTGAAAAAGAAGAAAACTCAGAAGATTTGAAATTAGATCCTGTCCCCTCTGCCGGGCTCTGAACTTTGTGCTGTGGCCTTTCTGGGCATAGGCAAGGTGAGGCCTCTGCCAGCCAGGACAGAGGAAACAGGAACACCAGGGGCAGCTTTGTTGCAAAGCCAGGGAGGGCTTTGTACTCATGCCCAAGCTCACCAAGCTCACCAAGAAAGGCTGAGCAAGGCCAGAAGTCAGGTAAGAGCCAGCCCAGTGTGAAGTCAGTGGCATAAACAACCCTCCCTCCCCAGAGAGGAGCCCCAGGAGAAATCCTGTGCTGGGGCTCCTTGGAGAAGTCAAGGAAGGGGCCCTTCTGCTCCCTCCAGGACTCTGGGGATGGCTGAGAGGCTTTGGTCCCAGCACAGAACCTTCCAGGTTTTCCCCGCTCTTTCCAGGAAATTGGACCCCTGGGGCTGTGTGTGAGAGATGCTTTCACTAATAATGACAGAAGTCACGAGTCAGACTTTGAAGATCTCCAGTTCTCCAGGTAACCAGAAGGCTCTAGAGTTAGCTAAGCAAGGTCATCACCCAAGATGGTTGGGACAACCCTCGGCCATTCGTGTGTTAGATAGGTAGCCGAGGCTTTAGCCCCAGTCAAACCAAAGACTTCATTCAGTTGGAGGCTTGCTCTCTCCGAGATCCCCTTTTCCACAGCCCCCTTTTGCCCCAGACCTTTTACTCTACCTTCCCCCACTCCAGTAACTTCCCATGGTGCCGGACCCTAAACCTCCAACGACTCCTACTCAGCAAAGACAGAGGCAAGGCCCCATAGGAAGGCTTACGCTAGGCATCAGTCAGTCAGTCAGTCACTCAACAAGCAACCATAAGGCCTCCACATGGTACCCACTGTGTGCCTGGCACCGCCGCTGGGTTCTGGGGCTGCAGGGACTCAGAGAGGGGCAGCCACCACTAGCCAGGCCAGGGGGTCAGTGTCAGGTGTGACCAGCCTCTTGTAATCTGGCCTCTGACTAGGGCACTCACTGAAACTCCTCTTAACTGCCAGAATCTACGGGCTTTTTGTAATCCTCCTCAACCTGGCCCCTCTGCAGCCCCCATCCCATTAACTCCAGCCTCCCCTGGCTTTTGTGACCTGCTCCTTCTTCATCTGCCACTGCCCGCCTGCCTTGCCTCGGGCTCCTCTGCTGTGCCACCCTTCTATTCCTCACTGCCGAGTGTGACCACCCCGGCCTCCTTCATCCCTCGAAGTTAGGTTAGGACCTTAGTCGGAGGAAGGGATCTTAGGGGAGAGAGGGAGGTGGGAGGAAACTGTGTCAGAGCTTGCTCTGCTACCCAGGCCTGGTTCCTGTTTTCGTTCTCAGCGCACACCTGGAGCCCGGGGCGGGGCGGTCTCCGGAGACAAGCTGTAGTGTGTGTGTGTGTGTGTGTGTGTGTGTGTGTGTGTGTGTGTGTGTGTGTGTGTGCCCCGCAGCACCCCCTCCTAGGAGGCCGGGGGTCCGGGCAGCAGCCAGTTATCACAGCCTTTTGCTTCTTAGATTCAGCCAGACACAGAGACACGGAGACACGGAGACACGGAGACACACACACACACACACACACACACACACACACACACACACACCCCCACCCCCACCCACACACACACACACACACACACACACACACACACACACACACACCCTGCCCGCAGGGCGGTGGGACAGGAGGCTGTCCTGGGGAGAGGGGGCGGCCATCTCTCTGGGAAGGGGCGGGGGTCAGTGGTGTGGCCCCACCCCTCCGGGCGGGGTGAGGGTGAAGAAGGGGGGCAGCCCCTCCCCTGGGTCCCCCGCGCCCTATAAACCTGGACGCGGCAGGAGGTCCTCAGACTCTGGCTCGCTTTCTGCGCCCCAGGCAGCTCCTTCCAGTCACATTCCTCAGTGTGGGAGCTCCTCCGGCTCTGCCCCAGCCCCGCCGTCTGCCCTCTGCTTGCGCTCTGCGCTGCACGGATCCGCATCGCCGCCCTCCCACTCTGTCCCCGCGGCCCCCCACCCTCCAATCATGGCCCCGCAACCGCTGTACCACAAAGAGTTCGCCCGGGCTGGCCTCCAGGCGGGTCTGCAGGTGTGGCGCGTCGAGAAGATGGAGCTGGTGCCGGTGCCCACCGAACAGTACGGCAGCTTCTACGTGGGGGACGCCTACCTGGTGCTCTGTACTCGCCAGGGTCACCGCAACGACTTCACCTACCGCCTGCACTTCTGGCTCGGTAGGGATGGGAGTGAGGGAATGGGGAAGTGGGGCAGTGGGGGGTGGGGCCGGCCCGAGGGCCCAGGCAGGGGCTGCGGTGGGCAGCTCGCGACCCTGGGAGCGGGGAGGGCGTGTGTGCCGCCCGGGGAGGGCTGAGAGTGCAGGCTCCGTGACTGCTCTACGCGTCCCCTCAAGTCCTCGGGAAGGGGCGGGGGTTCAGGTCCTGGAGGTGAGCGTCAGCCGCTCCTCCGGCCATCCCTCCCCGTTGTGAGGGATGAGGCAGAGGACCCGGGCTCGTCAGGAGCTCCGGGATGGAGAGCTGGAAGGGACCTCGTTTTTAGATGAGGAAACTGAGGCTGGCAGTGGGCGAGGTCTCGGCCCAAGCTCAGAGGATCGTTCGTTTAGAAGGGAATTTAGAACTCAACCCCTTCATACTGCCAAGGAGGAAACTGAGGCTCAGAAGGGTCACAGAAACCGTAGCAGGAGAACTGGCGACATTCGGGTCTCGGACTGTAAAGGCGGCACCACCTCCTTGACCTGTTCTGCTTCCCCTCTTGGCTTTCTCCGAGGTTCTGCTCGGGTGCCGCCTCCTCATGGAGAGCTTTCCCTGATCCTCAGTCTTTTAATTCATCCCGTGTTTCCTTAGAGATTCGCCTATTTTAGTCCCCTGAGTCTGCGCCCTCCCCCGTCTGGCACCGGCAGGAGTTTGAGGAAAGGTCATTGAATTGCACTGACTTGATGGCACTGGGCTTTACAGCGTGGTAGCCGTGTGACCTTGGGGCAGTCCCTTCCTCTGAGAGCCTCCAGGTCTTATCTGCTAAAGGGGGGGGGGGTGGGGCTCCAATATTTTTCCTACGCCTGTTTGGGCCGTCACCAAAACCTGTCACCAGAGGGCTAGACGACAGTCACTATGAAGTCCTAAAGAAGTTGGAGACCAGGGTGGCTCTCGGGCCCTTCATTTTCCTCATCATGGGAAGATAGAGCTAGGTGGCAGGCATCCAGCCCCTTCATTTTACTTATGAGGAACTAAATGGGGGGCGTGAACTGGGGGAGAGACTTGTCCAAGGGCACCCAGGTAGTTAATAAGCAAAGCTGAGACTTGAACTCACAGCCAGTGCTCCCCCCGCTGGACTTCACTGCTCCACAACCACCCACTCTTGAGGATGATCGGGTGGTCCCATCTGTGTGGAGGCGGAGCCTGAGTCTGGAAGATTTCCGCGCTCTCACAAGCGTTTTAATAAGCACCTACTATGTGCCAGGTACTGTCCTAAGCACTTTACAAACGTTATCTCATTTAATCCTCACAACAACCTTGGAATGTAGGTGCTATTATCACACCTGTTTTACAGTTGAGGAAATTGAGGCAAGCAGAAGTTAAGTGACTTGCCCAGGGTCACACAGCAGCTAGTAAGTGTCTGAGGACCTGGGTTCAAGTCCTCATTCTAACACTTGCTATACTTATCGTGGACAAGTCACAATTTACTCGGACCTCAGTTTCCTGATCTGTAAAATGAAAGGGATTGGATCTGAAGTGCTACTGAAGCTGATTAAGATGTCATTGGGAAATGTTTAGCAAACTAAATAAAAAATATAATAGACCAGAGATAACGTTTGATATATGGTTGTCTAAGTCAATGCATCCCACTTTAGTGGGCCCTCTTTCTTATTGGAGTTTGATGCTACTGGGCTAAATGATCTCTTACACCCATCTATGCAGCCTGTAATATGACAAGAAGTTTCCTAATGTTGCTTCCAGTTTCTAGATTTGTTAAAAACCTCCCTACTTTACCGAGCTCTGAGGCTTCTCTGAGAGGGGCAGTGGTCAGAGACACCCCCTTGCGATGATCTCAGGCATGCCTTAACCTGGTTTTTAGAACCAGCTATTGTTCGGGGCCCCTTGCTGGGGAGGTACCCACAAACATTTCCTTGTCCTTAAGAGCAAAACCTTTTATTTCTAACCGACCGGGAAGTAGCCCCAGCAGGTTAAAGGAAGAGGAGTAATTGGGACAGGAGGGAGGGACCTGGCCTCCGAAGGAGCCCTCCCCAAAGCTGGCCAAGCCGTCGTGCGCAGACCTGCTGCAGGGAGGAGGGCTGGCTGTTCTTACGGGCCTGCTCCTTGTGACTGTGCATCCTTCCTTGGGTTATTGTGTCCAGCCTCCAGGAGCTGGCCAGCGCAGGCCAAGCAGTGCGTTTTCCCCAACTCGATTTCTTTAGAAAGTGTGATTGTTTATCTTCCAGCTGAGAAAACCGAGGGCTCAGAAAGTCACCTGAGCTCTTGCATCGGGGCTGCCAGGAGCCAACGGCAGTATCTTTGGCCTCCGGTGCCCGAATTCCATGCCCTCCCCCCGAGGCGGGCTCAGAACGCACACAAACCGACTCTTTGTTGGCCAGACCAAGGGCAAAAACTCCGTCTGGCCTGAGGAGGTTAGTTTTGTGATGAGAAGGAGGAGGGGGGGGAGAGTCTTTCTGCTAATGATTTCAGTGGCAAGCCACATTCTTAGAACTTAGTTTCCATTTTAATTACTCAAATAAGGCTTTTTAGAGATGCTGTGTGGTGTGTTGAGGTCCTTTCTAGATTTGGAGCCCAGGAGACCTGGGTTTGAATTCCATCTCTCCCACTTACGGCTTGACTATAGGCAAATCCCTTAACCTCCCTGGGCGACAGTTTCCTCACCTGTAAAGCTGAGATAATATTCTGAGCAGTGCCTAATTCTCCAGGCTTAATTAATTAAGGGGCTTTGCAAAGTGTCAGGTGCTATGCCAAGGTCTGATCTGGGTGTGTTCACCCATAATTGCTCATGAGCTTTGGGGCCTGCTTGTTCTGCACAATGTGAGGTAAATACATTGGGCCACTAGTGCCCAAGAAGCCACTGGCAATTGGAGATGGCTCTGGGGAAAGGGAAAAAGCCAGTGCCTTTGGCTACGATGGTGGCTCCCGGACTTAACCCTGAGCATCTGGAAGAATCCGTGCCTCGGCTCCGTTGTTTGAGCTTACCTGGAGGCAGCGTAGCCTACTGGCCTGGCAAACGACAACTTCCTCATAATTAAAAGTGGTATGCAAAAGTGAGTGGGCTTCCTCTGGAGGGGGTGAGCTTCCCGCCCCTGGGGGGACTCTGGGATTGCTATGGGGGAAGGGGAAGCCCTTCAGTCTGGGAAGCTGGGTTCCATCGAATGCCCCATTAAGATTCTAATTCTCAGACTCGGTCATCCGGGTTCTCGGGCGCTCTCCTTCTCTGCATAACAATCCTAGCCTTGCTCGAGTCTTTGTCGTAACCCAGCTTCCTGTTTGGGCTGATTTTATCTTTTTCTCTCGGTCCCTGCCCCCTCACATCGCCCCTTCTGTTGGCTTCACGTTTTTGTTCAGGGTTTGAATTTAGGCCTCTGGGTAGTGCTGGTGCGGCCTCCACAGCATGGAACAGAAAAGTGTGAGGTGTGGGACCCTGAGGAAAGGGACAGGACTTTCCTGTTTACCTGGGAAGAAAGGGAAAAACCCAATCAGTTTATGGGGGATAAGGCTCTTCTGCTTTGCTCCATGCGTCTTTGCCTGTGCCCAGCTTTATTCTCCATCACAAATTCTGAGGTGGAGGTATTTCCTCTAAAGCTCCTGCACCCAGGAGGCTTGGGGATAGCGTGCTGGACCCGAGTTCAAATCTAGCCTCAGACACTCAGTGCCTGGGTTGCTCTGGGAAGGTCACTTAGTCTCAGTTTCTTCATCAGTAAAGTGAGGATAACAACAGTCTGGGCCTTCCCAGGGTTGTGAGGATCAAAGGGGAAGTTTGTAAAGCATTTTATAAACCTTAAAATTTGATATAAATTAGTTGTTATAACTGTTATTATTACCCACTATTCATTGTTACCTTGAGAATTCAAACAGGGGCAAGGCACCTTCATCCACCTCTGTGGAGCCCGTAATAGGCATTTAATAAATAGATGGTGCAGTGGTCAGAGCAGTAGGCCTGGAGTCAGGAAGACCTGAGTTCAAATCCGGCCTCAGACACTTAATAGCTGTGTGACCCTGGACAAGTCACTTCACCCTGTTTACTTCAATTTCCTCATCTGTAAAATGAACTGGAAAAGGAAATGGCAAACCACTCCACTATCCTTGCCAAGATAACCCCAAATGGGGTCACGGAGAGTGGGACACAGCTGAACAACAACAGATATTTATGATTGCCAGAGGAAATCTGAGTGGGGAGGGGAGGGGGAAAGGAGCCAGAGAGTTATGGGGATCTTGCAGAGCCCATTGCCCCAGATGGAAGCCAAGACTCCTGTTCTTGGACAGGAGCCATGCTTCCTCCTCTGTGGGCTGCTGGGTATTCCCAGGAAGGACAACTGCTCCCTGAGGGGAGGCCCTGGCCCGAGGCTGTCTCTGCATCCCAAACCCTGGGGTGGTGCTGGGTAAGAGCTTATGACAAGTTTTTGGGGTTTGGACAGAGCCCCGGTGCCTAGATCTGGAGCCCACCCCGTCGGATGGCAGGGCACTCTCATTCTGGGTGTTCCCCAGGCACATCTCTCCAGGAATCATCTCTGGATAAATACACCCCACTCCTGGGGACCTTCCTTTGGGCTTCCCCGTTCCCCACTGTTCTGGACTATGCCGGCCGGCCTGCCTTTGCTGAAAGAAAAAGCAGAACTGATCTTCATCTTACAAAGCTGGAAGTTCCCCCTACAGTGGCTGCTCTCCTGCCATCGTCGGCTGTCCCCAAGTCTAGAATGCCCTCCCTGCTGCCCTCTGCCTCTGGGCTTTCGAGCTTCCCAGCTTCCTGTGAGCTTCAGCTCACATCCCACCACCTGCAGATCTCTTCCACTTACAGCAGTGGCTATTTGCCACTGGTGTAAAGCTCTTGAAGGCAGGGGCTGCCTTCACTTTTTCTCTGAGTCTCCAGTGCTTAACACAGTGCCCGGTGTACCCAGCAAAAACTTAATAAGTGCTGGTAGATTGATTGGTTTTCTCTTTTGAGGATTACACCAATCCTATGGGAAACATGCTATAAACAGGCTCATTTACAGATGAAGAAGCTGAGGATCTGAGAGGTTGAGCAATTTTCCCAGGAGGGCTCAGCTAGCATAAGCAGCCAGATTGAATCCCCTGTTTCCCTGATCCCAAATCCAGTGCTTTTTGCTGGCTGGGCTCTGTAATAGGGCAGCAGACCAGGGCCCACCTGACTGTGCAACCCAAAGATAACCCACTGAGTTGTTGGCACCTGTCGTTCAAGAATCATTGGCAGGCCCCATCTGTCAATCACTGGGCTGGCAGGGGAGGGGGGGGCTCGATATGGGCTCCTCCAGGCGCTGAGTTAGTTGGTTTTCGGCGCCTCTTCCCAACCAGCACAAAGGCCAGAAAGAGAAGCTTTGGGAGGGTCAGGACCCCGCAGTGGTGATGGGGTGCAAGGGCAAATTGAGTTGGCCCCCCAAGCAGCAGCAGCCCAGGGTCTGAGTGTCTGGAAGTGGCAGAGCATGGGGGCTCGTGGCGGGCCCCGCGGAGGCCGACCTGTCGCTGATCAGGGAAAGCTCCCCGGAGGTGCAGAACAGGGCATCAGGCCCAGAACGGTCTGCATTGTCCTTTACATCCTCAGCCACGTTTGGTTTTCATTTTGTGCTGTAGGAACTAAGGGGTTTGGGTTTCTTTTTTAAGTGAAGAGATTTAAATAAAATATTTGAAGTGGGGAGAGATGGGAGGAGTGGAAAGTTAATGGTGAATTCATGGTGAAACAACATGAGAGAGAGGGAACCTGGGTTCGAATTCTGGCTCTGCCATTGACCACCCGTGTGATCTCAGAGCCTCAGTTTTCTCATCTGTAAAATGGGGGTGTGTGAAGGATAGCGGTGTTGGATTGAGTCATGGCAGGAACACCACTTTCCACAGGTGATGAATCCAGGGTCCTAACTCACCCTAAATGAGGCCAGTTAGGCTGGTGAGATTAAAAGGCTGAACAAGTGAATATTTTTAAAGAAATGTGGGCTGGTTTGTCTTTTGCTTTTACGTACATAGAGAGATGCAGTTGTCTGGGGAACAAAGGTTATCTTGGAAAATAAAGACATGCCTTGGAGATCCTGCGAGCATACTGACATTTAATAACTGTGTATTCTTGAGCGAGTATTTCATCCCTGGCTCTCAGTTGCTTTATCTGTAAGATGGGAGGGTAGACATGATAATTTCTGAGGACTGTTCCGACTCCATCCAGATCCCCTAAGTATGAGGTGATTTATTATGATCTCTTGGCATTCTCTTGGCTACGAGGGCTTCTAGGAGGCCCTACCCCCACTCACCCACTCCCCATCCCGACCAGTGGACCATACCTCTGTAGTTGTAAATGACCCTCAGAGGTCATCTCTTTATGCAGAGAAGGCCTAGAGAAGAGCATGAGATCACAGAGCTAGAGTTATCAGGGCCTTCAGAGACCATCTAATTAGGCGTCTGTCTTTACAGATGAGGGAATGGAGGCCTGGGGCAGCTGAGGGGGCCACTTAGTGATCTTCTCAGGATCCAGGGCTGGGATTTGAACCCTGGCTTGTCTTTTCAAGCACTCACCTAAATGTAGGAGAGCAGTAACTTAAACATGTTAAAAAAAGAGAACTTAGCCCTGGTCCCTGTCCTCCCCATCTTAAAACAAGCCCACTAATCACCAGCATTGTTGGGGCAGACTACGGTATTTTCCCATCTCACAAGCTGTCCAAAGGCTCTCAAAGCTCTTTTTTAGTGTTAACATATTCTTGAGTCTGATTAGAAGCCCTCTGTAAAAGGACCCAAGCCTGGCTGTTGGGTATATTTCCATAAACCGGCTTCCTTGGCCAGCAGACATCCTGAGTACGTACATTGATGGCCTCGGTTCTGGATCTCATTGGATTAATACTGTATCATTGCCTCTCATTTTAGGGAAGGAGTGCACTCAAGATGAGAGTGGAGCCGCTGCCATCTTCACCATGCAGATGGATGACTACCTCGGCGGAAAGCCCGTGCAGAGCCGAGAACTGCAAGGTTATGAGACAACCGACTTTGTTGGCTATTTCAAAGGAGGGCTGAGATACAAGGTGAGCCATCTCCCCAAAACACAAGCCTCCCAGCTCTTTCTCCAGCCCCAAAGACTGATTTCCAGTCTGACCTTGGAAGAGAGGTTAGAGTCCAGGAGGGAGGGTAGTGCTCAGCAGTCATGTGCAGGCACTTGTCAGCTCCTTGAAAAGGTGTGAGTCACCTTTCACCTTTCATGGGGTTGTTCAAGGAAATTTCTGGGATGTGAGAGGTTTAGTCTTGTCTCTTCTGTGTAGTGTCTACGTTTATTCCCAAAAGATTAGAAGAGTTGGAAAATTTGATTCTGACAGCCAGTTAGCTAAAGGTTTTCTCAATCTTAGGCAGCTGCAGCAGGAGCCAGGCCTCCCAGAAGGCCTTCTGATCGCCCTGGGACCCAGGCCTCATGCCATCCATGTGTAGTCCTTTGACTACTGTGTATGTGACGGCTGTCAAGATCATCATTTCCTGACTTACTTGCCATTACGAAGCGTCAGTGGCCTTACATTTTGCCTTCCTTCCCATCATTCCTAAATAAAGAAAGGCTTCAACAGTGTGTTGGGGTCTTGGCTTCTTGATGGAGAGATGGAAGGAACCACAGAAGGTCAGAGCCCATTCTCTTCCCTTTGTGCCTCACTGTGTCAATAGGTGAAATCATGCTCCCGTCCCATGGACCAAATGAACCCACTAAGTCTGGGTTGCACGGGATCCTGCAAGCTGTTGGTAAGAGCAGACTGTCCTGGCCTGCTCAGTGTCTGCTTGAGAGGCAGGCACGAAGAGTGTCGAGCTCACCTCCATGCTGAGGTCTATGCCTTAGTCACCAGCATGAAACTGCCCCAGAAGGTGAAACTCTATAGATCAAAGCTTCCGGCAAGAGCTCAAATCATGCCCTGTTAATTAATCAGGAATTACCAGATCCTAAGCAGTATCTGAAACCACAGCTGTACTTGATAGGAAATGCACGTGTGGAGATAAGGGAGCATTGAAAAGATCCAAGACCAGAAAACCATTTGCTCTCTTTTTCCCTATCCCACAGGTGAGCTCTTAATTTAAAACACAAAGACTTAGCACGCGCAAGGGCCCCAGAATTGCCAGATTGATACTGCATACTTGGCAGATTCTCTCAACTGTCTGAACAGAACTTCTTCTGTGACTGAGAACCAGCCTAGTCTTAGTAGCCTAGCTGGTAGCTGTAGGGAGAGGTTAGCCAAGGTGGTGAGTGGTAATAAGCTGTGTCTTCTAGTGGAGCAAAATCAGCTGGGCCATGTTGGGTTACCAAATGTGAGGATTCAAACATGCAGGCAGCATGCACCCTTCTGTTTGGTCATCCCTGATGGGGCAAGGGAATAAATCAAATATCCTCCTCCTTTTTCCTCATGAGAGAAAAGATGCTTGAAAAGAAGACTGGGGACAGAAGGCATTTCTCTGCTGCCCTTTCATCGCTGCCTTCAGGGTGATGCGTTTACCCATTCACTGCCGGGGACCTGGGGCCCCCCCTGCATGGGTGGCTGAGATCTAAGATAGTTCCCAGCTTTGGATGCCCATGGCCTGGCTCAGGTTGCCAGGTGAGCTTCACTTGCCAGAGGAAGAGCTGCCAGCCTCTTGCCCCCTTGTGGTCTTTCTGTAGACACCGAACCCTTCTAAAGAGAAGAAATGAGGAGGCCAGGCTTAAACTTCAGAGCCAAGCAAGGGGTTGGTTTGCCAAGTAGTTCCATGTCAGTCAGAGCTGGATTCCTCGCACTCCCTAATTCTGTTGCAGCTCTTTCATTGGGTGTCCTGAGACCTCGTGGTTTTTTCCAATCTTTTAAAAAATCTGTAACTGTTTTGTTTTTACACACGAAATGACATGTACAGTGCTTTGCAAAACTGGAAGGGCTGCAGAAATGCTAGTTATTATTACTGTTATATAGCAGTCATTTCCCAATAGACTGCCCTACCCCTACTGGACCTTGCCATGTAATATAGATAAAACTATTGAGTAAAATTAATCACTGAGGCAATTAAAATAGTCTCAGGAGGAGCAGTCAGGAGAAGGAGAACCATGAGAGCAGGGCCTCGAAAAACCGGAAAAAGAAGGAAGGACGGAAGGAAACATTTATCAAGCATGTTCTGGGTGCCAGGCACTGTGCTGAGTACTTTACAAGTACTGTATCTTTTGATCCTCACACTTATCTGGGGAAGTTCAGGGGCTATTCTTATCCACATTTTACAGATGAGGAAAGTGAGGCAGACAGGTTAAGTGACTTGGCCAGAGTCACATAGCTAGTAAGTGTCTGAGGTTGGATTTGAACTCAGGTTCAAAGGGGAGAGTGGCCTGAGGAAGAAGCTAGTCAATGGTGATAAAAGTTAGAATTTATATAGTGGTTTGCAAAGTGCTTTGCATAAATTACTTCATTTGATCCCCCCAGTTACCTACCTGTGAGGCAGATGCTATTGTTATCTCCTCTTTTATAGGTGAGTAAACTGAGACTGAATGAGGTTTAGTGACCTGCCCAGGCTCACGCATCAGGGCTTTCTGGCTCTTAGACCAGCGCTCTGTCCACTGTGCCCCCTAATTGCCATATGGTGTCAAAAGCAACAGAGTTGAGTGAGGATTGAGAAATGGTGTTGAGAGAGTTGGCAATTAAGAGATCATTTGTAACACCAGGAGCCAGAATGCCATGGGTTGAGGAGTGGAAGGGGTGACTGTGAAGGTAGAGATTCCCTGTCCCTGGTCCTTAACTCCTGCCAAAAGAATGAAGATGTCATCACCTCTTCTCTTGGGTCAGTTAACAGATGTTCAGCAGCCTTTCTGGGCTGTTTTATTTACACTATTGAAGTCATTGTGCCTATCGTTCTCCTGGTTCTGCTTTCTTCACTAGGCATCAGGGCATCCAAGTCTTCCCAGGATTCTTGGAATTTCTCATTGTTGTCACTACTTACAGTTCATGAATGTCCGTTTGTATTCATGTACCCTGATTTTTTCAGCAGTCCCTCATTTGTTAAAGCCCTCCTTTTTGTTTCCAGTTCTTTGCTACTATACTGGGGATTACAATGCACGGTTTGTCATTCTGGAGACCTTCCTTTCAGGCATGGTCCTCCTTGTGGTATATAACCAACAGTGAGGTCTCCAGGTCAACGGCCATGGGTGCTGAGTGTATTTTCCCTCACACCTTAGTCTTAATGGCATGTGTTTCTTCCATGAACTCTTTGGGTTCTTTGCACCACCATGTTGGTAAAGAGAAGTCTCATTGTACCAGTTTTATGGCCACCTCTCCTTTTCTGCTTAGGCTGGAGGTGTGGCATCTGGATTCAATCACATCATCACAAATGATCTGACTGCTCAGAGACTGCTGCATATTAAGGGTCGCCGGGTGGTCCGTGCCACAGAGGTCCCCTTCAGCTGGGCCAGCTTCAACAAGGGAGACTGCTTCATTATTGATCTTGGACTGGTAAGTTTGTCACTAAGAAGGACTAAAAAATAAATACTGCACATCTGTCCCCTGAGGGCCAGATCTGCTGAGTTTGAAGGGCCATCATTAGGTCAGTCACAGAGTGCTGATGTTTGGGTTCAGCAACAAAGAAAGATTCCTAAGTGGTAAAGGGATTGTGTGATCTGCATGGCAGGGGGGGGGGGGGGGGGAGGACTGGGAGAGCTCCCCCCACCCCCACCAAATCACAGACCCTGAAAGAGAAAAGGAAAAAAATCCGCTCAGGGTGGAATTATTCCATTAATGTGGCCCTGATCAGGTTCCCTTCAGCCTAACTGACATTATGCCAAGGCTTCTGTGAGGAGATGCAAATATGGCTTAAGTGAAGAAGAATGGGAGAATTAGCAAAGAATGCCAATTGTCACCTCAAAGGTTCTCACTGAATGGTTTAAAATTTTTTTCGTTGCTCCTGTCAGATGGTCATAATTAAATAACATTCCCCAATGATTTCTTTTTTTAAAATGTCTTCCTCTACTTTATTCACTGAAGTCATGAAAGCCAGGACTAATGGTTTCTGCTTTTTGTCTTTTCTTTTTCTGAGTTTGGGTGAAAACAGACCTTGAGCATGAGTGGTTCCCTGAGCTCTGAGGGCTCCCTGGAGAAACCATTTGCCTAGATATGGAGCACCAGGGTTGGGTATTCCCTTATTTAAATCTAAGAACTCTAGATTTGGACTCTGAGCCTCTGGGTATAATTACTAACTGCTTTGGGTGTGCTCCATTACCTTGGGCAAATCGCATTCCTTATGCATGGAATGAGGGGGTATGTTGGGCCAGATAACCTCGGAGATCTCTTCTGTCCTCTACACCTGTCTGCACAGACTAACTCTGGTTGTCATGGAGATTGCATTGGCTGTTAGCAGAGGGGGGCAGGATGCCTAAGGCACTCCTGGAGCATTCAGTGATTGAGAAGATAGTGTTGAGACAGATCATCCAATCATAATTATCTGGAGTAAAAAAAGGGGGCGGGGAAACTGCCTTGTTAGGGAAGGAGAAGGAATGTTATACTTGGAGTCGGAGATGTGGGTTTGAATCTGGACTCTGACAAACTCCTTTAGTGATGTTCAGCAAGTCATTCCCCCTATGTAAGCCTCAGTTTTTCATCTATAAAATGGGAAATGGTATTCTTACCATTGCCCTGACAAAGGGGAAGTACCCAGAATGCTCTTTGAAAGCCTTAAACATATTAATGTGCATTCTTTATTATTATCATTGTCATTAATATTATAGAATAGCCAGCAGCCTCAGCCTTTAGGTGTCTCAGTGGGTTTCATGGCTTCATGGGTTGCTTGTGGGGTAATCAATCAGCACAAATGACTTTTCAGCCTCCAACGAATTACTTTGGCCCATGGTTGAAATTCCCTGGAATAATTAATCACCCAATCTTAAAGTCATAGAATCTAAAGGCCGGAAAGGCACTTGGAGATCTAGTCCAGTTGGTGCCCTAAGCTGACAGCCTGGAGAGGTTAACTGGGGTGACATCTACAAAATAAGCCATTGAGGTAAACATGACCAAGGTGATAGTGTCAGACATACTTAATAATTAGAATTGTCTAGAGCCCACAAGTGGTGAGTGCCCTGTCATTGGAAACATTCAAGTAGGGGCTGAATGTTCAGCTGTTGGAGGTGTCGTAGAAGGGATTATTCAGTTGGGTAGCTGGCTGGGTAAAATAAGCCAGAAGACAACTTTAACCAAAATCATTGCCTCTTATTTAATGGGATGATGGGCGTGACCCAAGGATGGGGAATGGAGGCATTTCCACCCCAGATAATTTCACTGTAAATCCCTGAAGACCCTCAGAGATTCTTGACCTTTGTCCAAATCAAGTTGGGAAACCAAGGGCCCCCTTCCATCATTTGAGGATCTTGTATAACTGTTCTTTGTAAGACGAGATATATTTTTACATCCTTTGCACACAATATTCAGAGATCGTAAAAAATGAGGCCCCCAAACACACAGAAAATGGAGTATCAAGGATTTCTGCGTTGTCTCCACTATCTCAGTCCCTTAGCAAGTGAAAGATCTGAGACCAGCTGCCTGATGGGACTGGATGGCAATGTGATCTTTGTATCTCTTCAAAGCTCAATGCTATCTGACAATCTCTTGCCATCAGTTTTCCTGGCCAGGGGGAAAGGACCTCGCTGCCACCAGGCCAGTCAGGCCAGTTCCCATCTTGAAAAGACAGGGGGGCACCTGATCATCCACTGGGCTGGAATGGAAGTACCACCTCGCCCCCCCCCCCCCAATATACACACATACACACCTCAAAAGACTGGGAGGCAACACTCCTTTTTTGGCTCGGTCTTAGGGTCAATATTTGGCCAAGATTATTTGTTTGCTTTCCAATCAGCACCATTTATTCATTCATTCCCTTACTCACTAAATATTAACTGGACAAATGCTGTGAGTCTGTGTGGGAGGAGATGGGGTGCCTTTATCAGCAGCTGTCAGTGCTTCCTACGGGCCCCAGTGCCCTTAGTGTCAGAACTGGGATTCGAATCCAGGCCTTCTCAGGATGACACATCTGGCATTTTTTCCATTGTACCATTGTCTATTGTCACAGAGCATAGGCTGGTCTAGGAGGGAACTCTCCTAAATTCATTGACATTCAAGATCTAGAACTTTGGTGAATGTTGAAACCAGAATTCAGACCCAGGCTTGCCTGACTCCCAGTGGGTTCTACCATTATGGCCTGCTGATTTTCAAAATTAACAGGATTTTAGAACTGGCTAAGACCAGTGGTCTCCTTTCTGTGATAGAGACGCCAATTTTCTGCAGAGATGCTAATCAACTCCCACTGAGGTTGTAGAGGATTTCTCATGTTTCGGGCCCTTTTACTGCTCAGAAGAGCTCAGAACAAGGTCCAGTCAGTGTGAAGAACCAGATCAGCTTTAACTGTTGGCCAAAGTACAGAAATGGACAGGCCTTTAAATCCATCAGCCATTTTAGGTCTGCTGACCAATACAGAAACTGTCCATGGGGCACAGTAGAGAGGGAAGGGCAGCGTATGTGGACTCAGAAGACCTGTATGTGAATCCTGGCTTGGACCCTTACTAACCAGGTAATGGAAGCGTGTGGTTTTTCCTCTCTGAGCCTGAGGCTTCTCATTTATGAAATGAGTGTGTTAAGTCCTGAGCTCCTGTTCATAGACTTGTTATCCTTCACAAGAGCATGAGGCTACCCATATCCAAGGACCGCGTAGTAACCGTTAACTCTAGTAATAATATTTCAGTTTACATATGTTATGTACCAGTATCTAAGGGACTGGAGATAAAAAGACAAAAAACCTCAAATGGTCCCTGACGTCAAACAGCTTATATTCTTGGCGGGGGAGGGGGAATAGGTGGAATAACAACACATACTTAGAAAATTAAATGCAACAGAGACAAAGTTATTGCTGGGACATGAGCATTCCAACTGGGGAGGCCCAGGGAGGGATGAACTTTCTGGAGGTGATTGTACTGAAGAGAAGTAAGAATTCTATAAGGCAGAGGTGAGAAAACAGCGCTCTCCAGGTCCGGTGAGAAGCCTGTGCCGACGTCTGGAGATGGGCTATGGGCATCATAAATGGGGACAGCAGGCAGGCTTGTTCAGCTATGGGGAGAGTGTCACGCAATCAACCAGGAAAAGTAGCCTGAAGTCAGCTTTAAATGCCAAACCTGTGAGCTGGCAATAGGGAGTCAGTGGATCTTCTTGAGCTGAGGAGACACAGTCAGACCTGCGCTATGGCAATGTCACTTTGGCATTAGTGTGGAAGATGAATTGGAGAGGAGAGATAAGAGGTGGGGAAGAGAATGAAGAGGTGAGGAGCGAAGATCTGAGCAAGGTGGGGGTGAGTCAGTGTGAGATCTCTTGGGCCAGAGGACTCCACAAGATAATTTTTAACTGATTCGATGTGAGGGTGGAAGTCGAGAGAAGATCGGAGGGTGATCCCAAGCTTGTACCGCTTGCAATCACAGACCCCCAAATCTGAGACAGTTTGAGAAAGAAATTTATGACATTGTTTGGTAGAAGAGAGCAACTGGAAAGGGAAGGGCTCTCCCCCCAGATTCTGGAAGATTTACATCATAGAGGATGTTGTCAAAGTTTCCCACACAGCAACCCCACATGAGCAGTTAAGCAATTTTGTCCAGAGGGCAGCCGGAAAGCAAGGTAGATTGAGATAGAAATGAGTAACTGAAGCCCAGAACAGAAGCTTGGGCTCGAGCCCTGAGGAGCTCCTGGGTGTGGTAGTCCAGTCCAAAACAAGAATGCTTTGGGTGGATTCAGGGTCTGGGGGAATGGGAAATACCTTGTAGCCATCTTTGGCATTCCTGGAGTTACTGGGTCAGGAGCCATCCTGGGTGTGAACAACCTTTAATCACATAACGTTGGATTTAAACAGCGTCATAATTTTTCCTGAACAGTGTAAGAAATCATTTTTCCTACACTTGCAAACCTGAGTGACTGTGAGGATAATGGTGCCTCCATAGAAACAGAGAAGTTAGGAAGCAGTCTTGGTAGACGATGATAAGTTGTGTTGATGTGTTGAGTTTGAGATGCCTGAGAGACATCTGACTGGACCTATAATTGTTGATATAGGCTTGGAGCTCAGGAGAGACGATGCTAGGGCTGGATCTATAGACTTGGAGGCAGCTGCAGAGAGATGCTCATTAAAATCGCAGGAGTGGATGGAGTCACCATGTGAGAGGGTGGGCATGGTGAGAGAAGGGGGCCCAGGATAGAGCCTTGGGTTTATCCACACATAGAGGGCAGGACATAGAGGATACACCAGCAAAGGAGACTGAGAAGAAGTGGTCAGACCCCCACCTAGGAATAGGTCTAAGAGGAAATAGTGTCAGTTATTTAATAGTTGCCAATTTTCTCTACTGGAGTCTTTAGAAACCTGAGAAAAGAGGAGTCCCTAGGTCCCCAAAAATCCATGCCAGTGGGGTTGTAAGTTCTAACAATTCCTAACAATACAGAATGACCTCAAATGGTTACTGGGTGGAGGTGCTTGGTTATCATGACCCTTCCATGAAGGGTAGCAATTTAAGGACCAATGACTTCATCAGTGCAGGCACATCTGACCCCAATGAGACGCCCCGCATGGATGGCAGTATCTCACTGTCCCAGGCAACTAGGTAGCATGGTGAACAGAGCGCTGGGCCTGGAGTCAGGGAGACCCAGATACTTGTTATCTGCGCAGGCAAGTAACGTCACCGCTGTCTGCCTCAGTTTCCACATCTGTAAAATGGGGCTATTAATAGCATCTGCCTCCCCGAGTTGTGGGGAACAGATGAGATAATGATGGTAAGTAGTTTGTACAGTGCCTGGAATGGAGTAAGCATTGTAAAAATGCTCGATCTCTCCCAGCTGAATCATTTGTATCTCTCAAAAATATAGATGTTAACAATTCTATTTCCAACATCAGTAAGATACTGGTCCAGGACCGTGTTCCGTATGAAACCTTTCCTGGTTCCCTTCCTTTTCTTGGGGCCCTCCCTCCCCAAAGAGCCTCGTTTTTACTATTTAGTGTTTATTCCCTTTACACACGCATACACACACAAGCACACACACACACACACACACACACACACACACCCTGTGCACGTGTAACTATGTCCTTGTTCTCTAGCACCAGCACAGGTCCCCACACAGTAGGCGCTTCACCCAACCTTGCTGACTGATACAAGGCTAGCCTACTTTCTGCAGTTCTCCCCCAAACCTTTATTAAGTTCCCACTTAGTACAGAGCTGTGGGCTTGACTCCGGGGGGAGAAAGACATTTAGGGCAGACCTGGTCCCTTGTCTTGAGCTTGTGACGGGGGGGGGGGGGGGGGGGGAGAAGGAGGGAAACACGAGGGATTTTTCCTTCCTCCCGGATCACACTCTGAAAGCCAACGGGCCCCATGAAAGTGTAGATCAAAGGGCAAACAAGTGCCTTGAGAATGAAAACTGAAGAAAGACAAGCTGCCCGCATGCAAGGAAGGGAGCTGTGGCCTTTGATTTAAAGGAAATTACTGACTTGTCTTGGCGGAGAGGCGAGAGGCGAGTAGGAAGGCTTTGGGCCGGACTGAGTCAGCCTCACATGGGCACTGCCGTGGGGCCGACCGGTCCTCAGGCTTCCCCCTAAACGGGCCGCACACCGCCACACTGTGGGGCATTTCTGCTTCCTGTTTTATACCCCGGGTCCGGCATGGTCGCCGGGGCATTAGACCGAAGCACTGTGACCACACAGTTTGAAAATGAAAACACAAACAAAAACCAAACTTGAAGTCAAATGCTCCAGCTCCCTTCCCCCAGCCCCTGGGTGGGGGGAGGGCTTTGCAGCTCAGCTCGCTGGCTTTTCATTCTTGTTTCCTAATGGGCATCACCGCTAACGGGGAATCTTGATTTGCCTTTTCTCCCCGCCCCCGCCCCACTTTTTTTCCACCGCACACTTTTCCTCTGGATAGCTATATGTGTGTATTCATGTAAACATATAGGACTGTCCATGTGTTGTTCTACAGATGTGAGTGCACACATGACTACACACATAACCACATGCGTGTGCATTTGTGTTCGTGGTCTCCAATCTCCTGCTTGGCCTGAGCGGTTGTTTGGGGTACCAGCCTCAGGACCATCTTCCTGCCCCAGTTGAGACAATCAATGGCCCTGGAGTGGGGCCATTTCAGGCCCTAGAACGTCTCACTTTCCCCAAAGTCCAGCCCCAGACCACCTCCTATGTGAAGCCTTCCCTGATTTCTTAGTCTTTTTCACTCCCATTCTCAGTCTTCTCCTTTTGAGTCCTTCGGGTGTGCCTTGTATTTACCTGCTGGCAAATGTCAGCCCCCATGATGTCACTCCCTTCTCATAGAGGCCCAACCTTGAGGCTGTGCAGATCTCCTCCTGACTCCCAATAGGAGGTAAGCTTCTTGAGGGAGGAAGAAGCGTGCTTTTGTCTACGTGTCCCCAAGATCTGACACAGTGACGGGCACACTGCAGGTGATTAACAAATGCTTCTTGGATTGAACTGAGGTTTACTTAAAGCTAGAACTTTCAAGTTCGATAACACTTTACAAGTATTATCTCACTTTATTCTCATAACAACCCTGGGAGGCAGGTACCCCCATTTTACAGATGAGGAAACTGAGGCTGGGGAAGCAATTTGCCTAGAGTCACCCAGCTAGGAAATGTCTGAGTGGAGATTTGAACTCACGGCTTCCTGACTCCAAGTCTCGCGCTCTTTCTGATGTGTGGTCGGTGCCTTAGAGTTTTAGCCAGAAAAGATGAAGTTTGGTGCAGGGCCTTGGAATCACAATGCTGTTATCACGACCGATTGCGATGCTCGTGTTTGCTTTAAACTTCCATGTTGGACGGGCTCCCAAGGGTCTACAGACACTGATTACAGGCTCCTAGTCTGGACTATAGATCGGTGCCGTTGCAGGGAACCTTCTCGGGCCTGCTCTCCCACACTTCTGCTGGCCTGAAGGGTTGATAATTTATAGGAAAGACAGGGCATCGTTGTTGTTGCAACTTTAAAAAACCCCTGCCTTCACGCCATGCAACACAGAGAGACTTTGTGCGGATGTTGACTCGGGAAATGGTCTTACTCAAAACCTCAGTGAATTGAGTAAGTGTCTGGGGTGGCCTGTTTATTAATAGGTCTATACACGCTTATGGTCCTGCACTGTAGGGCTTTGTTACGCAGTAGCAGCCCAAGACAGCTCAGAAAACACACACACACACACACACACACACACACACACACACACAGGGGATGATGGGTACAGGTAGAACCCAGCTCTCTCCAAGGCTCAGCTCAGGCACTGCCCCCTTTCTGATTCCTTCTCTCCCTCCTCCGGTTATTACTGCTCTCTCCTCAGAAATTACTTTGAATTGACCCATTCTATATTTCATTTTGACTTTTCTGTATTCATATGGTATCTCCTTCTTCTGCCCTCCGTAGAGAGTAAGCCCCTTGAGGGCAGGGCCTGTTTCATCATTGTTTCATCAGAGGCTGGCCCTCTGCCCTTTGTCATGATTATCTCAGAGTCAGTTAAAGACATGGATGACACACTCATTAGGTTGGCCAGTGAAGCTTGGGAGGGGGGAGGGCCAGCACACAGAATACTCCGAGGGCCCAGACCTTCCTTGGGGGGCTTGGTGAGCGCCTCTCCCCAATGACCACGCCCCCTCTGCCTCCTCTAAAGATGGCTCTCCTGCATCTTCCCATAAATCCCAGGGCAGTGGGGTGGGAGCACCTGTACTTAGGGGGTCTTCCTCTCATCTTTTTGACAATGTATGCATACCATAGGCACCTGGGAGAGAATTGCCCCATTACCATTAAATCTGATACAGATTTAAACAGAACCAAAGTCTCCAAAAATGCGAGCTCTCCACTTTCTTCACACTTGTCAAACCTTAATTTCTCGGGGAGCTGGCACCCCAAGTGACAACTCCCCAGTGAAGGGATGTCCGGGGGAGACGTGGAGGCATCCCGGGCCTGGAGCCTCGGAGCACTGAGGAGCCTGAGCTGCCTTCAGGGCAGTCCTGGTGCAGGATTTCTTAGGGCTCCACAAACAACTCGGGCTGTGGGCTGACATCTCTCTCAGGAGTAGGTGGGCAGCCCTGCCCACGATGGAGGTCACCCAAAGAAGCAAGGTGCATCAGTGAGTCATTTTTGTACATGGCTGAAAAACCAGAGTGGGCTGGAGCGCCAAGCTCACGCCTCGTTCCCAGCCCTGCTGCAGAATTCTTGGTTATTTGTTATTTGTGTGTTTAGCCCCACAGAATGCCAAGGGTAAGGTTATAATTAGTTATTAAGGCTTGTTCTTTAAACTGGGTAGAGTTGGGGGTGGGGCAGGACTGTCTTTAAAATGTCAACAGTTTAAAATGAATAGGGTACTATTTCTCTCTCCCAGTGCTCCCCCACCAAAACTGATTAAGAGAGAACATTCAGATTGACATAAAGCAGATGCTTTATCTGACAGCTTGGCCATGTGGCCTCCAAGAGATACTATTTTAAAGAACTCTCCAAAAATGGCTCATTCCATGAAGGCTCTGGTCCCCTTGGGGATGACGGTGAGAGTGGGGCAGAGCTGGGTCAGCTCAGCTGTGGGGGTCTCCATGGTACAGAATTAGACGGAAGGAGTTTGGACATCCTCGGCTTGGCTCGCTTGCCACTGCTTTCTCACAAGTGAAGATCTTTGTTTCACGATGTGTGCGCAGGCACACACACACTCTGAGATCAAGGTGCTGGCCCTCTTTGTGCCCTCACAGGCCTCCGCACCCTTGTGATCTGACCGGGGTCTTCTCATTTCCTTCAAAGAGAGTCCCTTCTCTGCTGATGCTGCACAGGGAAAGGGGGAGGGGGCAAAGCTCTTTTCCTTAGGAACTCCCTTCTAAGGATTTGGATTCATGAAAAAGATGTTTTCTCCTCCATTCTCCATCCCCAGCTCAGGATCTGTCTCTTTTTATTGTACAAGAGAGGTGTCAAACATGCCACCTGTGGGCCTATAGGGGAAATGTTTAACAAAACAAATAAAAATACAATAATGTCAGGATGCAGTGTTCCAAGTAGACGTGCACCCACAGAAAACATTCTGTACGGTTTAGTGGATTTTCTTTGAATTTGACACCACTGCTGTCCAACTCTATGAGAATGAGCTGTGCGATCTTAGGCAAATCCCCAAACTTCTCTGGGCCTCAACTAATCAGCTGGAAAGTGAGACGGTTGGACCCTAAGATCTCTGCTCTAAAATTTTATAAAACGTTAACATGTCAGAGATCTGATTTTGTTTTGGGTCTTATCTTGACCTCTGAATTTCCAAAGCCAGGGTCGCTTCAGGATTCATTGAATACCCCCTCTGAGCAACCCTGGGCACTGGTGAGAACTTGGGGAGTTAGCCAAAGGTGACGGTGGCCTTAATGAACACGGGGGCCCCTCGAGCTCGAAGCCCCACAGTCACAGAGAGTCATAGGGTTTTTGTCCAGGGTGCTGATGCCATCTTGGAAGGCACGCTAGGTCGGCTGTCCAAGGACTCCCGGTGTGAAGTCCGGCTTTGTGGCTTCTCTGCAGCCTTGGACAAATCCCTTCCCCAGTCTGAGCCTCCATTTCCTCATCTGCTGAATGAGGGGGTTGAACTGGGTGGTCTTGAGGAGTGATGTGGTCAGCCTATCACAGCAGCTCAGCCTTTGAAAGTCGTAGGGAGCAAGTCAGGCACCCAAACCGCAGGTCTAAGGAAGTCTAAACTAAGCCTCAGGGTGGTTTCTAGGCCCGGGTGCCATCTGAGCCCTCGGACCACAGCTAAAGTCTCTGTCTCGGTGTCTTAGGAAATTTACCAGTGGTGCGGCTCAGGCTGTAACAGGTATGAGCGTCTGAAGGCCAACCAGGTCGCCAAGGACATTCGGGACAACGAGAGGAGAGGACGATCCCAACTGATTATTGTGGAAGACGGAAACGAGCCCCCTGAGATCCTCCAGGTAGGCGGGTGGGATGGCGCAATAACCCATGGGGGCGTGGGGGCTCCCTGCTTTTGGGGAGGAAAGACCCCGGGGTAGTCTGAGGCTCCACTCTGCCCTCCAGCCTGACGGGCCAAGCAGAGGCACGGAGCTGTGGCTTCCGGTCTCACCTCTGCTGCTGCCTGCCTGGGGGTCCTGGAGGGCCCTTCGCTAGGCCTCCGTGTCCTCATGAAATAAGAGGTTTGGATGATGTGGTCTGCGATCACCCTTAACTCTAAACTCAGCATCCTGCCCTTCATCCTGCTCTATCAGGGCATGTCTGCGAGCCCTACCCTTGCCCAAGTGTTAGAGGAGGAGGTTCTTGGGAGGGCACGTCACTGACCTGCTCCCAACTCTGCTGTCTGAGTCTCCCCTGGTTGCCACTTAAAACCCCACACAACCTGCCCCAGTCCCCCTTTCCAGGCTCACCTCTGATTACTTCCCTACATCCTGCTGCCGGCTGCTCCCCAGATTTGGGGGTCCCCTCCGGCCGCTGTACCTCTTTGTCCAACTTCTATTGATGAATTTGGAAGGTGTAAATGACTGATGTAACATTAGCAAGGCAGTTTTTGTGACCTAGAATATTCAAGAGAAAGGACACTGAGTTTGATTTTGTTTGCTGGGAAAACATTTATTTTAGAGTGTCCCTAAAAGGGTGGTTAATGAACGTGAAACAGTGATCCCAAAGACCTAGGGAGTCGTCTTCCTCTTGTGATGGGGCTGCTAGGTCTAGGTCACTGATGACACTTACCCAAATGTTAGCAAACCAAGGTCTTTCTTCTGGGAATGACATGATGATGTCATTGGGTAGCCCTGGCCTGACTGAAGGGCCAGAGCCAGGAAGAACTTGTTGCCAAATGTTTACTGACTGACTGATTGACTGATGGTGTCTTGGAAGGAGGTCTCCAGAGGGGAGCTCCAGGGATCTGTCCTTGGCTCAGGGCTTTTTAACATTGTTTTATCCATGTTGTGGAAATGACACATCGCCAGAGGGGTGGTGGATAGATAGATAGATAGATAGATAGATAGATAGATAGATAGATAGAT